>NC_142184.1:30228000-30599666 GCF_026936395.1 Plectropomus leopardus | reverse complement strand
GAGAGCACTTCTGCTGGAGATGTTAAGGGTTCAAAGAGCATAAAGGAAAAAATTTAAAGTATAGTCTCATAGCACAAATTCATTACACAGTCTACAGCACTCATATTTCCATCTTTACGTGGCCGGGAGCTTAGATTATTGACTTTTATGTTTGTATGTTTGTTTTCTTCTTCTTTTTCAATGAAATTACCTGTTATGAAGCTGAGCTACGCACCTTTTTAAGTTAAACATTTTTCTGCCCACATGCTGACATTTTCAAGTACTCATCAGTGACTGGAACCATGAATGAGTGAAGCATCACATTTCATACTACTGCTGCCTTGCGCTCAAAATTTAAGTGTGAAAATGACTATCTCAAAAAAGCATTGGTATTCTAATATTATAGCATAGTTATTTCCATTCAGTGGATGTTAGATATCTGCGACCTCTGCTCTGTCGGCTGCTATCCCTCTCTGGACCAGAAAGGGAATATTGTACTAAGCTGCTCTTCATGAACAGCTGGACAAAGTAATTTAGAAACTATTTAGTATATCCTAAAACATCTACAAAATCAGAACAAGCAGTATAAATTATATTATTTGATACCTCTTTTTGTAGTTTAAAGTCCAACCATATTAAAATATTTTTTCCTAATACATCTATCCACAGTATAAATCTGTGACTTTTGTTTGAGCTAGCCTATGTATTTAGTCAAAATGACATTACCAAAAACATAACAATGATTAAAATAAAAAATAAACCATTTTTATTGTATTTATTTAAATAAAACACATTTCAGCAAGTAGATGCATTTAAATCAGCATTACAAAATAACGTTTAATGTGGTTAAAGCAAGAATGGTCTGATGGATCCATGAATTTATTAGAGTGATTTATACACTATCTGCAAACAGGTGCATCTGTTTGAAAAGCTTCTCTTTAAGTTTATTATATCTCTGCAGCCATCTGAAGGCAGCAGAACACATATGTTGATAAATCTGCAGCTCTGGTTAAAGACGTGCCACGTCAGAGCACAGTGCCAATATGTGCATCCACTTTGTTTACCTCCTTTAAATCACATGCAAATGGCATCAAGCTGTTAAAAAATAACCAAATAACTATCAGACTAGTGGGTTAAAACTAAATATTCTGCCTGTTATTGTAGGATATTAGTGGAGTTTGTCAACACTGTGTGTCGTGACCTGATTTTCTTTCTTTTTTGCATTTTTTTCCCAGCGTTTCATATTATATATATTTTTTTTCCATTAAGATATTTTTTAAGGCATTTTTGCCTTTGATCAATAGGACAGCACAGGTGTGAAAGGGGTAGAGAGAGAGGGGATGACATGCAGCAAAGGGCCGAGGCTGGAGTCAAACCTGCGGCTGCTGCAGCAGGGACACGAGTCTAAACCTCTAAACACGAGTCACCCACTCCATCCACCGAGCCACCAGGCGCCTCGATCATATTTTACTCTTTAAATACACAAAACAGCTGTGTCACATATGCAGTCATTTACAACACAGTAAAGCAGAATTAAAGGAATATTTCATCCACAAAATGACCAATGGTAAAACAATCAATCACCCCCATGTTACTTTGAATTTGTAACGGGAACTTTGTTTTTCTCGCTCCGCATTGAACAAAGAATCCGAAAACTGGGAAAATCCTTGATGAAAGAGGCCACGTTTATCAAAAGCAAAACTATATCAAACATCCACTTACAAACTTTTATACAACTCTTGTAGTATAATCTTAGTCTCATTTATCCTTTACAAACACATGCATTTTTCGCAACATTTCTATTTTACACACTTCGGCATAAATAGTCGTGCATGGTCGAGTACCATGCTTTTGCTTCAGTGTTGCCAGATGTACGATATTCATTGTATTTGTACAATGATTTTGCCCTCTGTATGATCAGTAATTGTAAAATTGCAATAATGTACAGTATTTTGACCACTGTGACACTTACAATAAGCAGTTAGTTTTGTTTACATATCTCATTTTGACTCATTCCTGGCTTCTACATCTGTGTTTATGCATCACTTATCAAACGTGACTTGTCATACAATAGTTCAGAGATAGGACTAGGTGATACAATCCCTTGTGACCGTCATTACCTGAGGTGCTAGGATCTTCATGCCATGGGTTGCAGGAGAGGTCTTCAGCTCTGGATCCTCTACTTGCTCTGCTACTACTGCTGCTGCTTTGGGGCCCAGACAATGTCTCTTCTCCTCATCCAGAGCCAGTGACTGGACTCTTCTGCAGCACTGGAGAGGGATTTGATGACCTGCCGCAGGGCTTGACCTCAGATTCCCAAGTCCAACAGGAGCCTGGTTGTTGATCTGCCCACAAACTCTCTGCAGCCGACGTCGACTGGATCGACCCAGACTTTCCATCCGTGTTGTTCCGCGTCAGCTGCCAGCTCAGAGTACTTAAGGCTCTTCCGTTCGTAGGCCTCCCCAACGGAATCCTCCCAGGGCACTGTCAACCCCACAACCAAAGCGGTGCAAAGGGACATTCATACGTTTATATACCAATCCATGAAGCAGACAAGATATCTTAATAAGTAACCTGCAGAGGGCCAGAGTATGTGTTGGCACTAAACCCACATTTCCTCCATGTGGGGTTCAAACTCTTATATTCTGCCTGTATTTATCAGAAGGCCTCCAGGTCTTAATAACACTCCTTCATTCATCTCCATATCACCTACATGGCATTTACATCTTCTGACTGGGTGCTGTTGGCTGGCTCAATAATGATCTAGTCTTTCACCTGACATTCTCTTGTCAGCCTATAATATGGACAGAGGATTTGGTGCTAAAGTTTTGCAGACTCGGCGGGGCTCTGACATTTGACTTTTTGCTCGGGCAGTTTTAATAAGAATCTTACTATTTCAAACAGTCCCTGGGGTGAAGTTAGATGTGGATTTGATGTGATCTGAACAGCCCTTAGCAGCACTTGAACTCTTACCTGAGATGGACCATTGAGAGCGAGAGTGGAGATGATTGGCCTCATGCTCACTCTCCACTGAAGCTCAGCCTTTTTTTTCTCTAGCTGTAACAAGAAGCTTTTAAGGATGAGACACTGATTAGTGAGAGGTTGAGAGAGGGTAGAAAGAGAGAGATAGTGTACAGAGATGAAGATGGACAGAGAGAGGGAGAGGGGAGAGAGTCGGAAAGGGGGCTAAATATGTGCAGAGACAGGGATGAACACGAGGGTGAAGGCTTTAAAGAAGAGGAGCGTGGGCGGAGGTGGAGATCTGAGGCAGCGTATCAAAGCAGGGCTGAAGTGCAGGAATGATTAAGAAAGGGAGGATGAATTGAGAGCAGCAGTTAAGAGAACAAGAGAGGAAGCTGCGTATGGAGAGGCAGCTGCACCACTTGTTTTCTATAAAGTATCGCAAAAGCTTGCACTTCATAGTTTATATAACCTTTATTTGTCCGAAAGGAGTCCAAAGTTGAACACATTTCTTCACTTTCAAATTCACCCAGTAGTTACTTGTCTTCTTATTTTAGCCACTGTGGTTTTGTTTTAGTGTGTATATTAATACTGTATTAATTAGCTCGCCAATTACCCATAAATTACTTTATTTGCGATACCCTGTAAGTGGCCATTTACACAGTATGGAGGTTCAGTGTTGTCAATATTAAAAGGACATGTTTTAATCAGATTTGATTCTTTTTGTTGATTTATGTGTGCTTTGTTTATACCCATATTAAAAATTGAAATAACATAATAATTGCCATTATTTTCAGTTTACTCCAAAGTTTAACACTTCCTTTGTAATAAAATGAAATGTGAGACAGGCTTTTTAAATAAGCAGGCTGTTTGTTTTTTTTGTTTATGGTGTTTTTTATTGTGAGAACAATTATGCATTTTCAAAAAATATTGCACAAATGATAAGATATTTACACTTTAAAGTGTAACTTAACCCTATTTTCCCTTATTTTTTGTCTGTGACCAATGAGAACAACAATTTTAAAAACTGGTCCAGTATTAAGCACAACTACTGCAGCCAGCAGCGGCAAAACAGGCTGCAGTGCACTTAGAGGCAAATGATCTTTCGCTAAGTCCCGCCCCTGAACTCAAAGTAGCCAATCACAGCGTAGCATTGGCTAGCTCTGACAAGGGTCCAACAACTACACAGCTGTGCTCCATTGACTCTCATGTAATAGTTTCAGATTGTTTTACGGGTTTCTTGCTGAACGTTGTGTCTTGAGCACGTGCAATAATTTTACCCGTTATAACCGTTACCTGGAGAAGTTTGAAGAAGGTGAATGTTTCTTCCAAAACCAAAATCAGATCCTGAAATGTGTGGGGTTAGCCAGCTAATGTTAGGTTGCTGACTTAGATACTGAATGTATATATGTATATACTGAATGTATATGCTACTCATTTGCAGTGTGTGTAGATGAACAGTGTTTAGCTTCGCCTTGTGCCGCAGCCAGCACACAGTCCTCTGCCAGAGTTATTTGAGCACCGTCAAGTAACCTTCACTAAAAGTATTTGTATATGCCACTGACAGGTTTGGATTATTATTCTGAGTGTCTGACAATTTATGGAAAGGATCCTTTTTGTTAAAGATTAAGAGCCTTCTTGTTTAATCAGAGCCAGATCCAAAAATCTCCATTGACAAACACAGCAGACTACATTTAAATAAACAGTAACTTAAGCGTGTGTATTGTCAGCATATTTTCACATCTAACTGAGTGAATTCAGGCTTTCATTCTACAAAACCAGAGTTGGTAACTGTTGGAACAGTAGAGAGACGACCCAAGGCTGGTGTCCATGAATTTTATTTTGTTTCTGTTGACTCTGAAAAAGGTGTGTTTTACGATAATAAAATTACTTTTTATGTAAATGGATTGTATGGATTGGTGGGTTAAGTTGTTTCAGGAGTGTTTCTGGTTAAACAAAGGATCTTGCTCTTTAACAAAGACGCTGGCCTGCGTAGGGATTATTTCCATAATGTTGTGAGACACTTTGGATAATAATCTGAGCCTGTCAGTGACAAAAACTACCAGTTTTAGGTCACAAACATTGACAGTTCTATATTACCAGCAGAGATTACATTCCAGCCTGTTTTGCCGCCGCTGGCTACAATATCAGACCAATTGTAAAAAAAAAAAAAAAAAAGTTCTTCTAATCAGTCACTTAAACACAAAAACATGAAATTTGGGTCCAGGTTAAAAAAGTTACCCTTTAATGTAGTCATAAATTATGTGCACATAAATGGAAAATGAAATTTCAATTTGACTGGATTATTACATTTTAGTAGGTCCCTTCCACAGAGGACAATTTGACATGTCAGCACAGGTGTAAATAATGAATTAAATGATGGCTTCAGTTTCAGGGTCTCTGTATTGTGCATGCAGGCTCACTGTCACTGGGACACGAGAATAGAACAGAGCCATTGTTAATGGAAATATTCACACCTGTGCTTTTTCTATTATGTCATAATGTCTGCTGCGAAATAATGAATATTGTATTTTTGACAGCCCTTAAGAAAAAAAAGGAAAAAAATTAAAATCTAATTTATTTTCTAGGTTTGATGCACATTTACTGTCAAAATAAAACTTTATCAGTTGAAATTATTTAGAGGATTCATTTTCAAAATGAAAATGTGTCAATTTAAAAGTTCCCAACTTAAATTCAGTTCAGGTTGCACATTGTGTGTTGATTCAAAACTGAAAACTCATTCATTACTGGACCCTTGTCTTCCATTATCCAGTAATAGCGACTGTAATATTATTTATTTTCTTGTGAATTTGCAGTCCTCTGAAAAAACGTTTTGTTTTTTTTTCACAATAAATAAAAGAATTAGATTGTGTGTGTGTGTGTGTGTGTGTGTGTGTGTGTGTGTGTGTGTGTGTGTGTGTGTGTGTGTGTGTGTGTGTGTGTGTGTGTGTGTGTGTGTGTGTGTGTGTGTGTGTGTGTGTGTGTGTGGTAAATCTAACTTTTGATTGACCAATCTTTCCTGTGACTAAGCACTCGATCAAAGTAGAACAAGAATTACACAGTCTTATGAAAGACACTTACTTTAATGATAGCAACTTGAAAGTAGATTTGAAATAAAACAGCTGGTATTTTTTGATATTACCGCTTCTACCCTGTTGGATAGTAATTGAATCTTCGTGTGTTAGATAACCAAGGGCATGCAGGAAACAGGTAAAAACTCAAAGTATTTTACACTTTTTCTAATAAAAGTTTTTGACATTTTCAGGCAGCAGCATCACAATAATTTGCTCGTCATACTGCTCCTCCATGTACACAAATGAATTATGAGTCTGATGCAGATATTTATTTAAACTAACCTTGTAACCATTGCCAAGGCAGCTAATCTAATTCAACATTCAAGTGATACCTTGACCCCCATGTTCCGCTCCTCTTCTCTGCACACCTGGCTGTGTCTTGCTGTCACTCATAAACCAATCATAAGCTAACATCTCCCTCTTCTGGTCTTCTGTCACCTCTGCCCCTGCCCCTGAACTCAGGTCTCCTCCAATAAGGGTCGATGTCATAGCGAGGCACTCACCCGTGGCTGCAGACAGAGCCGCCAATCATCTGGGATAATCAGAAATGGGCTGACCCTGCGGTGACCCGGCCTTGCACAGGGCTGACAGGATGAGAAGCGCTGGAGTGAAACTTACAGGGTATTTTCATGCTGTCTCTCTGTCCGTTTCTCACACACACCCACACATTGTGCACCTAGTTCTCACTCATATACTGTGCTGTGTATATAAGTATGAGTACACAAAAGGAATTTGAGTCTTGTTTATTATTACAATATACATAAATACAGTACTCTCATACTGTATATGTGTACACATCAAGTCAGCTTAAAACTGTTGTAATTGTTTAACCAATTAATATGGATAATTATCAAAAACAGATATTTGTATAGAACAATAAGTTTAATTTCCTTAAAACTGTTTGACTCCATCATAGACTTTGCCTCTCACATGGTGTCACGTGTTATCAACTCGCCCTTGACAAACAGCAACCACAGTGATCATCTGATAGTGGTTTTTTTTTATGATGTGCAGCAGTGGATCCCTCCTTGGTCTATTAACCTTTAACATGCTGCAATATTCATCATTCACTTCTGCCACAGGTAGCATCATGTCCTTTCCTGTCATTGTCCTCGAAAGAGGAATACAGTTTCCTCTCGTGGCAACCTCCTGAGCTGAAAAATGCAACCACGGGTGTGCAAAAAACGGCAGTTCTTTGAATGGACACTTGATTTTACCCCAACAAGTGAATCAATCCCCATACACACCCATGTTAAAATGCCTAACTTTACAGCAGAATCAACATGTTTATAACCTGGTACAAAAATCGGCACTGTCGTTAAATTTCCCCTTCTTGACAATGTACAGGGGTTAATTTTTAATTGGGCTATCAATTTATTTTTTTTTTAATCCTGATTAATCACTGGTTTTCAGTAGTTAATTGTGATTAATTGCATGCTTACTATTCCGTTATTTTGCATTTCAAAACAATTTTGAAGTCCATATTGACAAGGTAAAGCTGTTCTTACCAGATTTTCTTAAACGGTAATCAAATGGCACCATTTGCATTTTTCAGGAGTTCCAGTTAGGTTAATTTCTCTGATTTGTCCTGTATGCATGAAGCTATTGTTCCCTGTGACTGTTGACTTCTCTGCCATCAGGTGCCACTCATTTAGCAATGTTGTGGTTAACTTCTTCAATTTAGTTTCATCCTCAGGTCTATGGAGATTCACACACTCCAAAATAGTGCATTGCCATCTTTGACGATGCAGTTACTCACATACAAATTTCGGTACAAATTTATGCCAGTTGTCTATTCATGGAGAAGTTTTGTTGTTTAGAGGAGCTGGTGTTGCCTTTAATCAGCAGAGAAAACACTAAGTATCGAGACAGCGTTTCAAAGGGGGAACAGCTCATGTTAACCCTGTGTTTTTTGGCAACGGGTCAGCTAAAACCATCATCCAGATTTGCAATCCAAGCAGCGGTTAATTAATACTCAGTGAATGTGATAGGCGTGAATGGGACTTTTAACATAACCTGAAACCTCCTGCAGTGTTGTGATCTTGTTAGCTAATCAATGATATGCTCCTTGGCCATTGGGTTCCTGCTGTAACAGTTTCTTATTACATTAATCCATGCTTTACACTTTTACTCTGTTTTTTTGTTTTTGTTTTGGAAAGGTTTAAAAAATCACCAGAATGTGACTCTTATTAAAGCTCGCAACTCTGTGGAGAGGTCAGCCGTTTTTCACAGTCGCTGGAATGGTCCACTCACATCTTGCCATTGTAGTCTGATGCAGTTTCACCGTTTCTAAATTGACTGTGTATTCCATCTCAACACTTGAACAGTGGAATTGAGAGGGGATAAAGAAGTATAGCATGAAGGACACTGGTATCCCTTGCCAGTGTCTGCCTGCACGTTTATCCTACAGTACTACTGCAGACAATTCCCTTTTAAATGCAATGCAGTGCAGAAGGTTTGTATAATGTCAAACTCAAAAACCTTCACAATATCTGGCAGCTGAAAGAGGAGCAGAACTCATACTGTCTGCATGGAGGCTTTGTAGATACTTCACTGGTTTCATAGCAACTGCAGTGGACACGTCATTAAAGGACAGTAGAGAACTGGCTTCACACAAGGAGAGGCTGACCAGACAATAGTGGAAAATTAAAGATCGGTTAAAGATGTATAAAAGATTATATTTGTGGGACTCTGGATAAAAAAGGGAAAAAAACAAAGAGGACTGATTCCCTTTGCTTGATTGATGTCATTAAAATCACTGTTTGTTTGTTTGTTTTTACCTCACAAAAAGTAGATCGCGACACACTTTTCATTTGAGAATAGTGGATTTTATAGGCTGAAACTTTTGCTGGTAGATTTGATTAGCTCGCTTATCTTTCATTGACTGTGAGTTGGTTGAAGACTGACTTCAGTTGGCTTTTTATGCCTCTGTGCTGGAGAAAGCCATGGCCGGAGGCATTATGTGCTCGGTTTGTCTGTTCTTCTGTCCGTCCATCCGTCCATTCTGTTCTTGTGAACACGATGTCTCAAGCCTCAACATCTTGAGGGCATTTCTTCAAATTGTCAAATGCTGACTTGGACTCCAAGATAAACTGATCAGATTTCTGTTGGTTAAAGGTCAAGGTCATTGTGCACCTTGCAGCCATCTCATTGTCTAGACACAATATCTCAAGAACAGCTTTAGTGAATCTCCTCAAATTTATCACAAATGTTAGCTTGGACTCATTGATGAACAGTTCACATTTGGGTGGTTAAAGATCAAGGTCACTGTGACCTTGCACCCATTTCATTCTCATGAACGCAAAATGTAAAAAAAAAAAAAAACAAACACCTAGTGGGTTATTTCTTCATATTTGACACAAACTCCCATTTGGACTTAGTGATGAGCTGATTTCATTTTAGTAGTCAAAGGTCATGGTCACTGGAACCTTGTCTGTGTCATTCTTGTGATATTTCAAGAACAAGTCAACAGAAATGTTTCATATTTGGCAGATACGTTCACTTGGAGTCAGTGATGATCTGAATAGATTGTGGTGGTCAGTGGTCACTGTGACCTTACATGTGTCTTATTTTTGTGAACGCGATATCTCAAGAACGCCTTGAGGGAGTTTATTCACTTGGACTCAACAACAATCTGCCATTACTTTGTTACGATAGTAAACTGGTGGCTCTAATTTCTGATGTCCACCTTGTGCTGATTGTATAGATGCTCTGTGCTGCTGCTGCTGGGGGAAGATGTGTGTGAGGCATCCATGTATTTACAGACATGGATGTAAACTGTAACTGCAACTTGAATGGCTCATGGAATTATACTACCTCAAAGTGCTAATTCTACTTAATATTTCTAGCTAAGTCTTGTGAAAATGAGACTTCTAAAAGTGCATTTCAAGTGTCTTTCATATACATATGATTTTTGAATACAGAATTTTGTAACTTGACAAATGAAATACTGACTCTTTACCTTGGTTGTAATGCTGAGTTACTCCTCAGGGTATTAACTAGTTCACAATTGCCAACATTAGCGGCTTACGTTGGAGCAAAGAAACACATTATTTAATCAATTAACAACTCTCTGACCCTTGAATTTTTTACTTTGAAAAGGCAATAAAAAAGAAGAAGCCTTTAGATACCATTTATACTAAGATTCTATACTATGATTGGACGATTGCTGTTTTGGGTTTAGGGAGTGCTTTGGAGAATGTTAGGTACGGCACAAAAGAGTCATAGTATATTCAATTTATGAACAAATCAACAACTGATTATTCTATTTCACCTCTTGGATTGTTAAATTGACTCAGACCAGCATTATTACATTACTTTCCCAAGTTATTTGTCAATTATAGAGCCATTATTTGTTCCTGTATTGAGGAATTATCAGAGCCAATTGTATGATGCAAATTCAGAGCTCTACAGACCTTTTTAGTTAAGTGTGGGAAGGGGAAAAATATGAAAAGAGTGAAATGTGTGGAAGTAAAAATGTTAAGATGAGAGTGGCAGAAATTTGGGTTTGTGTTGTTAGTATTCAATCTCCAGTGTCAGAACTGGCCTCTTTAAGACATCCCATTTCCAATTCCCCACTGGCCTGTTGTATAGTGACGCAAAGAGGGGCAGGAAAGTACGGTAGAGAACGAAAATTAGAGAGGCAATAAAAAAAATGAATAAAAAAAAGTGAGTAAGACTTGGATTGACAGAAGAAGAATAACAAAAGGAAAATCAAACTCAGAAGTTAGTAATTCCGTGTTAGAATCTCTGATCTGTCTTTGTTGGCGCTCCTTGTCAGAAGTACGAATGAAGCATCTGTCTCTGCAACTGTCACAGCATCAGAATTAAAACTTGCAATAGCCTTTCATCTCGCTCTTTTAAAGATGATTTTATGGCATTTTGAATTTCTGTTTTTCATTAGCACTGGTGAGGAAAAAGAAAGGCATTGAAGGGAGAAAGGATCGTGACACAGAGTGGATATCAAAAGCCCACACACACTTTGAAAGGTCATAACTTACGAGGCTGGAAATAAAAGCCTGTTGAATCAGACTTGTTTATACTTTTATCCCTTGACATGGCATCATCAGTCTGTGACAGTTTATCAAACAAATAGTTTAAACATTGTGGGAAATGCACTTATTTGCTTTCTTTTCTGAGAGTGCGATGCGAAGATTGATGCCAGTGTCGTGTTAAATACAGAGCTGGAATCAGGACATGGTTCGCCTGGTTCATTGAAGTATCACTCTGGCTCTCAAAAGCCTGGGTAAATGACTGTTTCCAGCATCCCAGAGTCTTGTTGCCTCAAATTACATATTACAAAAAGTGGTGACCCAAACATTTGAATTTTGGCTCACAGCAATAAGAATCTGGGTGGTTGACCCCAAGCCATTGGCTCCTTTCCTTTTATAGACCAGCAATGGTAGAGTCCAGCCCCCAGATCTCAAAGCTGGATAAAGAAGTATAAAAAGTCATTTCATCAACAACAAATGTCTGTTTTGTAGGTTAAATTGTCACATCCTTTCATACTTGAAATGTTCTGTGCAGCAATTCTGGCACAGTAACAGATAACTGCAATTCTTGCAAAATGTTTAAAATGTATGTAATTACGATCTGCAGGAAAATGGCCCATTTTTTTTTCCTCTCATTTGCAAAGTTTTCACTTGGGCGATACAAAACTGGGCCCCGGCCAGTGGCAGTGATAGGGGTGGAAATACGAAGCATTTTGTGTCACATCAGCAACAAGAGTGAGAGTCAGGAATAGAGGGAGAGAGAGTGGCTGTTAATGACGACTATTATCTTCTCATCTTTTTGAGTGCTGCATTTGCAAAAACGAAAACTGAATTATTCATCCCACAGAAATAATAAATAACCATTGCAATTCTAATGGGAATCTGTAGCATCTATATTTTATGAACGAGCAAAAGATTTAAGACAAACGGGTTCATTATAACACACACACACAAAGACACACACACAAAGTAATTGGTATGATTGCTTCCCCAAACACCCACAGTCTAAACCTTCAAACAAAAGTCTACAGACGGTCTTATCCGAGGAAATCTATGCCAGCTACGCAGATAATGTCTTTGTCTCTCTCCCTCTTTCCCTCTCCGTCTATTGAAGTGATTTTATGCATATTCGCAAAGGCTAATTCTCTGGCGCTCACCCTGAAGTACCCCTCGGTGAATGTCTGTTCGTAGCAGGGAGCAGCCACTGTGCGCAGCTGCATGTGGTGAGATAACACAAGATGTAGAATACATGATGGCAAGCCACACAAAGAGAGAGAAAGTTAGACGGAACTTCACACGCAGAAGTGACTGGGACTGCTGGGTTGGCTGCTCGCTGTGATAGGTTGCTGGATTGATGACTGAATCTATTTTGATGACTGAATCTATTCTAAAGTTGAATCCAGTGCATTGGATTTGAATATATTGCATGTTCCACTTCACTACATTTCTAAAGGAGATATTGTACTTTTTACTCTATTACATTGATCTGACACTTGGACTTAAGTCGGATGTGAATATTTTTCTTCTCTACACCGTTCCATGTGCCTCTTTTGCCCAAACCTAACCATCCGTGACTTTGTTATCATGAGCTGTTGTGTAAACATTAGGATCGTGCTGTGTCATCCCATCATGTGCATTTATTGACATCACCATAATGGCATTTCAAAACAGAAACAGCTGACACATAACGATACCTAAAATGTCATAAGTAGACGCAGAAGGTATCTGACAGAGTGGCACCGTGTTACGAGTTGGGATTAGAATGTGTTGGATAGACACGCACATGCATGCGCACGCACATGCCTGCACACACATGCACACGCATGCACACACATGCTCAGTGACAGAACAGGTTTATGTCCAAATGATGTGTACTCTCTATTTGTTTAAATTGCTAATTGATGGCATGAATAGATTTTGACTAAACTAGTCCTGGAAAAAAAAAATATCAACAAATCTTTTAACCTGGGACTTTTTCTCAAGTGGGTACCTACGTACCTCTCTGCACAGGTATGCAGTGCATCCAGGAATTAGTCACAGCCTCTGAGTCAGATGCTTACAAAAGCTCTCTCCTTCTCAGGAACTCAGCTTTTGTATGCAGTTTGAAAAGACCCACTGCTGCACTTAAATTTAAAGTTTGACTTCTTGTAGTGGCTCTTAGAGCCAGTAGTTGTTTTTCCAACGGATTTAAATACTTGAATCGTTAATGATAACTATGTCGATATAAGTTTCTTGATTGAAATATAACCAATACATAATGCTGGGTGTTTGATATAATTAAACCACTGAGAATAAGGGAAGCTTAGGCACCTTAAAGCAACATAATGCAACTTTTTATTGATTGTTGAGTCTCATCACAAATACAACATTACAGCATTCAGTGCCTCATAAAGCTATTTTTAGTACAACTGCTATGATTTTGGACAAAAGCACAATGCTACCTATGATTGAATTCCTCATAATGTTAGCTACAGTAGCTCAACAGGTAGTCAGTTTATCTAATGTTGAGTTTGACAGTTATCGTAACATAAGCTAATGTTAGTTCCATCTGTTTCATTAGAATAACTTTACATTTCTTTGTCCATGAACATCATTTGTGCCCAAGTCATGTCAGTTAGACTTTTATCTGCAATAATTGTTTACCAATGACTGATCCAAAGCTACTTCATGACGGTGTCAAAATCTGTCTTTTGTTGTTTTGACTGAGAAAAGTCAGAAATTCAAAACTGTGCATTTCAAAATTATACAGAAAATACTGATCACAGTTGATATTTTTCTTTTGTCTTCTCACATTGTCGACTAAAACACAAAATGATTTAAAACATATGTGCAAAGGGTTTTACTGCTAATCAGAATTCAGATTTCTTTGTCTAGAGATTTTTTAAAATAATTTACATTATTACGTTATGAATGTTTTGCAGCTATTCTCAGAATTGTAAAATGTATCATATTTTGACAAGTGTTCATATTCTGACAATGAATAATATTTGAAACCACAATTAATCATATAATTTCTTCAACTTTTACTCAGAGGCAAAACTCAGTTTGTAAAACCTGATTTGAGATTAAAATTTAAGATTTAATTTGCACAAAACAAAATAACAGAAAAACAACACCAAAAGAAGACAGAACGGAATAAGAAATAATGATTCAACATTTATTGTGATTATCATCAATATTGAAATTATATAAAGATTTTTATTGTGCTATCATTTTTCGCCCATCCTTACGCTGCATATTTATAATCAAATTTAATTGTGTCATATCTATATGCATGTGTGTTCTTAATATGCAGTGTATTGATCCTCAGGGCCTGCATTTTGCCCAACACTTAAAAAACATGTTTTGTTTTTTTTCATATCTATAGGTCCAGGCCCAGTACATAGTGAAGCAGCTTAACACTGGAGCTTCTCTGCATTCATTCTGACCAATACCTTTAAAATACACTTTTAGTGCATACTGCAGTGTACACAATTACACACTGCAGATGCAATATAAATGTGTGGTTTTTTTTCTTACACAAATATACCAGTTTTATCTGAGGCTGTTTGTTTGTGTTTGTGACAAAATCATATCTGATTTGCACTGAGAGCCATTCTTAAGTAATATGGCCTTGGAAATGTGCTGTCAGTCTTTTCAGCATAATGGATGGTACAGTACCATAATACAAACAGATGATTCAGAAATGTTTTTCAGCCACTTTATTGTCAGTAGTCGGCATAGCAACAAACTTATCAGGGAAGGTGAGGAGAGCTCTGCATAGCTGGAATCTGTTGCTTTAAATTAGGGTTGGAAGTGTTTCTCGTGCAGTGCATTTTTAAATGATTTTCTTAAAGTGTTCCTGATAACTATTCTTACATGCACACAGTGTTGTTCTGCACAAAATCTGCATATTTCCCTCAGGATATCTACAATTGAGTTAATTCAAACAGACTGAATGAAAACTAAATATATTTTAGTTTAGTTTGACTTTTTTTTCAGATCAAAGATTTGATTGGGTGCCTCATTGTAAGTGGGTTTAAAATCTAAGATTTTGATGTTTGTAGGTGTGTGTGTGTGTGTGTGTGTGTGTGTGTTTACTAAGCCAACTGAAACTTCTAACATGATCCTTACAGAAGAACCAGAAACACAAAAGCCAGATTATGAAAAAAAATTGGAGTGAATGAGAGCAGGAGTTGTATGTATGTATGCTTTTTGTAGACATGTTCACAAAGAACTTGATTTTTTTTTTTTTAATTTGCCTTTTTTTTTAAAATATTGGTGGGACTTGGTGGCCCTTGGGGTTAGTGCAGGAAAATATTCTGGTCTAATCCTGAATGAATGGGTTCCCATGAAATTCTCTACAGAGATTCATAATCCTCAGATGATGAAGCCTGCGAACTTTTGAGATTCTCTGTTTTTTTCTTAAAACCATGGCACTAACATTTGTGGTTTTGAGTGAAATATCCAGACAACTGTTGGATAGATTGACATTAAACTTGATATGGACATCCAGCTCTACAAAATTACCCATAGTAATTTGAAATGTTTAACCTAGCACTATCATCAGGTCAAAATTTATGACAAAATATCAGCAAAACTTATGACATTCAATCAGCCTCAGCTGAACTTTAAGTTTACCGCTAACTGCTAAATTTTAGCATATTTGGATGGCTAACATGTCAAACATCAATATGTTAGCATTGTCACTATGAAAATGTGGCAATTCTAGATTTAGCACTGAGCTAAATACAGCCTCACAGAGCTAGTTTTTTTTTTTTTAAGCTGTTTCTCAGGGCAGATCAAGGTTTGAAACTTGAAAAGACAAAGCTCTATTAATTGTAGTTTCATTTTCAAAGTTTAAGCTTCCTCTGTCTTGATGTTTTAGGTTTTGACCACACCAGTTACTGACAAGGGTGGACACAGCAGCGAATGAGTTTTCGATGATAAACTGAGCAGATATCAGAGATGCACACTCCCTTTGAAAGCAACTCACACTGCCACAAAAAACAGAATTATGTGGGTGAGTGCTCTTTGAGTTGAATGAATTCAAGGATTTATTCTATTAAATTTTGGTGCTTTTTCAAAAAAGTTGTACAAATTTCAGAACTATCTTTTAAGGTTGTTCTAAAACCTTGAGCAAGGATGAATAATTCTTTGTAAAGAGTCATCTGGATTGACAGACAGCATGAGGATAGCTGTCTGTCAATGTATTGATCTGTCCCACCCGCCTCCACACTGCACCTCACTACTCCCAGTGCTTCTGTGCCGTGAGTTGTGTTGACGATCTACAGTAAAAAATGTTCCGCGTGCTTAAGGTGTCCTTGAAAAAGAGATATTTGTTTGCATAAGAATTAAACTAAGTTTTGCTGCAGAGGAAAGGAATAGCTCTGAGTATTGGTGACTTCCTAATAGAGAAAAGTAATTTATGCAAAACAAGAAAAGAAAAATGTTTTGAAGAGTAAAAAAGGTTTTTTTTCTTCTTTTCCTATTTCCTTCAGTAAACATTGCAGAACGCACAGAGGACAAATCATTACAACCCACTGAAGTAATATTCATCAGTTTAAGAGAAGACTTTCACAAGTGTTTTCTTTGTCTCTCTCCTTTTCACCCTCATGCACACACATACACTGATACATATCCTCACAACACACTCACACTAAAGGTCACCCCCACCTCACTTTATTTCCAATGTAAATTCTAACTTAATTTTTTTAATGGAACTTATTGTTACAATGTAATGACTTTGTGTAATGTTCATAAATCTGTTTTTTTTTTAATTGTATTAGGTAAATAGAAATTATAGTTTCAAGGTAGTTTATGGAATTGAATTGGCGCTTTAGTTTCTTTAATTGTATCACTGTATTTTACCCCTCTATTTACACAGTGTATTTTATAACTGTAGAATTATCTACATAAATAAATAGAAAATAATTAATCAAACTATGACATATAACCAATGCATATTACTTATTGTTATATCCAGATTAACACTAGATGACTTCTAATGCTCTTTTGTTAACACTTAGCCACATGTATTTATGTTCCTCCATTCACCATATAATCAAAATCATATTTTGACAATCTGTCTTGTTTTTTCTCAGCTACAAATATGTGTAAGTCCTTCTCCAGAATAATTGGCACTGAGGGCAGGCTTATGGTGCTTATAGAAGTATTTCACTGCTGGAAAAATGGTCCTTTCATAAAACTGGGCTGTCTATGCAATAAAGAGATGCAAATACTTTACAAATTGGTGCTACATGATCAGAGAAAACAGAGGAAAAGGGCATGGAATTAGGTTTGGGCTTTGGTGGTCAAAGTTTATTGTGAATTCACAAAACATGTTTTTGGCCATAACTCACAAATTCATATGGTAATTAACATTTCACACAAATATCTAAAGGATAACATGATGAAGTGATAATATATTAAATCAAAAAGATCAAAGGTCCACTTCACTGTTCTGAAATGTTCAGCAAAAACCCCTTTGATTATTCAACGCTATGTCTCACGAGCAAAAGGGGAGACATTTGGTGAGATACTGAATTTGTGACACGAATGTTGGGTGTCCACCTTAAATCTCTGCTGATTGATTTAGAATATGTGGCTATAGCAGTGACATCCGCATTTGAAGGTAAGTCAACTGTCATTGGAGATTGGACAGATGATGTAAACTTTAACTGCCACTCTTTTGGCTACTGGATTTGCTGGGTATAAGCTGACTACAGCTGCAGAGCTGCGCTGAAAGGTGGAGGTGATTGCCCACATTAAAGAAGCTCCTACTGAGTGCCGAAGTTTCCAGCTCTCTCTGTCAGTTTTTTCTTTTGAGTTTTATCAGTGTTTTCTGCATCTGAAAATGAACTGCTAATCAAGAACCATCAGTGTGAAATGCCATGTTGACAGGAGCACCGGCAGCGGCCGGTGAACCCTGAAGTCCCCTTAGGCTGATTAACGTACTTTCCATCGCTCGGGGCACCTGGTTGTCAGAGAACCTTTAATGCTCAGTTGTTCTCATCACCATCCTCACTTGTGTGTAAGTGAGACTATAAGGCAGCATATACTTTTCCTTTTAAGAAACTTTGCTAACTCGTTGAAGTGTGCGCAGACATCTCATTTAAAGAAATACTGTACTTCTAAGTCTGAGGAAGGTTTTTAAAGGAACTGATAAACAGAACATCAAAATGATTTTCTTTTGATGCCATTCTGCCGCTTCGTAGTCGAGTGCTCATGGTTATATAATTATGTCAACACTCCAGAAGTTAAGTGAGGTCGACAGCAAAAGTAATCAACAAAAGTATTGGCAAACATGTTCTTTAGAACTGCAACAAGGCCAAAACATGACCTTGTGTGTTCTTCAAGCAACACAGGCTGCAAAAACCAAGTGATTAATAACCAGTCAGGTGCACTGTGGGTCAAGAAGTCCTTACATCTCACTTGTATTTTCTTTTTTTCACACATATTTTTGTGTTGAACCACACTAGTTGTAGTGCCTTTGCTCTTGTAACTTCAAATTCAAACAGTAACATTGTGTTCTCATTTCATCACTAAAAATAAGTTTGGAAAGTATATTTTAATGATTGCAATACAAACGAAATGTCATCATTTTTTGAATGACATTTATAGATTGGAGGTTTATGTTTGTGCTATCAAGTTAGATTTATAGTTCCTTGTTTGTTTAAAGGTTTGTAAATGCAGTGCTGGCATGACGTACATTTGTATCACGCTCTATGTGTAGGGCATCAAGTGCTGGAGGAGGCACCTCTCTCTCTCTTACTCTCTCTTTCTTGCTCACTTACCAAAACTTCACTCTCCTGTCAATATTCTGTGGAATACAACTTGGGGCGAAACTGATATTACAGTTATTTTTGTGATTTGCACAGCCCTGTCAACAAGTGAGACTGTAGAAACAATCCAGTCCAACTCCCAGCTCATCAAATACTGACACTTGGTCAGTGGGCTGGTATTCATTGCGCTGGGTGGCATAATTTTTGGACCACTTGTCGTTGCCCATGTGAAACCAAAGAAGTAAACATATGTATTTTGTAAGTTTATTTTGTAAAGAACCTCTATGCATTAAAAAATGGAATTTCTATAGTTACTGTAAAATTTGAAGTTTATTTTGAGACAGAAGACACATGCATATAATGAGCATAAATTAGGACCACTGTCGGTATTTGAGCAGTTGGGAGTGAGAAGGTGTTGGTGGAGACCAGAGCAATCCCTCCAGTTGATCCTGCAGTGCAATATACAATATACAGTTTATACCGTTGTTCTATAGTTGGCGTTTTTCTTATTTGTAACATTGATAATGAAAATATATGCCCTTTTTAAAGAAGATTGCAAAGAGTATGCGCATATGTGTGTGTTTGTAGAGGGTGTAATTATGCTTTGGGCTCCTAAATGTCCAGCAGCAGCCCTGTGTAAATGGCACAAATTGTTCATGCTCAAACTCTATCTCGGGTTCTTTTGGATCTAATCAAAGTTTTGCACAGACTCAGTGGACCATGGAACGGAGGTGGACTGAAAAGTGTGGGCCACTTGTGTTTTTGAGCATTCTGCCCAAAGACTCTTTGCATTACAGATTTTATTTCAGCCTTCAGCTGAAAGTGTATCAGGCTTTATTTCTTTTCAAGGTCTCCAATCCCACAGTCCACAATTATGTTTGCTCTGCTTTTACCTTTGTAAGAAAAGGAATGATTATCTGGATTTGATGCATTGGTGTAATGGCCCTGATCCTTTGCTGCATATTGATGGAAAGTGCTTTAAAGTGTGAATTAAACTTGAAGACAGGGAAATTATTTGTGTGTGTGTGTGTGTGTGTGTGTGTGTGTGTGTGTGTGTGTGTGTGTGTGCGTGTGTGTGTGGCTTGTCTGTTTCTCTGCCTTTCTGTCACACAAAAGGAAAAGTGTAGGGGCGGATGACCCAGATCATGAAAAGAAAAGGGAGAGAGAAATGGGCGAGATGAATAAGCAGAAGAAGGGAATGAAAGATTTTTTGGGTGGGTGAGGAAAATTGGTGGCAAAGTAATCAGAGAGCTACACAAAAGTGGATCATGGGTGGACTGGAGGTTTGACGGAAAAAAGCTGTGGTCGAGACGAATGGGTGAAGCTGCGGATGGGGGAGAGGTGTGGTTGCGTAGTGAAAATGGAAGGCAGAGAGGTGGGAACAGCTAAGGGGGAAGAAAAGATAGATGGTGGTGGAGAGTAAGTTGTGAAGAAAGAGTACGTGTCCTGAGATGAAGTAATGAGGGCAACAGGGAGAGAAAGATGGGAAGGAGCAGAAACACAGAGGGTGTGAGAGAGGGTGGAAGGTAAAGATGGAGGCATGAAGGGAAAAGGGAGGATGGGAAAGCCAAAGAGGACAGAAAGTAGTGGGTAAAGAAAAGTTAATAAATAATGGTCACCCCTCCTCAAGCTACTATTTAGTTTTCACTGCACCACTGAAGCTGCAGCGTTAGCAAAATTAATGTCTTTTTGAATGTATTTTCTTCTTCTCTGTATGGCCAGAGTTCCTTTTATCCCATGTAAGTTTGCCTAATCTGCACTTTGAGAAGCTGGGATTCCTCAGCTCCCCCACTGAGGTGCAACACACCCAATGAGATTCTTTTTGCCTCCAGAGTTCTGGCTAGAAATGCTCATGAAACTGGGTGTGTTCACGTTAGCCTTGTTTAGTCCTGGTGGGCCGAACCTTGGAGCGTTCACCCCTAAGGTGAGGTTGATTTGGGTTGTTGGCAATGCCGGACTCAAACAAGTGCGAACCAAACATTCGCTCACTGGTCCACCTTGAAGGGGTAGTACTGAAACTTTAGAATTTGTTAACTTCTGGTGTGAACATTCACTCCTATCACAGGAAGTGTACCTTTATATTAGGGCTTGCCCTTACAAGACTCGAATCATTGGCCCGAGACCCCTCAGTCCACCGATGGTTCTTCAAGTCAAGCAGTCGCTCTTTTTTTTTTCTTTTCTAGTCAGTGTGCTGTGAAATGTGGTCCCCAGATTTTGCTGCACAGTGAACGCTCTTCATTTTCAGGCTACTCTTTGTTACAAGCAGCTGCGTGCATGATGCAGCAGCACAGAGGAGAAAAAGCACCAGCACTTTGGGCTCCCAGCCCAGCTCTTCTCTCTTCTGCTTAGAAGTGATGAATTTAAGCTCACAGCAACTAAATATGCTTCAGTCGCTGGCTTTTGTTTGATGTCTAGTGTCTTAAAAAAATGTTGTTGCACATATCCTATTTGCCGTTAAATTGTTTACATGTTACTGTCAAACTGAACGTCTCACTGGACCAGTTCAAACATTTTAAACATTATATGGAATAAATCAGATCACTGTTGAACATCCAAATCTGAGTTAATTAACTGACATGATTCTGAGGTGGCTAAAGCCCTACATTTCTTGTCATTTCATTCAAAACCCAAACATTTTTTATTTCTGCTTTGAAGACTAGTGATCTAGTAGCCTATTTGCATGTTTTCTACCCAAATCTGGAGTGGTAGGGGACAAGACATCGGATCTCATCAGAGCCAGTTATCTTCTGTGATAAGACTCTCTGATGGCTGAGCATCTTCCTCAAAATACTTGCATTATTTAATAATTTAATGCCCGCTGTCTTATAAGACATTAATATGCACAGTCCTATGAAGGCTGATATGTGCTCTAGATCATTACCAACATAAATATAACGGTCCTCCATGATATTTAATATAGTAGCAGTCAGAAGGCATTTATTGTCTTTGTACCAGCTAACTGCAAAGAGTGAAATCTAAGCAAGAATTAAATTGAGTCAAAATATGGTTGTTTTTGTCCAACAAGATGTGGTCAGTTTTTGAGTTAGAGCATTTCACTTGTTGCAAGCCTTTTTCCCCCCTTAATTATCTTGAGTTATTATAGCTCTTAACTTAAATTTTATTACTGGTTGTGAGCAACTTTATGCTTAACTTTTTATCACATCTTGTGTGTTCATAAAATTCAATTCAGTTCAAATTAATAAAGCTGTTCATTTAACACTGACAAGTAGTAGTAGTAGTAGTAGTAGTAGTAGTAGTAGTAGTAGTAGCCAGAAAGCCTTCCCTTGGATTTTAACCTAAAGCATGATTTTTTTTTCTCCTGAACCTAACCAATAAAAGGCTTTCTGGCAGAAAGCCCTGTTTTTTGAAGAGAGAGTCCAGAGCAGAGTGGCATGACACGTGGCGGGAGTGAACACATGTTGTGAATTGTAGGATCATAGGTTTTAATCATAGTTCAGGAGAGCCTGTCTTATGGGGGACAGAAAATTGTAAGTTTGGCAGGCTTGTCTAAACCCAGTTGGACCTGAAGAGTTTTTCCATGAATAATCAAAGCCAAACGAAGGAGACCCAAATGAGGGAAATATAAATAAATAAATCACTGATGATATTAATAGGTCAGAGATCAATCTTAATCTTTTCTCTGTATCTAGACAAATGTACCTTTTTTATTGTAGCTGCACTGGTTATAAGATATAATGATATAGCATTTGCTACATGTAAGCATATATTCCTAAATATTCAAGAAAATAATTCTAAAAGATTTTCTTGTATCCAGAGAAATGTACTTGTTTTTAGTCAGGCCACATTACTTTGAAGAAATATCTGTGTTCTTTGAGACTTGGTATTAACTTGTTTTCAAAAACAAATCTGGATGATTTTGCTAATTTGAACTAGTATTTCATAATTTAATTGTTTTTTGTGTAGTTTTTTTTCTTAAAGCTGACTTTTTGTAGTCTATAACCAATAATTGAACAACCTTTTCAACACATGACTTTTGTTTGCAATTTCTGTTTTGAGGTTTGCTGCTGTTATCTTAAACCAGACCAGTTGGTAAATTGAAACAGTGTTTCAGTCTTGCATTGGTTTGATTTTAGGAATAAGACCTTAGACACATGTTTTTTTTTTTTTTTTACCTTTTAGGGAAACATTGCATTCTATGATCAATTGATACTACCTTAACCATAAACACTACACACTCTTAAGCCTCACCCTTGTCCTTATTTCCTTATTCAAGCAGAGGTGGGCTTATGACACCCAAGCAGTCACCTCTGCAGCATTGAGTTGTTTTATTTGACAAGCTCTTCAGGCAACAGCCTCATTAACTTATGATACAATAAAATGTGTTTTAACATCAGAGAGGTTGTACAGTATATTGTATTGCATATAATGACGACAAAATTATTTTATTATTATTTTATCCTACTATTATGTTCTATGTATCATTATAATGATTTTGCTATTACACCATTTATTTATTGTCACTTTAACATTTATACTGTGTTTGCTTTTTTTCCCACCACACATCCCAAAGCCTCCTCCTTACTCCAAACACCAACCTATCGAGGATCACTTAACACATACACATGTTACTGCCTCTCATCCAAACATCCACACACACATTACTCATACACACCCTACCTAATCTAAACTCTTCATCCAGCCTCTTATCATATCATCACATAAATCATCATAACTGCTTTATGTTATTGTCTTTTCAACATCATGTCGATTTTGTTTATGCGTATATGTGTACATGTAAACATGTCACTCTTTTCTTGTCATATTTCACCTATAAAGGGGAAAAAAGTCCCCACATTTAGCCAAATTCATCCTGAGGGCCGCTGCCATGTAACAGCACATTTGGCTTTTAAAACTGTCTTATATCTTACCAGCTGAATTACAAAGGGTCAGTTACTATCGGAAGCTGATGGGAGATTTGAATAATTATTGAAGTGACTACTGGTGTAACAAATGTGTTCAGCCACTCTTTGAAGTGGAAGCACACATATTGATCCTGCTGCTGTATGATTGCAACAGGTCTTTAATAAACTGAGAGGACAGAATCCTACAGAGAAAGAGCTGTGGGCAATAAACAGATCATCAAGAGTGATGTTTCTGCAAAACCTTGAATCACATTTGGTTATGATTGAAGATTATCAAAAATGCCAATTAATTCATCCCATTACAGACTCAGCCTTAGGTTTTGTGATTCTGAAGAGGTTTCTGTATTTGTAGCTTTTGTCTTTCTAGTCTCTGTTATCTTTAAGGACCGATGTTAGTGCCGAAACAGAACCAGGTCTGAACATCAAGCTTTTCTCTCTCTGCTGTATAACTTATACAACTGTCTTTTTATGCCTCCCCGCAGGCAACAGCTGTGGCCAGAGGCATTATGTTTTGGGTTGTCCTTCCGTTTGTCTGCCTGTCTCTCCGTCCCACTCTCATGAATGAGATATCTCAAGAATACCTTAAAGAAATGTCTTCAGATTTGGCACAAAATTACGGCACTCAACGATGACCTCATAAGATTTTGATCATCAAAGGTCAAGGTCTCTGTGGTCTTGAATCTGTCTCATACTTATTAACGTGTTATCTCAAGAACAGCGTGAGGGATTTCTTAAAGTTTGGCACAAACGCCCACTTTGAATCACAGATGAACTGATTAGAATTTGGTGGTCAAAAGTTAGGTCACTGTGACCATATGTGCATCTTATTGTTATTAACACAATATCTGGAGTACACCTTTAGGGAATTTCCTCAAATTCAGCTCAAACGCTTACTTGGACTTAAGAATGAAGTGATAAGAATTTGGTGATGGGATGCCAAGGGTCAAGGTCACTCCAAAACTGTTGCTTCCCTTAAAACTGTGCTGATTGTGTTGATCTTCTGTGCTGCAGGGGTGAAGATGTGTGTGAAGCATATGTGTTTTCGCTGACATGGATGTAAACTGTAAGTGTAAATTGAACGTTTTGCGTTCGTTCAAGCAGTAGCTTTCTTTGTATTTGGCCAGTGTGAGAGCGAGAGACAGCACCTGAAAGAGGGCATCTCGTGCCATAAGCGTGAGAGTTGGCAACACTGTGGGATTGTGTTTTGTTTTTAGTGGGTGCTGCAGTGGGTGACAGACCTTTATGTGCTGCATGACTTGGAGTGCATGTTGTGTAGGAGATGTCTAAAAGGAAAACACAGAAAGAGAACTAGAAAAGACAGTAAAACACAAGTATGATTAACTCTAGTTTTCCTTTAACCCTATAATGGTAGGGGACTGTTTTTTGTCCCCAAATGTGAGATATATGAAACTCAACTGCAGTGTCACTGATACAAATACACCCACACACACATATAGGCAGCGGTGTGTGAACAGTGCTGTGGAGCTCAAAGGCAAACATCAGTTGTTGGAGGAAGATATAAAGTGACATTGTACTGATTACAGTTTTATTCATAAAAAGTAAAGTTTACAACTGGCATATGCTTAAAATGATTTCTCACTGCAGCACACATAAGGAGCTGGAAACAGCCCATTTTTTATTGGCCCAGTTGGCTCTAGTGTGCAGCTGCCGACAGCTATCAAAGCAACCGTTAGCCAACGGGTAACAAAAGAGGATAATTAACTTGGTCCATGGTAAGACCAGGAACCCAGACCAAGGAGATAAGCAGCAGTTAATGCAGGGACACTACAGATGTTTGTTTTGTTTAAATAGATAAAAGAACACTTATTTTCAGTGTAATTTCTGCATTAGTGGCATGGAGAGTACAGTAATAGAAGGGGAAGACAGGTTACTTTAACATCACACACATCCACACCAGTCTTGCCACTGCTCTAGCTAACACTACTGGGGTTTAAGGTGAGGATGTATATGATGCAATAAATGACTGAGGCTGAAGCTATTTTACCCTCTTGTAGATCTGAAAGTACCTCCTTCCCTTCTCTTTTTGTCTCGCCTTTCAAGCGCTGAATACATGAGCCTGTAATACATCAGGCTGCGATTTCTATCATGCAAAGCATATACAGTTATAATAATGTAGCATCAAGCCTGTCATTTGTTACTTATGTATCTTTCTACGATTTAGTCCCAGAAACTAAGAGATTGAGAAATGAAATCCCAGTTTGAGTTTCTTTTGCAGGTCACTGTGACGTTGTGTCCGTCTCATTATTCTGCTAGCGATAACAGAAAAGCTCTTAATGAAATTTTCTCAAGTTTGGCACCAACATCCACTTGGACTCAAACATTACCTGAATAGATTTCAAAAGTCACTGTTCCCTCGCTAAACGTGTTTTTGGTCATAACTTAAAAATTCCTACCCTAACTGTGACAAAATTTAACTGAAGTGCCTAATAGGACAAAATGATGAGGTGGTGACATTTTATTTCCAAGAGGTCTAAGGTCAACTTCACTAGGCAGATTTCCATTAACTTTAAAATTGTCCAAACTGAAATTGTGAATATAAGATTGGCCTTATGGGAACATGTCAATTTTGAAAAAAACTGCCATTTATCGCCCAAAAGTTTTCATGTTCACATGAGGTGGTATTTGGGCACTACAAGAGGTGTTATTGCATCACATAACTATTTAAAAGTTGAGCAGATCATCTGGAAGTTTTGACTCCACAATTCCTCTGCAAAATTGTGGACTATCACCTCCCAAAAATCCCTCATAGTGCAGGGGCCTTTGATTGGAAATAATGACGGGTAGTGCAGTGGCTGCAATAGATATAAACCTGCTAATGCTGTGAACATTAGTCGCATAACATCACTCAATAGAAACGCAGTCATCTAGCAATTCAGTTTTATCGACATTTCGAAAATATTGCTCAAGTTTTGCATTATCCTGTAATGGAAACCCGCCTACTGTGACTTCGTAATGTTTTACAAGAGCACTTTTCTGGCCATTAGTTAACACCATAACTCAGAAACAGAAGGGGAGACATTTGGTTAGAAACTGAATTGATGACATGATTCTTGGGTCCCCACCTTGAAACTGTGCTAAATGTGTGTGCCGATGTGTTGCCGGGTTGAAACTATGTGTGAAGCATCCACATTTCAGAATTTGTACTTTAAAGCAACATCCATATTAGAAGTATTCTCTACTATAATGGCTACATATGAGCATGGACAGACATGGATGTATATTGTAACTGCAGCTTGACTGGTTTGCAGAGTCATATAAGTGCAATTTTTTGCCCACTGTGGGGCAGCAGAAATGATTTACATATCATCATGTTTCAAGCTGGTATGGTGAATGATGAATAGCAAAGCAGTTGCTTATATACACATCCAGCAATTACAGAGAAACTTTAGCGTTCATTCTGAATGGAGTTTCTGGTCACATGGCAAATGTATAAAAATGTATAAAAGAGCCCTTTAATATTACCATTGTGATACATTGTTATTGGAAAACTATCATTTATAGCTGCTTTAAGGAGATGCTGGAGAGAAGTGCAGAGGTGGAAAGGGAAAATGAAAATGTCAGAAAGGCATGATGCCTGAGTAGTAGCAGTGATGTGTTGAGTGTGTTATTTTTCTGCTTAAGTTACCAAATTGCATTTGCAAGTTTTAGTGCTCTTTCTTGCTCTCTTGCTTGTGTTTGAAAATTCTGTTCACAAGTTGTAGGTGTTATGAGGATGCAAACAGTTGGGGAAAAGTTCTTTTTGTTTGTTTGGGTGTTGTTTTTTTTACTTACAGAAATTGTAACAAAATATATAAACCCATCAGAAGGTGGATCAGGGGTGTGTAAATGTGCACCGTAGTAAGGTGTGAAAAAAAGACAATTACAAAACCAGACAAAAGAAAGTTGTAGTGCGAGAGGAAAAGCCTGCAACAAAGTCAGAGAGGCAAGGTTTGTGGGTGGCTGATCATAAATAAATTCTGGATAGGCTGACCATACAAGAATACATTCTCCACCTACCAGGACCTAAAGTGAGACACAAACAAACAGCAGCCTACAGGCCATGGCAGAGCCAGAAGGCCTGTACCCACCTTTAAGGCCTGACTTAACCCAGTATTGCCACATTTGAGAATTTCACCTGACGTGAGAACTGAGGTTATATTTATTGTTGATTTTTATCCTTTCACTATTTTGCCAAGCTATTGCAGCACACACTGTCCACTCTGTCTCCTCTCCTCTTCCCTGTGCGGTCTCCACGTCAGGACACAGATGATTAGTACAGTCAGAGAGAGCAAGCGATACATTTTCTGATACGTATCATTTGAAAGTTACCCAGCCTGGACCCTGCCAAATCCAAAAGCCTTAATCGCCCAAACACACTGGGTCATTTCAGTAGTGTAGCCAGAAATTTTATGATAGGTGGGCCACATAATTGGTTGGCACAAAATGTTTCAATTTATGCATCTGAAGTCTGATAGAGACCAAAACTGCAGTTACCAAGCCAAAAACAGCTTTGTTAACTCATACTCAGAAGCTCATGACTACATGTAACTACATTAGCAAGGTAGTTAGCATGTAGCTACACATATTCATGAAGGTCGCATTATGTAAACACTTGCAGATGCATGCCTGTGTAAATAAATCTGTCAAGAGCTGATGTCAATTTGTAGCCAAAAATAAATGAATCTTGGCCGCAGAGTATTAAGAACATTTTGAAGCATGTGTTTTTTGCTCACTGGGATCACGTTTGCATAAATTTACCTCATTATTTGAAGATTTGACCATGTTTAGGATGAGCATTTGATGTCGTAAAATCATGTATAAATTACAGAAAATAAGGAAAAACGTAATGGATCTACAGCCGATGGCTTTTGACCTCATGTACAGATTTTTTGTTGCGAAATATAGATCAATACATTAGGGCTTCCCCTTGTTTACTTTATCACGTGAATGCTGCTGTCACACTACACATTCCGCTGAACCTCGTTCAAACTTTATATGGAAAAAAACAAACCTGAATCTTTCAATATTTGTATTTAATAGCCAAATTTTATTGATCTTGCAAAATTCTGAGTTAGCTCTAAAATACATATCAATGACCGGCTGCATCACAGGGAAATTTGGGCTGACGGGTTCATTTAATTAGAGTATCATTATTGGAATGGGAGGTTTTGGAAGCAGGTGAGTGGGGCTGTGGAGAGACAGCTTCTACTGTGTACATTGAGCTTGTCTGTTAGGAGACTGGGGGCTCCTCCGGCTGCCTCAGAGCATGCGTCTGATTTTCTCTGCGGCACGGCCCCTTGAGAAAGTAGACTGAGATGTCTGTTTTGCCATGGGGAGTTAGTGGAGTGTTTGGTGGACCTTTACTGGCATAAATAACTAGACTTCTTGAAACCTGTTGTTCCCTTCAGGTTAAGTGTGCCCTCTGCTGGTGTTATTTCATTTATTTTATTAAGTCATCCATCTTTCAAATGGGTACTCACCCCTATATGCATGGGTCGAATCACGTAAACTGGAAAGAACTACTTGGAGAACACTGACTTTTTTGGGAGCAGGGTTAGGGGTTAGGGTAGGGGTTTTGTGGTGGACCAGGAAAAACAGGTCAAGCTATATGATCTCTGCTGACCAATGCTTTTTTACCACAGAAATCAGCCAGGCAGCACCATTTGTTAAGAAACCATGAATTATATCAAGTGATCTCATGCTTCCTGTTATATGTTTTATTAACCCTTTAGAACCTGGGAATTTGGCTTAATTTCTTTTAAAAACATGGGAAGAAGGCAATGAGCAACTAATAAAGAGATGCCCCCAAAATTAGCAAGATATTGGTAAAAAGTTCAACGAAAACCTGAAAATTACCCCAAACCCCCAAAACAAATTAACAAAAAACAAACAACAGGGGAAGTAAAAACATAATAAACAAAACAAAACCAAAAAAATAGCAACAACAAAGAAAAAACTGCTAAAAACCCCACAGCAATTCTGTATATTTATGATGATTAGAAATATTTTTCCTTAGCTTTTTAAAAACTAATTTTCAAAATCCACTAATTTATTGCAATTTATGGGACTTTACTTGTTGTTTTACTTCAGGTTTTTGAGAGAAATCGCACCAGTTTGCTCAGGGTTCAAAGGTTTTAATACTTTTGAAAGATGTCTTAACACAATATAAAAAAGAAACATCTACCCAGGTTTATAAGGGTTAAGCATTTTTTTTTATTATTTAAAAAGTCTCATGTTTACTAGATAAAATCATCTTTCTCATTCTGAAATGAAAAATATACACTGCAAGAGATCAAACTGGAAAGTATTTCCTGAGGTGCTTTGAACAGCATGGCGAGTATTAACCTACTGAATGTATTTGTTTAATACACTATGGTTCTGACAATAATGCTGAAAGCAAAGCTGATACAGATGGTCTGTCTCATATGATTTGAATATCAGAGTCTAACTTCTCGCTTTGCACAGATGATTTAAAGTCAGCTGCGTGTTTCCCAAGGCTGAAACACTCGCCTGTGGACTTCTCTCCCCTCACAAAGAGAAATGAAAGCTTCTCTTTCTGTCACATCACATGCCTATGGTGCATTAAGCAAGCTTCTATCAAACAATGAGAGGGTGTTAAATGGGACCTGTTTTGCTTTTCCATATTTTTTGTCCTGTATATGGTGTAACAGTGTAGGATGTTCACACTAAACAAGGCCAACATTTCAAATAATGAGGTTAACCTGTGTAGAAGTAATCTGTGTGAGCAAAAACCCCAGGATTTGAGACCATTTTGAATACTCTGTTTTCATTTTTTGCCCTCAGGCTACAGTATAAAGTCAGAGTGTGTTGGATTTTTATATATGGTCATGCTCCAGGTATGTTACTGCAAATGTTTACACATTATGTAGTATACACTGCTGAATGAAGCTACATGCCAACGTCATGTGGTGGTGTTTTCTCCCCTATTTGGATCATATTTTTGCTGGAACATGTCCAGTTGTGAGGATCTTGGGTTAGAAGCTTTTATTGGTGATTTTCAGGATAGAAAGTGCAGGTGTTTTCCATTACAGTCACACTCCGTTACTGCTACATATAGCTACATTTTAACATCAAGTAAAAATGTATTCTTGGTTGCTGATGTTATTAATTTCTCTCTGATTTTATTGATTTCTCTCTGATTTTCTCTCTGATTCCTGCTGGAATATGTCCTGTTGAGTTAAAGCTTTTATTGTTGATTTTCAATGGTAGAAAGTGCTGCTTTCTGTGTTACAGTCGTTCCCTAGCTGCAAGTACACTGCTACATGTAACTACATGCTAACTTCAGGGAAAGATGTGGTCAATGGTTATTGATGTTAATTTCACCCTGATTTCGGATCAGGTTCCTGCTTTAACATGCCTGGTTCTTTTAAAAAAAAAACTTTTGCTGGTGATTTTTCATGGTGAAAAGTGCCACTTTTTACCTGTTACAGTGAAACCCTGGCAGCGAGTACTTTGCTACATGTAGCAACTTGCTAACTTATGGACAACATGTCATCTTGGTGGCTGATGTTTAAAATTTTTACCCAATTTCAGATCAGATTCCATATGGAAATAGATTTGTGATAAGTTTTTAAGTGATTTTTCATAGTAGAAAGTGCCACTATTTTCTGCAACAATCATTCCCCAGCAACAAGTATACTGCTACATGCTAATTTCAGTGAAACATAATCTTGGTTGCCACTGTTGTTAATTTTTCTCGGATTTTGGATCATGTCTGGTTGTGATATTTCAGTATGAGGACAGTAAACTGTTGTTGTTGTTTTGTTTTTTTTACCATTTAAGCATGTGAACACAGTTGACCAAAGTAGGACCAAATCAGTAATAATGACTTCATAAAGCTGAACTTATTCGGCTTTTTAAAATTTATATCGTAATCGAAAATGTTTTCAGTCAGTAGATCAATTGACCCGTTTTATGGGGCAAATCGTCATGTTAGTTTATGATTTTCTACATTGCAAAGCTTGTTGCTTTGATGTTTTGTTCTTTTTCTTTTTTATTTCACTTGACTTTGCAAAGAAGCTCAATTTTAAATCGACAAGCAGGGCAATTACTTTCAATAAAATCACAGTGTGAAAGAAAGAAAATAGAAGAATGAGCCTTCACACAGGGAGTTACCATTAAAAAAGTCTAAATCTCATTTTACCCCAAGTTTTCCTAATGAGCTGGAGGTAAAGCTGACCGGAGTGGAATTGTTTTGACACAAGTGGCCCTGTCTGAGGAGACACCATTATTGCCTATATCCTCTTCTCTGACAGGGTCGGCCCAATTTGTCACATTACATAGCAAAACATTGTTAAGAGCGCTTTGTGAGCTGGATCGAATAAGAGGACATATTGTAATGTACGTAACCTGAGCGGGGACCTGTGGTGCACACACATGCATACAGATGCACACGCACATAGAAAATGAAGAGCCGGAAAGGTCAATAAGATCCACCAATTACTGCCACTCATTACTCACAGCGGAGAGAGGGAGCGGAGGATGAAACATCGGACTGAGAGAGGACAGCTGGTGGTGAAATGATAATAATAGTTGGATAAATAATCTGTCTCTCTCACCATTCCTCAGTCCCCCTCCACTCCTCTTTTCTCTCTTGATGTATTTGGCTGAATCCTCACAAGCCGCCTTTTTCCTGCTTTTCCCCATCATCTTCCTCTTCTGTCTGTCGTCTTTCTCCTTCTCCGACCAGAGGAGGAGCCGGGCGCTGGCATTGTCCCCACACCACCTTTTCTCCTCTCTCATTTATTTCAATTTGTCATGCTTTGCTCTCCTCCCTCGGTGCAGGGTGGAGGGTGGCGGGGCGGAAGGCGGGTTGAAGAGGAGTGTGCGTCAGGAGAAGTGAGGAGAGATGGGCAAAGAAATTGGTATCTCCACTCTTGCTATAATGAAACATTTAGATGCGGGCGCAGCTATGCCTCTGCATTAATGGCTTGCGATGAAGGAGAGAGGGGAGGGAGGGAGGCAGTGGGGGAGGTAAGGGAAGGAGGAGAAGAGGACCAGGCAGTCGGACCACTTCACCCTAATAACCCTCGAATCCAGGTCAGACAGGAATACCTCCAGATAATCAGTGCTGCCACCTTCCCTCAATGAGCGGCTATCATGGCTCAAAAAGGTTTTTGTGGTGTGCAAAAAGATTGTGTGTGTGTGTGTGTGTGTGTGTGTGTGTGTGTGTGTGTGTGTGTGTGTGTGTGTGTGGGTGTGTGTGTGTGTGTGTGTGTGTGTGTGTGTGTGTGTGATGTTGAGCCTGTGCTGAAAATGCTTACGTGTCCCTCATTCTTCTCCAGGGAATCTCAGGTGTCATATATTTTCTTGACAGGAATGAATATTGACATTTTTCATCTCGACCGAGATTAGACTGTTAGCAAACTTCCTTTAAATTGTTCCCCGAGTTTAAATCATAGCTGATATCCTGCAGTGATAAAGTGGCTGAGATATTACCTGAAAATGATGATTGACTGGCTGGATCGTCACGCATTCATGTAGGAGTGAAAGAGAAAAGGGAGACTTCATCATTCACTCAACAACACAGCCCTTGAGTATAAAAGAGCCAAAAACCTTGATCCCACAGCTTGTTTCTCAGTATTTTCTTTTGCCTCTGTGCTGGCAATAGCTGTTTCAGGAGGCATCTCAAGAACACCTTGAGCAAATTTCTTCAAATTTGGCTCAAACGTCGACTTGGACTGAAAGATGAATTGATTCGATTTTGGAACGGCAAAGGTTAAGGTCAGTGCAACCTTGCATTCATCTTATTGGAATTTTTTTCCAAATTTGATACAAATGGTCACTTGGACTCAAGTAAGAATTGATTACATTTTGGTGGTCATGGGTCGAAGGTCAAGTTCACTATGATCTCATCTTGTGATCTTGCATCCATCTTGTTTTCATGAATCACAATCTCTCACAATCAACTTGAGGGAATTTCTTCAAATTTGGCACAAACATTCACTTGGACTTAAAGATGAACCGATTTGATTTTAGTCAATGTGACTTTGCATCAGTGTCATTCTGATAAATGCAATATCAATGATCAATGATGTGACATCATTTTACAACATTTTAAATCCAAAATTTTAAATATCAACTTACTGTGACATTATAGTGTTCTACAAGAAACATTTTGCTGGTCATTATTCATAATCATATCTCAGGGACAGAAGGGGAGACATTTGGTTAAATACTGAATTGGTGACACTAATCTTGGGTGTCCACCTTGAAACTGAACTGCAAGGTGGAGAGTTTAAAAACAAGTTATCTAAATGTTGGCTCTGGTCTAAAGCCATCCCACGGTTGTGTTTGACCTTGAACTTCAATATGCTGCACTTTTTTTCACAGCTCAGATGTTTTTAACTTTTAAAAAACACCATTTATGAAATATTGGCATTAATATCAGCACGAAATCAAAAGCAGTCTGGTAGCTTTGTTCTCTTTAGAGATGTCTTCTGCAAACTTTTGAGTCCGTTGGTGAATTTCCAAACAGCCCACTTACTGTCACACGAGTGTGTTTGCGATAAAATCTGCCCTCAACACTTGTCACTTCAGATCTATCGGTTAATGTGCGCCGGTGCTGCTTCCAGGCTTTGTGCTATTATTTATCTGTGGCCAGTAACTGAGTATGACATGCAGTGATAAAGGCACACCCATATGCAGGCGTGTAAACACACAGCAGGCTACATCACACTAAAGTTCACACTTCAGATACACATATGTGGAAGATTCAAGAATGCCTAAAAAGACAAAGTGAAACAGATTGTTATAAGAATTTCTTTCTTATGCACAAATCTACTGTATCATAATTAAATGAAGAACATGTATTTCATTAATCTTATCCTCCTCCATGAAACAAGTAGGTGAAAACTCTAAGCTTATCTTGCAGACAAACTAGTTAAGCTATCAACATTTCCATGATGTGTGTGCTTGCAAAGCTTGCTGGAGTCCATCCTTTACTTTGATACATTGAACATCAAAGTTGTTTTAATAGAGGGACAATCCTTACCACAATACTAGGCAATCAGGAGGAAAAAAAGCACAACTTCTAAGCAGAGATGCAGAAATGTATTTCTTAAAGCTTTTTCAAGAACAAAGTTGCTTGTCAGCTGAGCTGCAATTGACTTCTCAATATAGAATAAACATAGGACCATCCTGTCAGCTGAGCATGATTACACCTGACTATTCTTTCCAGTCTTTAGCAAACAACCATGTCAGTATGATCTATTTTCACACTTGTCAAATGAGCAGAATGAGCAGAGTGCAAAGAAATTCATATTAGAAAATGATAACCTTATATTTTCATTCAAGTTTCACTTCACTGTAATTAGAATCTTGATGTTTAATCTTTAGTTATTTTCACATTTACAGTCAACAGCAGTGACCCTGCAAGAGAAAACTGTTTTAATAACATCTGTTTTTCATTGAATTATGACAAATGCATAGATAAAAAGAAACAGTGGAAACTTTTTATAATGATCGCATCCGTCCGGGTCAAATTCATCATTATAAGTGGATGATTATTATAACCCCTTTCTCTCCCTCTCTTTTTTTCATTTTCTTTACTTTATAACTGAAGAGGAAATTTAATTTGAAACTGTTTTGTTCTCACACTAGCCTCCAAGTATGTGCATCTATTTGTGGGGTAATTGCGTGGAATGTACTGTAGGACAAAATCAAACAAAGTAAAAATATCTCACAGTTTAAAAAGATGTACTTTTTTTTTTTTTGCCAGGTACAGAAATGAGAAAAGGGAATGTAAAGCCTCTTTATGGTGATGGTGTTATAGTTTTATTTCATTTTTTTTAATTTTCACAGTCTGCAGGGTAGTTTTGTTGATTATAAATGAAGAGTGAGAACAGGGTAGTTTAGATGTTTAGAAGATGGCAAACAGTTGGTTAATTTAAATGAGTACTGATGGATTAGAGAGGAATAGGGGTGGGACAAGACAAGCACATTGCTTCTTCCAACTCCTTTTCAGACATATAATGTCCGTTAATATTGCTTATTAAAAGTCTATTGTATATGCTTATAGTTTTTATTGCTTACCTTAGTTTTTTTACATAGTATTTTTTTAATAAGTTCAAAATAAGGTATATTCAATTCAGCTTTTTCATGCTAATTACCATCTAATTGTCATTTGTATATTTAGTACATGAGTATACCTTAATGAAGTAGACAGCTTCGCTATTTACAGAATTTCATTGACTATTTCAAAATACAGTAAAGCTGATGAGTTTAACTTGACGAGGCAGTCTTCAACCACAGGTGCTTTCCCTAAGCACAGAGGTTTTCTGTCTCTGCAGTCATGACTGTTACTCATTGAGTAGACTACAAAAGGTAGCCTGAGAAAAAACAAGTTAAGCTGTTATATCTTGTTGATTTGTTTTTGGCGGTTTGTTGTAAGCTACATATTTAATTAAGAAAAAAAGTCCAACAGTCCAGCTCCTCTGCTATGTTTGAGCTCTGTCTCTGTCTGTTTGTGTGTCTCTCGCTCTCTGTTTAGACATAATAGACAAACATATGGATGCATCAGATGCATATTTTATCATGTGTCATAATCAAATTATGTATGTCATATTTTTGATGCACTTTATATTTTCAGTGTGTTTTACTGCCAGATTTGCCTGCGCAAAAATAGACCAGATGCAGAAGCTATCACTGCATTTCAGAAGCGTGCCATGGAGCTCAAGGTCGTGGCGTGTCCCACTGTCCCACAATCTGATTGCTCAACACGGTCACTAAGAGGAGGCCCCCAGCGCTCCATGGAAAATTGGCAAGCTTTACGGCACTTCCATGTCCAGTGTGAATCTGGTATCAGTTAGCCAGCTGAAGGGAGACGGGTAACTGCAAGGCAAAGTCTCACTGGAGTGAAGTAAAAAAAAAATTACAAAGAGAGATTTATCATAGTTTAAAATTCCGTTTCCACTGTAAGCAAACTGCTTAATGGATGTAAATAAATTATTTAAATGTAACTTGTACAGGAATAAATCTGTCCCAAGATTTTTGATCCATATAAGCAGTTGATTGTTGTAATTGTTATTACTATAAGCAGTTTCCACTGTACGTGTAACAATTTGTATAATATTTCATTTTATTTCTTTGTTTGATTTTTGTAGCATTTTAAGTCTTCCGTACCCTCCACACAGAAATGTACACACACGCATACAGTAAGCCAAATGATATTGGTACAGCAATAATGGAAACATTTAATCTATTTTGAAACATCAAGATAAAAGAATGTTTGATATAGCCTGAAACGCAGTGCCTTTGTGGAAAAAAAATCAAGCAAAAACAGACACATTACACTTGATTTATCACAACCATGACTCATCAGAAATGAAACGACACCACCGAGCGTTTGTTTGAGATAAGAGCAGACTCTGAACGGCTTTGAGTGAAAACTACCATTAAGAGCGGCAGCACGCCTAAAGATGCGCCTACATCGCGTCAGAGAGAATTGGCTTCTTTTTTCTTTTTTTAATGAATGCCTTTTTAACTTGTCCTGCTTCTTCTTTTGTCATCCTCAGACGCACACTATCTGTAAGCTAATGGCTGCCAGAGCCCAACGGCCTGCATAACTCTTCACCGTCTGACACTGTACTGTCATATCCGGCCGAGGCTTCATTAATTCCCCATCCTAGAATCAATGACTCGCCTTTGTAACAGATTTGCAGTCTCCGGCACTTTCTTTTTCTCCTCTCATGCTCTCTCTCTCTCTTCCGCTCTCTCTTCCTCTCTCCAGTCCAACCTCAAGGGAAGAGATGTAAAGATGAATGACAACAGGGTCATTTTACCACAAGCAGAAATTGTCCTACAGATAATAGAAAGTGTGAGTTTGTGTGTGGCTGTGTGTGTACGTGCTTCTGCAGATTGCTTTGTGTACATGTTAATATTAGTACATATATGTGTAATAGTGCATGCATTTGTGTCAGTGCTGATGTTCATTACGTCTTGGGGCCTAAATAGTGGCGTGTTGACATTTATGTATGTGTGAGTGCATGCATGTGTGTGTGCCATGTTTCAAGGGTGACATTTCTGCAAACAGTGTCATGGCCTTCAACCCTGCACTGACACTTTGCATTATAGTCACGGGTTGGAAATCAGATAAGGACGGCGCTTTGCGGAAATTTTCCACAACCTTTGGACTGAAATGTCATTTAGTTTTGGGTCAGATGTTGCTCTGTGGGCTCAAATGTTTTATGTGATATTTTCATTGTCTGTGCTTACGATTGTGAGTGACGGATATGGACTGGATTTATTGACTTAAAGAGGTAGTTCAGATCTTTTGAAATGGGGTTGTATGGGGTACTTATTAATAGTGAGTATATTACAAACAGTAAATATTAGTCAGCACACCCTCAGTTTCGGGAAACAGGCAGTAGTCTGACATGAAAACAAAGCAATGTACTGCTGTGGAGAGTTCAGCAACAAAAAAAATAAATGAAAAAAATTAGCCAGCTAAAAAATTCCAACCTAAAAGAAATGAATACCTGTTTGGAGTGTACACCATATTTAGAATGTTTTCACTGCTTTACCTCAATGTCAGACAGCAACTTCTTATGGGAAAATGAAGCCGTTATATTGCCCTCTTCAAGGCCAGACTTCATTGAGAAAAACAGTAATTTAACATCACTGAACACAGGAGCTGCTGGTCTCATCGCTGCCTTGATCAGTAGGTGTAATTGTGTAATTCTGTGACTTTGGTGTTTAAAAGAGTTAGTTCGGAATCATCAAAGTCACACAATAACACAAATACACTAACTCATTGAGGCAGCAGCAGAACGGCAACTAAGGCAGCTGGTATTGGGTACTTTTCTGGGGTCATTTTCCATTAGAAGATAGTACCGCGTCAGTGTAGCTGGACATCATAACAACGGCGCACGAAACTGCCATGACGTCATCTTCAACGCGACACACACATACGCACAGACTCGCACTCGCTGAATATGCTCGTCAGCCAGCAAGGTGAGGAGCATTTGCACCGACTTGAGTGACCACGGAAAGATCTTTCTGATTGCTATTTTGGGAACAGAAAAAAAATGATAAAAAACTTGGGCCACTACAATAGCTTGGCTGTTTAAAAATGGCGGGCATGGATTTGCACTGTTCTGTGCGTGCCACGTATTGATGATGCAATGACGCAGTGACGATTCTCTCTGGCCAATCAGTGGTCTGCAGTGTTTCCACATCACCTTTTAGTACCTCATAGTAACTGTTCAGCTTTTTTTGGAACCCCAGGAGAGCAGGTACCAAAAAAGGTGCTACCAGGCGCTTTTTCCTAATGGAAAACCAAGAAAGGCAAGTAGAGTAGAGTAAAGTAGAGTAGGGTAGAGCCAGTACCATGTAGTGGAAACGCGCCTAAAGTAAAGCCTTTTATTAAAACTCTTACATTGATCTAAACGTGTCCATATTGATCTCTCACCAAGTGGCTGAAAACAATAGACCAAAGGCACTTAACAACAGCAACAATTGCCATTGCATTTGTTTCCATATACAGCTATAAATTCTAAGAAGACTGTTATGCTTTCAAAGCACAGGCTCAATAATATTAATTCTACCAGAGGTAATAAAGCTCATTTATAAAGCTCTGAAATATAAAGAACTAACTTAAATGAGACAAAGACGAGGAGAAAAAAAAGAAAATGTTTGTAATTCTTGTCAAATTATGACAAGAATGTAATTGCTTTATTATGATATTTTATGTATGTAATCTTATTTCAGTTTTATTGCAAATTACATGACTTACTCTCTCTGAGTGTCTTACCCGCAAGGTTTCTCCCTCTACTTTTAATCCTTCACCTAAGTTTATGAACTGAGGATGTGATCAGGCAGGTCGTTATCTACGAGTTTAATAAATCCAGGCTGTTAGTTAACCATCAAACCCCTATTAGCTCCTGTCGTCACCCCCGTATCTGATTTATCGGCCACTACTGTCTTGTCACTGTGTATCTGTTACTAACGATGTGAAGTGATAATGAAATCTTTTTTTCTTTGTCCCGTTATACCCTACTCTCCTACTCCTCCCTCTTTTTCACTTTGCGGGGGTCAGTGTAGACCAGAACAGAGCAGCAGGGCCTTGTACTTATCACTCATAATGGGGAAAGAGAGAGAGAGCGAGAGAGAGAGAGAGAGAGAGAGAGAGAGAGAGATCGGCCCCTGTCTCTCATTCGACCCTTCTATTTGTCAGGAGACTCAATCAATGTGTAATTACCGTGGATGGCTATCATAAAAAACAATGGCAAGGGCCCTCTCAAGGTTATCCGCCTAATTGTGTTATTTATAAATATGAAATGGTTGTAAATGCGTCTGCCACAATGGATGGGGCCAACGTCTGATGAACATGATATATTTCCAATTTGCTGTTTGAGATCCATGCAGACAGGTCGATGCGAGTAAGAGCTTCTCTGACTGTGGCTAATAACGCTGATAATAAAGGCTCATGCTTGAATCTAGTTCTCAGGTGAAAAAGATAAGAACCTTGAATTCATTCAACCAGGTTTGACACCTCAGTGGTTTCAGTGATGCTGTTATTTTATCTCAAACTCATGAGTGTAGGTGTACAGATATAATAAATGAAGCCAGTTAACATAGCTAGTATTTACAGTCTGTTTTGATCCAAATACATCAAATACATCCGCTCTGTCAGTGCTTGCATATGAGCGTGAGGCCAAAAGCCACCTTTGACAACCAGATGGAACGTGGCTGGCCGGCATCAGATGAGAACCTGTAGGGCTGGTATTATACACTGGTAGACAGTCAGATGGCTCCAGGCACGTCCACATGCAACATTTAGGTGGCTTTACTTTAAAATGTGGCCACGATATACGATATAGCCAGCAACGATGTAATATAAGGAGCACAAGTACGCCTAAAGGGCACTTGGGAGTGGTGGTGGATGGGTTTCACAAAAAAATGACTTTTAGCCTATTCTCGTAAAATAGCCCTGCTTTGTCAGTGCTTTTGGTGTAAGACCGCGATGCCAAAAGGCACCTTTTGCATGCTCATGAAGTGATGCTAGATGGCATCAGGTGAAATCGCAGCTGGACAAAACTGATCGTTTTGTTAATATACGCTGGCAGACAGCCAGACGGCACCTGCTGCATATACGCACAGGGGGCATCACTTTAGAAGGCAGATGGATGGAACTGGTGGTGTGTGCATACCATGCGGCAGGACAGCGTCAGGCAAAAACGCTGCCAGTAAAAGCATAATATATGGAGCGCGAGAGTGCCCACGGGGTTGGCGGAAGGGATGGTGGATGGGACCCACAAACAAGGGACTGTAATGTGGGAGTCTGGTGTTTGCCGCCCATCTGAATGTGGTGGGTTTTTTTTGTTTTTTTTTACACCATACCATGCCTCCTTTCCCTAAACCTAACCATCTTTGCCTTTGTTGCCTAATCCTAACCTTCTGTGCCAGCTTGTGTGTTTGTTGATGGTCCGGCGTTGGTTTTCCATGTGCTCCTATTGTGTAAACATAACCACGTGCTGCGTTGTCTCATGACGTGCATGGGTTTACATCATGATTACGGCATCTCAGAACATAACAGAAGATACAGAAGGATACCTAAAAAGTAATAAATAGACACGGAAGTCAACTGACAAAGCAGAAACATTTGACAAGTTGGGATGAGTACCTGTTGGTTACTAATGGGGTTAATGACAGAGTCGAGCTGTTTGGTGTTGGTGTAAGGTTGTTGGTACTGTTCATCAGCTTGCTGTCAGATGTTAGCTGTTACTTTTGTGTTAGCTCGTGCTAACTGGGCACACGTTGAACTGTCAGGGAGGATAGTGACTCCAGACTCCGGAGACTGCCCTTCAGTGCTGTGTCTAACTTATGTAACAGACAATAATGTTAGTGAGAGAGAGTTTGCTGATTTTGTTGGATATAAAAGAATAACTAGTGAGTTCTGCTATGTCATGTTTTTAAAGCACATATCCTTCTTCCTTAACCCACAGCACTGATGGAGAAGCAGCTGACTGACAACCCAAGTCTAGTCAGAGAATAAAAAAATGTTCCCATGTAGCCATCATCCCTTTTAATCCATGTGTCTTTCCTCCTTTGACTACCAGCCTCCTCATCCACTGAAACAGACTCTTATCCCCAGTTATCTATCAGCCGTCTGCTCCACAGAATCTGTCAGTCTCAGTGAGTCAGCCTCTCTCATCCATCTCTCTCATGCTCCTCTGCTCCTCCTCGTCGCTCCCAACCCTCCATGTTGCTTCATCACCTCCACCCCCACCACCACCACCACCCAGCACCCAAGGCCCCTAGGGGAACCATGTCAATCCCAAGCCTATAAGAGGGGGCTTGACGTGGGCCTCGGAGGACAGCCAGCTCCCCTTTGCTCCCCTGCTCACTGGAGGATGAAATTAGCCCGCGGTGGACCGTCCGTGGCGGTGGGTTGCTCCAGACAACCAGGCAGCGGTGCTTGACCAGCGATTCACCCTCTCCAGCACCACGAGCACCCGCAAACTGCACCCCCACACCCCAGGCTCTTTGCCAATAATCCCTCGCACCCTCCAACTCACCTCACGTCCATCCTGCCTTTTCTGCCCCTTGAGTTAAAGCCATTTAACCCCCAGCATAGGGCAGAAAAACAGGGGCACCAGGGTTGGAGATTGGTCGTATCACGTTGAGTTCGGGAAACCTGCTGTTTAGATCAAAGCCTGTTTGGTATTCCAGGGAGTGCAAGCCAGCTACTGTCACGTAGCAGAACCAAGGCCACTCTATATAAGCTCTGAACACTCTGAATGCCAGAGGATACCACTTTCATCGCCTCTCTGGAATGTTGACATCCTTATATTTCCTTGCAGATTTGTTTCATTCCAATCCGTGGTAAAGCTACTGTCTAGCTGCCTCATCTGAATTTACGCAAAAACCTCTGAAGTCTGTATCCATTGCTCGGAGAATGCAGTTATGTGACAGCACTTGAATGAAACTGGGAACTGTCGTGTAATATATGCAACACCAAGCCTCCCCTCCTCCGCATATCATTATTACAGCAGTTGAAGCCCAAAATAGTCGCTCACTCCAATCTCATCCAATCCCCAAAACACAGGCCCGCTCTTCCACGAGCATCCGTGCCAGAAGTCCCCAAAGTTAACGGCGCAATTACCGTGAGTGTCTATTAAAGGGGGCATAAAAGATGGCTGAGTGTGATTCACCACTACATCAGACACATAAAAGAACCAAGATGTGGAGGAAGAGGTGTGAACTCCCATCTTAGAGCAAAGGAGGACAATTACGCTGAGGTTTTAAAGGATGAGATAAGAGCTTGTCTTTAGAGTCTATTTGTGCCAAAATGAGCTGAAGAACAGTGAGGAGTTTGTTGTATGATAGGAAGGTGGAGGGTAAATTACTGTCATTTGCTCTTCCTTGGAGTATTAGCTCCCCTGTGCGGTTAATTTCTGGCTGACATTTTTGATTGCCTGAAGTGAGGATTCTCTGTAATTGATTTGGGGATGCCAAATGGCATGCACGGGAAAGCTCCAATTGTAAATTTATATCATCTTCAATTCCAGATCTCACTGGCTATCATTCCTAGGATGATAAGCTTTTAGGGGCAGTGGTCAATGTTTTGAAATATCCAGTGTAATCGATATATATCCAGACCAAGACTTTGGCCCAATCTCATTTAATATTTCTTACCCCTACCACTTGTTTTCAAAAGCCACCTTGGCCCTCACAACTGAGTTACAAGATTTAGTGGTTGTAAACTTCCTCTACAAAATGGGACAACCCTTCAAGACTCTAATACATAATCGATATGCTGGTGTTTTGCTGGATGTTGCCAATATGTCATCTTCTGCAGTGGTGATTTCTTTTGCCAGGGCTATGCTGGATTCACAAGGGAAGCAGAAGCAGTGCATGAGCGTCGCCAAACCTGTTGGGTTTTTTTTTCAGCATCCATGTTAACATATTAGAGCAGCCACACTGCCTGCATGAGCACCGCTGGTCAGGCGTGTCTCAGCTGCTTGTCAGTGGCGAAAATGGTGTTTTGATAATTATATTGTATAATATTATATTACCACCTCTTACTTAAGTTTAAAAGTCTGTCTCTGTCACAGAGATAAGAAAATACAAAGGTGTCTGTTTTACTCAACCTTTCCTGCTCCCTTTCAAAATAGAAGCCGCTGACAATGTCTCTGTTGACAGAATCCCATCAGTTGTTGACACAAGGCACTTTATTGTGAAATAACGATTAATAAATAAAAACTTAAGAAATGAGTAGAATTTGTGCTTATAAATGTGGAACAACAGAACTCATAGCAGCAGGTAGCCCTGCAGAAGCGTCACAGCCACAGTACTGCCAGTGCAAACACCATGAGCATGCAACAAGCTGCAGTTCGGCAAGGTTGCTGTAACACACTACTTCTGTGTCCAATGTAAATCCAGCCCTAGAGGCAGCCTTTTGCAATTGTCAGAATGCTCACAATTCATTCACAACTTAAGTTTTACTCGATCAGTTGATCAAACGTCAAATATAAAAAGAACATTGCTTCATTGTCAGCCAACTAGCAGAGCCAGGCTAACATTAGTAACCCATGCTCCCACCCCGCCAGTTTGCACTGATATTAGAGGAGCAACATCATTGCTGCTTGACTTTGCATTTTTTCAAATTTTGGATGTCATGCGCCTCTCCATACATGGTATTGACTTGCTGCTCAAACCTAATTGGTCCAAATAACTCAGACTGCAAATGGGAACCAGAACACAAGAACTGGTCCCATTGTCTAAAGATTTTGCATTCATGTGCAGATAGTTGTATGTAGTGATTAAATAAAATGATTAATACATCCTATAGTAAGATCTTGTCATTTTCAATTTTTTTTTTTTTTTTGTAAATTATGGATCTGTAATAAATTGTTCCTTAGAAAAGTTTTTTCCCTCTACATTTTAAATGCTTTTCTACTTGAATATAGAACTTACTACTGAAATATAGAAAAACAAAGCATTTTCTTTTTGTTATAAAAGCTCAAACAATATTATTTCCCCTTTTCCAAAGTTATTTCCCAAAATTCCAGTCTCCCCAGGCAATGCAGTGCTTTATAAATGGCTTGAGATCAAGGGTGGAAGTAAAATATGGCAGGTCAAAGACAAACACTTCCATCTGCACCAAAGTTGGATAGAGAGGGGAGGCCGGTAAATGTGAGCTGTTGTTGTTGCTTTCAATAGACTTCACAATAAAGACGCCACCTTTCAGAGAATGTTTCCTTGAAATGTCAGGGCCATCCTCCAGAGCCTTGAAGGACGGCGTCTCTTTAAAAGCAATATTGGCAGTAAACATACAAGACGGAGGCTGTCTATCTGCTTTTGCCATCAGAGCGTGGTGGAGGATGATAATCGCTTTGCAGAAACAGCACCTGCAGAAGTTGAGCCTGGAGGAGCCGTGATCGAAAAGTGGCTCTTTCTACCTGCAAAATAACATCCTGACATTCTCCCCTCATCTTATGCATTTAGCGAGGCATTTACTTAAATACCTATTGCTCTAAATCTCTCTTTTTTTTTCTTTCGTCAAAAATATCTCACTTATCTACTTTGGAGACCTTTACGAGGCCTTTAGATTTTTGTGTGTTTTAGGACATCTTAGCTTGTTTTATTGTGCTGTTATTGTATTCTTTCTGTGTCATCAACCATAAAATGATTCATCCAATTTATTACTGGGAACTGTACAGCTGCAGAGTTGTTAACTAGATGTGGCATCACAGGCGAGCACCAATCTCATAGTACTTCTCTGTTGCCTGAAATTCATGCTGAATTTAATTTGGCTGCTGTATTATTTCTTTGGGGAAAAAAACAGCAAGGAAAACAACATTTCAAGAGTGCATATGTGTAAGACGGGCTAATTGTTTATGACAAATCCTGTACTTCTAAACAAAAGAAAAATAATACATCTGGAGATGCTGAATAGCAGCAAGGTGTCCTGTCTTGCATTATGCTTTTTTTGGCGCTCTAACTTGTTATTGCAAGTATGTTGCCATAGACACCATCTGACTAAAAAAGGCTCTTCTTTGCTTTACGCGGCTAAGATTTGTTGGTTTTTAACTATACTTTCCAACTAGTCTCCAGCTAAAACAAATCTGTAACATTTTCTTTGTCATCATGTTTTCTCTTCCCAAGTTGCACCTATAAATTAAAATACTTTTGCAAGTTGGTGAAGTGTATTAGACACCTTACTTAAGCAAGTCGCTGGTGAAAAAATAGATAAGATGTGTCAAGACAAAAGAGTGAAGAGAAAGAAAAAAAATTGTCAGACTCATCTGTGGCTCGCATGACTGATGGATATTTAACACTGGATAAAACAGCTCTGCTGTGGTTCTGACACTCATGACTCACCGTTACTGCAGTGAGCTATAATTGACAGGTGAGGCAGTTTGAGGATGAATGTTTTTACACTTATGCACATTTATTTTGTTTTGTTTTTCTCAGTTTTTATCCACAAAAATAAAAAGGGCTATAAAGGAAAATAGAAAGGAGTGTGAAACCGATTATGCAAAATCAAGAACATCTTCTTAAAGCTACACTAACCAGTATTTTTATGGTTACAGTTGAAAAAAATAATGATATTATGTGAAACTTATCGCTCATGGTTTCAAAACCAAGGAGAACCAGCATTTGACAATGCAGTATCCCTCAGCTCTACGGAAAACAAATTTATTTCTAGGATGATAAAGGTGCCCTACTCTGCCTTATTCCAGCCCTTTTTCTTTCAGAATTCATCAAATACTGCCACTTTGTCAGTGATTTCGGCCAACTCTCCCCTTTTAGAATAGAATAGATAAACTATATTGTGTCTCAACAGGGACAAAAAATCTTATTTGACCCTGATATTACTAACCCTAACCAATCTTATTCCTCTTGGCTAAACCTAACCAGCCAAACCAACGAACGCATTAGTTAATTAGAGGAAGCGCAGTGTGGGTTGTACTTTTGCCATCCTAGGAAAAGAAAATTTGCCATGGGACATTTCAGCATTTTTCAGCACATTGTTTTGCTTTTTTGGCTTGCAGCTTTAGTGTTTGATTCTTATGAAGTGAACTGTTTTTGCTCTGATAAAACCACTGCAAACTACCTGCCCAGCACCAAATGAGAAACAAAGTTTGAGACCAGTGCAGCCCAAAAGCTGGCGAAAGGATGTGACATGGACAGCAGGGGGGACTGTCTGCTCAATAACATAGTCCATGAGTTTTATTTTCAAAGCTTCAGTTGGTAACTTTTGTGAAAAGAACTTTTTTGTCATATTTCTAAGAACTTCCACAATATTCTAGAAGTACATGAGACGGGTGATCAGGTAGCTCTGGCGCCTCCTGGTGCTTATATTGATTACTGTAATCCTCCACGCTCCTTAGAGCTCAACTAATCAGAGCCTGTGGGCGTGTCTACGCAGTGTCAGTCATCCATGGTCAGCCACAGCTCGTGCACACTCTGCCCATCCCCCTCCTCCTGCGCGCGCGCCCAGTCAAGCTCACTACCGGCAGCGCGCGGCCTCGCGAGCGAAATTAAGGCTACAATGGCCGCAAAACATCTACCAAGGAGAAAGAAACTGCCCATGTGTTTGCTGACAACAGCATACACGGCGAACATAGAGTCACAGAAGCAGACCAAAGACGATAAGCGAACCAAAAGGAAATAATTCAATCGAGCCCGAGATAAAAACGAGGGTGAACACCGGAATGCTTTTCCAAAGTGACGAAAGCTACAGGATCTGAAAGGACTCCAAACCGATGGGGAGTTACCCTGATGTCAGCTTTACAGGTATATAATGTTTAAATTAAAACCGCGTTAGTGATATGATTGCTAACAGGCACTGTAAGGCTGTAACCTGTATGTCGTGTTATTGTGGTGTTTCCGTGTAGCTAACTTAGCTTGTTTCCAGGGCTAAGATTGGTTAGCATTGATTTATTGCAGAGTGGCTGAAAATATCTTTGTGAAGTGACCAAAGAATCATTTCAGTTTGGATTTATTACTTATATTTATGTTTGCTCTCACGTTAAAATGTTGTCTTTACCACTGGGCCCTATTTCAGGAAGCAGGCTCGACAAACTTTGAGCCTTATTCCGACCTCCGAGTTGACTGAGGAAGCAAACTCGAGCTTTCGGTTTCAGAACAGCTAATCAGATCTAGCGCAATCAATACTGAGCAGCTTCAGCCCATGGATGTATTAAAGGAAAGCAGTTTAAGCTTGAGGGAAGCGTGTTCACGGTGAGCACAAAAAGCCATTATCAGTGGAGTGCAGATAACAGGATTCACAACGGAGATTTTAATTGACCGAATATGCGGAACATAAAGGTATCTTCCAAAAAATAAAAATCTGTTATGACAGCTGCAGCTAAACAGCGTGAGATAGCACGGTGGGAGAAGATTGTAGAGCGTGTTAATGCGCAAGTTTTTGAAGTTTCTCAAGTTCACTCATTCATAAATCACTTTCATAAAATGATGGCAAGTCCGTAAGTAACTGACTCAGGGTAAGGCTGTGATAATCAGTGACTGACGCTGTGTAGAGACTCCCTCTGGGCTCTGAGAAATGTGACAAAATATTTCTTTTTATAGAAGTTACCAACTGAAGCTTTGAAAATAAAACTCATCCCTCCGACTCTGCTTGCACCCTTTACTCCGCTTTCATTGCACTGTGCTCTTCGGAAGATAGATAGATAGATAGATAGATAGATAGATAGATAGATAAATAAATATACTTTATTGATCTCAAAACTGAGAAATTGAGGTGTAGCAGCGCCATACAGTAAGAACAAAGAGAATAAAGAGCAAACAATATTAATAGAATATAAAAGGAATACGCTTAAAAAACTAAAAACTAAGAGACTATACATATACACATATATACAAGTATAAAGTGCGGAGTGTCTGCAGTTGCAGAGGTACAGTATGCAAAATTTGACCAGAATATAAGACAATGATGCACCCCCTCTATGCTCTAATGAGGCTAAAACAACCAGAATATACTGTATATACAGTTTATGTTTCAAACCCTCTCTCTAACCTTTGGGCTACGCCTCCTCATTTACATTCAACTTAAAACTATAAATGCAAAATGGAAAATGCCAAAGGAAAATGAAAAAGAAAAAAAATTAAAATGCCAAATGGTAAATGCAATGGAGTGTAAATGCAATAAATAAAAAAATATGTTTTGTGTTTAAGCTTTTAATACAACTATTTCCGGTCAAGCTTCTCCATTTCTTATTTTAAGTTTATAGTTGATGTTTCTCCTTTTATTTCCATTGCCATTTCGGTTTCATCTTAACAATTTAAGATTTCAGTTTGAGCATCTCAATTTAAGCTTTTGCATTTTAATTTTTATTGTCACTTTATATTTTCAAATTATCATTTCACATTTTAAATTTGCTATTTCAATTTTCCTTTTTCTGCTTCCGTTTAATTATGGCTTGATTATTCCTAGTAGTGTGGTCAATTAAAAATCTTTCTAATTTTATCTCTGTAAATTTTGTTCTGGGACTTTTCATTTAAATTATGACTAAAAATATCCTTCTCACCATCACACCATACCTCACCAATCTGGTTACTTAGTGCAAATGTATTATCCTCAAGGGCTTTGGTGTCAAATTAAAAAAGATTATCTTAATTGCAGTAGCTCACACTATATACAGACAAATTATTCAATCTCACTCCTCTTCTCTTCTGATTTTATCTTGCAGGATACATACCCGCTCCCATCAGCAAGGAGTACAGAAACACCTCGCTCGACAGCTTAAGGGAGAATGAAGTAAGTACACATTAACAGATGGATTGCTTTATAGGTGTGATAAAAATGGAAATGGAGAACAAGAGATTTGATACCTTGTTTTAATTGAATGATTAACAACTATAAAGAGGTATCATTCACAGAGACAAAGGTCCTTTGAAATAGCATCCTTCACTTTATAATGTCTTGCTTTAGAACTGAGGGTTGATTTCCATTTCTGTCACTGTCCCTGTTTACCATCTTAAACCGACAAATAAGGAGGACTCACACAAGAGTTAATAGTCAAGCTAAGATTTGAAATTATTTACTCATCACTACTAATTAAAGCTATGATAACCTGTTAATGTACTGCAATCTGCATTTTAATATTCTTAGGTTCCGTTTAACTTGCAAGTGCCCTGCATTTAGACCAGCACTGTCAAACTCATCTCAGTTTATGGGCCACACAGCAGCCCAATTTGATATTAAGTTGACCGAACCGAACATAATGTTTTAGATAGCTAAAACATTATGTTTTTGGATTTTCTGTCTATCCGTACCTCCGTCTTATTCACATGAACCCGATTTTTTCAAATTTGGTCCAAACGCCCCCTTAAATTCAATGATGAACCGGTTAGATTTTTGTGGTCGTAGGGCAAAGGTCAAGGTCACTGAAAACTTATCTGTCTCTTTCTTGTGAATGCAATATCTCAAGAACACGTTGAGGGAATTTGTTCAAATTTGTCAGTAACTTCCACTTGGACTCAGTGATAAACTGATTAGATTCTGGCAGCTGATTCGAATTTTCAAGTCAAAGGTTGTGGTCAGTGCAACCTGACAAAACATGGTTTTGGTCATTACTCCAGAATACTTATGCTAATCATAAAAAAAACTCCACTCACATGTCTAATAGGATATAATGATGAAGTGATGACACTTTATAAGGTCAAAGGTCAACTTTACTGTGATGTCATAATGTTTTTTTTTTGTTGGCCATTTCTCAATGTCTTAACTCGGAACAGAAGGGGAGACATTTGTTCAGAAACTGAATTGGTGACACTAATCTCAGGTGTCAGTCTCCAGACTGTCCTGGTTGTATCAGTCGTCTGTGCTGCCGGGTGGATGATGTGTGTGAAGCATCCATGTTTTTAAGGACATTGATGTGAAGTGTTTGTGCAACTTGACTGGTAGGTGGAGGAATGCGACCACGTGGGGATAATTCTATTTATTTATTTATTTATTTATTTATGTATTTTTTTGAGTGTCAGATTAAAAAAAAAAAAAAAGATGAAAAATCTGGGCCATTAAGGCCTTAAAATTTACTGCAGGTAATCCAGAGACTAACTATCATTAAATTCCAAAGATGTTAATTCCAGGTCTTTGTAATCCAATTAGCTCAAATGTTTTTCATGTGGGAAGTCAGGAGGGGTTCATAGTCTTGTCAGAGTCATAGCATCTGTTGATGCTGAAAAAAGTGTCAGATAACTGTGTCTGTTAGCTTAATGATGACCAGAGGGTGACGAGCTGCAGTGTGTGTGGTTGGAGATGGCCATAGCAAGCTAAAAAATAAGAAGGAAAAAATACAAACGAAAAAAAGGGAAAGATAAAAATTTCTCACTATTATGTATTTCACGCTACAGTGAGCATTTGACATATCCAATTTCTAACCTGAGACACTTACTGTGTCTTTGTGTAGCTGAGAGGGGTTATGGGCGAGGTTATGGCATAACAGATCTGTGTGTGTGTGTGTGTGTGTGTGTCTGTGTGTGTGTGTGTTTGTGTTTGTCAATGCTCAGAGCAGTGGAGTTGGGGCCAGATAATAAAACATTTCTTTGTATTGAATGTGTTGTTTAAATAAGCTTTCACCATTTGAATGTGGCCATCTGACAGAGGAGTTGTTTAGTTTCTATTGCAGCTCTTTATATGGTTGTGTGTGTGAATGTGTTGGGAAGAAATGATCATTTCACATTTGTTACCCTCTGGAGAGAACACATTCAATGCCTTTAGGCACACACACACACACACCTCCTAGCCCCTCCGGAGGCGCTTTAGCTCCTCCATCACCATTACAAGCTCTCAAATCCAGACTGATACACGTACCATGGTTGTCAGTCACAACAGAGTGACACCAAAGGATGACAAACTCCTTTTTTCCATAGAATTGACAAATTATCATGCACCTGATTGGTTTTTAACAACATGTATTTTGTTTGCACACATTTCCCAACTAATTGCTCAGCTTTGTTTTCTGCTGCCTAAAATCTGTCACCACGTTCAAAACGCTCGCAGTTCGTCCCCATCAATGCGGATCTGTTAGTTAACGCGAACAGCATAAGCTCTTCAATCACTTAAAAAAAAAAGGTGTTTGCCGTCTCTTAATTGCACACTTTTGCAATTATACAAGTTATTTCTAAAAGAGGGGGTGGTGGGGTTGTTTTTATCCCCTCCTGCCTCTCATCTTACTTTGCCTTTCCCTGAAGCTGACCTGGTGGCTCACCAGTCTCATTGTCATAATTACCATCATCACAATCACTATTATCTTAATTGGCCTTATCTCCTCGTTAGCTGCTCGTTAGCTAATTGACTCGGAGAATATCCCGCCAAACGCTTTGCGCGGCGAGACAAAAGGCAACAGACGGAGATCAAGAGGAGACATCTGCCTGTTGAGAGAAGAGAAAAACTACGTCGAGCTGTGGCTCATCTGTCACCATAATGACTGTCTCAACAACTGTACACAATTATGTGGAGGAAAAAGTAGTGCTGCCGACGCCGCAATAGTTACACACGCTCACACACTCCTACAAGTGCTTGTATACAATACAGTCAGATCTAGACAGATGCTTAATGACGTGTTTCAGACACACGGCTACAGGAGTTTAAAAGAACGCAATTATACACCGTTTAAGACACACATGTATGCTCACACACACGCTGTAGGGCTCTGTGTGTCAAAAAGCCAATTATAAGACATTGAAAGGAATAGGAAGAAATACTGTAATTATGCTACAGCACGCTCATCTGAGTGGAAATTAGAAGGAAGAGCAGAAAATACCAGATTTTTCAGCAATTAAAGCAGGCCGCAGATATCCATTTAATGACAAAGAGTTGGCTTTAGAAAAGCTAAGACAAGAAGAAACTTCTCTATTTTTTTTCACTAAAAAAATACAGTGAACGGTTGGACCGTCTGTATCAGAATTCAAACTAACGTCTGTCACATTAGTTGACAGACATTAGTCTGTCAACTAACACACAATATCGCATCACTCTGCGCTTCGGAGGCCAAAGCTGGCCTACAATAGGGTGCCAAGTGGCACCTCCAAAATGTTGTGTTTCACAAAGGGATACATGTTCATGTTAGTATACATAAGTTGCTAGAGTGTAGGGCTTGGGGATATGAACTTAATTGAACACTATACCTCAGTTATGATTAATGAACGTCTTTGGGGTTTTTTGCCCTCATAGTTCACTGACAAGGTCTGTACTGTTAATATGCTCAACTATTAAAGCTGGGATATTTTTCGAGCGAAAGAATGCATATCTTTGTGTTTGAAAATAATTGAAGGAAACACACACAGATAAACTATTCATGGTAATTTACTGAATATTCGAACAATCGAAATCAAAGCACATGGTTATAAATGAAAATGTCTTTTTAAAAAGATCACATTTTAGTTTTAATGTAAAAAGCAAGTTCCCTATCAAAGTATTTTCTTGAATCCTTTTCATATTGTGTAGCATTTGTAAATGCTTGTTTTATCAACAGCTGCTTTCTAGAGGCACTTGGTTGCTGTGTGCTTGTCAGGCTCTTTTTTTTGGGCCATGCACTGTTCATATTTGGTAATGTGATTGGTGATTGAAGTGTTGAAACAGATTGGTAGTGAAACAGTTTTTCCGCAGTGTTTACATTTGACTTCTTTTTGTTCTTTGTCACCTTTGCTAAAGCCAGAATGTGTCCAGACACGTCATTTTTCTTTTGTAGAAGCTGCTCGAGTTGCTCATTTGGCTCGCTGTTGAGTTCTCCTACATGTAGCAGACTTGATGGGGCAGAGTCACGTGCATACACAGGCGGTAGTATTTTTTTTTTTTTTAAGGGCCACTAAATAAACACACAGTGGGTAAAGTGTTAACAGAATTAAAAAAAAAGAAAAGAAATAAATTGCTAATGGGCATGGGCAAGATTACACCAGTTAGAGATTATGCATTACGGTTTCGTTTCCTTAAACCTTAGAAATGTCCCGAAATCTTAGAAACGACCTGAAGTCCTAGAAATGTCCTAAAATCCTAGAAACTTTCTAAAACCCAAGAAATGTCCTGGAATCCTTGAATTGTCCTAATGTCCTAGAAATGTTGTAAAATCCTAGAAATGTCTTAATATCCCAGACGTGTCTGAGAAAGGTCTTGAAATCGAATAGAATTGTATTCTGTGAAACATCCTAAAATCTTAGAAACATTCTGAAATCCTGGAAATGTCCGAACATCATAAAAAATGTCCTAAAATTCCAGAATTGTTCTGAAATTCTTGAAAGTTCTTAAAATCCTAGAAATGCCCTGAAATCTGAGAAAGGTCCTCAAATCCTACAAATATCGTATAATCCTAGAAAGAGGTATGGGGGCTGCTGTGACTGGCCCCTGGCCTCCTGTCATTTTGCTAATGTGGCCCCCAAGCAAAGCAAGCTGAGTATTCCCACCTTAAACTGTAAACTCTGAAATGATTTCTTGAACCAAGAGGACATGTCTCTCCACAACCATTTCATCTCGGATAATTTGTATTTTTTTTGACCTCCTTCCATTACTCTCACTGTCTCTCCGCTCTTTTCCTGTGGTTTCTCTTGTTGACGCTCCATGAGTTCTCCACCAGCTTCTTTATTTCCCACCCTGTTCTGCTCTGCTTCCTTTTTCTTAGTCACACTGTCCAGCCCTCTTTTCCCACCCAATGACCATTTTTCTGCTCATTTTCCCTGCTTCCTTTTTCTTTCTAATTTGTGTTTTGTCTCTGTCTTGTCTTTATCTGTAACTCTCTCGCTCTCTCTGTCACTATGACTTGCTGTAGGGTTGTGGAGTCTTGTGGTGTCACTGGTAATAGGGTCCCGTGGGTGCTCTGTACACTATTGCTGGGGTCTGAGAACTGCCTGCATAATATGAAAGGAGGGCCTCGTGTTCTCATGTCCTACTTTACAGTAAAAGAGTGTGTGTGTGTGTGTGTGTGTGTGTGTGTGTGTGTGTGTGTGTGCACGTGTGCGTGCGTGTGTGCGCATGCGTGTGTGTGTGTTTGTTTGTGCAACTGTGTGTGATAGTGTGCGTGTGTGTGCATAATGCATCAAACTTTGAAGAGACATGAGACCACCAATAGAAGCCGACCTAAGTAGAGGAGTGCAGGTATTCACGTGACGGTAAGAAAGATTGTGAGATCGTCCGTCCGTCTATAGGTGCATCAGCTGCAGTAACGCAGGTGTATTTAACCATTGTAGTGAATGGAGAGCGGAACTGTAAGCTGTGATCTTTGTCTGTATCGCACTCCTTACCAGTGGTCATCACCTGTGACAGGTTTTCTCTGCAGTGTGGCTGGTTTTACTCAGTGTTTGGTATGTCTTCACCTGTGTGTGTGCGTGTGTGTGCGTGTGTGTTCATAGGTTGTTAAACTGAATTTCAAAAATACAAAAATGCAGACTCCTAAAACACTTGCTTCTGCTGCAAATAGGATGTCTATATGGGGTAGATCGACCCTTTACTCACATGGTGCAGGGCTATTTAATATAAGCTTTGTAGGAATTTGGTGATGTGTGACATTATGATGGATTGAAGGCTGACAGGTGCATAGTACAATGAGCAGGGGGTGTGGAAGGAAGCCCTGCAGGTGCAGGCTCAATTATATTTACATTCAGTGTTTCTTTCCAAAATGCATGGTGTGAATTCCCGAGGCCTGAAAAAAGTGTTAAATGTATTTTGTTTCTCGAAAAATATTTTGATTTTATTTTAGATATTGGTCTTCTTCTTCCCCTACCTTTACTCACAATGCTGTTTCCACCAGGCAGAAGGAATGTGTGTGATGATGTGCAGGAACGTATGCATTAGTAGTGGTGCCTCACATATGCATAATAGGGGAAGCAACTGTATGGTGTTTTTAATCTTGAGTAGGTTTGTTCTCAGTAAATATGTTTCATTTTACAATCAATGTACCTCCTTCAAATTAAAGCTGTATATTTGTCTTTTTAAGGAGAAGGACAGCTAGACTATCTGAAAAACAAAATCCGCATAAAAAAAAATACAGACACATAACGCATTAAAACAGGATTGTTGTGGAACTCAGAATGTTACCTATGCCAGTCTAAGTCTGTGCGCATTAGATAATTATTGGTGTGCCATCCAAAGATTTTCAGTGGTCCCATCCAGCCTCCCCTTTTAAAGGTTTCTGGAGGCACCTGTGTGCATGAGATACAATAAAAGCTGGCCACCTATTTGGAAGCTAAAACGAAACACTGTAATATTTGTCATTTTAGAAGCAACTGAATTCTTCTTTCAATCGGTGTTAATTTATGGTGCATAGAATTTCACTCTTTGAAATTGTATGTATGTACTTTTTACGTTTACAAATTCAGATGGAAGATTAAAGTTTCTGAACGTTCTATTCACTTGAACTGTTTTGGTTCCTTTAACTGATTTGTCAAACTGATCCTTCACAGCCTGGATGTTTTTGGTGTATGTAGTCTGATGTATAGACTTGACCCCAAAACTGATCAGTTAAATGTTAGCAACTTGAATATAGTTTTTGGAGATCATGAACGCTAACATATTTTTGTGTACTACAAGCATCCGATGGACATTTTGGAGAGGAAATCAGACGCATTGTTGTCATAGTAAAATACCTAAATACTCTAAATTCAGCGGTACTTAAATGTCAAAGTTCCATGGATAAAATCTCAGAAATAGGTATTCAGTCACTTGTATGATTGAAATAATGAGGTCCTGTTTGTGCTTCAAAACCCTTTTATTAAAAAAGAGGCTCCTACAGGTCAAAAATTCCACAATGTACCCTTTATAACTCTTCATAAGGAGAACCAGCAAATATGATCTAATCGCCTTAAGACCCATGAGACAAAATTGCTCATTCATATGAATATTTTTATACATACATCTATGACAGGACATAAAACATGCAAATCCGTTTTAAATACTCCGGATGAGTGTTTTGCATTTTCATAGTTTTATTTTTACCTCCTCCACCCACTGCAAGACTGTGGCTCCCACTGCTCATCTCAGCAGTAATATAGTGTATGTATCAGTATTTCTGAGGCAGCGCATGAGTAACTCAGTGTTTGCTCAGTGCACTTTCACTTTCACTTGCCTGTCGACTCCGGTGGGTTCTTTTCCAATAATAAAGACAAAGATAGAAGAGTCACAGAAAGGGAGACAGACAGAGAAAGAAACAAGAAAGGACAAGATGGTGAAACATCATCACTGCAGTATCTAGTGCCAACCTGCCTCCCAAAATTGGGCAATTGTCATTCTTTCAGCCAAACCACACACTCAGTGATAGCAGTGTGGGGTTATAGTTCTATGCAAGCAAAATATGACACATGATATAGAAAGTGGTATCATTTTTTAGCTGATAGAGAAGTAGGGACAGGACAAGTGTTACATCGTATTCCAGAGGTAGCAACAGAAAAGTAATTCATACAGTAAAGCAACTTGCAAATTAGAAAGCTGAATGGCAGGTTAATTGTACAACTAAACACTTTTTAAACAATATATAAAACACAGTTCGCAATAGTTAAGCACCGACTTGGTAGTTGTGTGTTTGTGCCTCTGTCCCGACCTCTCTGCTGGAGAGAGATTTAATCCTTAGAAACCACTGATTCATAGCAACAGAGCCAGCTGTGATAGCAAAACCATACCTAACTAACATCCTACCTGGACCAAATGAGGCTGGGGATTCATCCAGCCAACCCTGGTGTGCCAGCACACCAGGTGGTTCAAACAGCCCAGAGACCTCCTGTCAATATACCTATTTGGAAGTAAAAAGTTTATGGATATAAATGAGGAGTGCACGGGGAGGTTCCCCACTGAGCCTTTAAAGTCTAAAAAAATGCACTTCCCTGCAAAACCGCTTTTCAAAGTGAAAATATCTAATGATAGGCAGGATAAGCTCCTGCATTTGCAAACAATCAAGCCATTCATCTTAATCATAACTGCTCAATACATGAAGTTAGAAATCTTTTTTTTTTTCTGTTTTAATATGCTCTCTATGAGGCTACTCTTCTATGAATAGTAAAAGCCTGCCCACTTGATCAGATTTGGTTCTTTAGTCAGTAGGGCTGGGTATCGATTTGATTTACAAGGTCCCAATTCGATTTGATTGGCATTTCGACTCTCGATTCAGTCAGGGATATTTCAGTTAAAATACCAATTTTGCTTAGATATAAAAGAAATTCTCTGAGAACTAATGCTGTAAATTTAACAAGGAACCTTCTCACCTGGTGCATTATTATAAAAAATATTGTTTACATTAAGAATTAACCCACACAAAAAATAAATAATTTAAATGAAATCAAATCACAAGACAGACGATGTAAATAAGGTGGCTACAAACATTTTGTAAACTGAGGACATCCACTTTGCTGCCTGTAACTGTTTACAAAGCTTTTGTGCAATATAGAAGTGGTTGTGATACACACACCAACTGTGTCAGAAGAAAAACAACTAAGAGAGAAACAAACATATATCTTTTCATAAATGAAAGTAAAGAAATTGAAATAGTGCAGTAAGTCAGGTTTTTTAAAACGTTTTGGAAAAATCTTGTAAACTGTACACTTTATGCAGAGAATGAACTACTGAAAAAATGCGTGATGAGATTATATTTTGCTTTTAAAGCATTCTCATTCTGAACTCCCCTTTGTGTCTGGGTTTTGTCATTTCTTCAATCATTCACTCTCCTATCGCCTCGGACAACATTTCACATAGATTACTCGCCGTGTGGCTGGTTTCAACTGCCCTGGTTTGTAGGACGTGAGACATGAGGCTCCAGTCATCGTCTATGTAGTGAGCAGTAACTGTCAGGTACGAATCTGTTGCTCTGGATGTCCAACAGTCACAAGTCAGGGCGTCTCTCTCTGCTGACTGAAGTGAAGTTGCGATGCTCTGTTTAATACCTGCATACATGTTTGGGATTGTTACTTCAATTAGCTGTTTGCGTGTCAGTAGAACAAAGCGTGGCTCCAGAGCCTTAATGAGGCTTCAGAAACCATAGTTTTCAACAACGCTGTATGGTCGTATATCCTGTAGTATGAACATTGCAACAGCCTTTGTTAATTTCTGAGCCCGTGGAGTGTTTGCTGGTTTGCTGGTAACTTCCACGCAAATGCCTTCTCCAGGTGGGTCTGTTTCATCTCCGACGTCTTTGCAGACTGGGTGATGTCTCGTCAAATGGTTGCAGAGATTTGTGGTATTTCCACAGTATTTCACCTCCAAGGTGCATATCTTGCATATGGCTTTGCTTTTGTCCAACTCATTGCTTTCCTCATGTATTTTAAATCCAAAATGCATCCAGACATCTGCCTTTTTTTCATCTTTCTACTGCATAGAGGGTCTAGTTTTATGTGAGAACCCTCTATATATCTTTAACATTTCAGCTGCATTTGTCACCTGAACACATGCATGCTGCTGGTCGTATTGACCTGAAGGAGCAGTTCATGAGTCATCAGATTTTGCATAATCCATGAAAAAAACTGCTCATGCAATAAGGTGAATGCACCTTTTTTAATTAAACATTTCGGAGAAATTCATCCAGTTCACATCTGGCTACAAGAGAGCCAAATTAATCTGGGATTTCATTAAGATATCGGCTGCTGCTCCGTCTGGGTTTTATATGCAACCTTTCTCTTTTTATTTCAATCCATTGCTTTTTACTTCCATCAAAGTTTTATTTAGTGACTCATACTGCATTAATTATAAGAGTAGTAGAAAGAGCTGGATTTCAGTGATGTCCTTGTAAAACATTTTGGCATGTCTTCACTTATTTAATCATTTTATGATAATTTACTTTTCTTCTCTCACTCATCAGAGGCTCCACCCAATAGTGAACCTTTAACCTCTTTTTAAGTCACAAAATGTAATTAGCCGGCAGATACTGATTGCATAACTCTCTGCTGCCTCACTGAATCCCATGTCAATTTCATGCAGATTGGGAGCGAAAATTGCATGAAAGATCAGGCAAAATTTGGCCTGTAGGTGAATCTGGAATTGCTGGATGATACCTCAGCATGTTGGGTGTTTTCCTAGCAGTAATGGTTTCCTACCTGCCACCCTGCCACCTCAAAAGAGATAGAAGGAAAGTCCAAAATAGAAAAGCTTTATTATATTGAATTAATTCAGCTGAGAACGAAATCCCATTTCCCCTTTGGGCTCAGCGGCCTATCAGGAGAGACAATGTAACAAGAGTCTTAGTGCTACCAAGTCTGAGAAGGGTCAAAAGTCCTCAGGGTCAGGTGGGTTTTATCACTGCAAAAGTCTTATCTGACATTTGTCACAGGGACAGGCCTAGAGAGATAATTGGAATGGTATTCTCTCTCTCTCTCCTACATGTTCCTCTCTTTACTCTCCTCTTTTTGGTCTCTCTCACACACACACACACACACACACACACACACACACACACACACATATACATCTTCTGCACGTTTATCTTGAAGTGTGTACCCAAGTTGTTCTGCAAGCCTTGCCTTCACATCTCTCAATATCTTATCTTCAAGTAAGACGCCCACGGTTGGCATTTTAAGACGACACATACCGACCCCACACACACAGATAACTGCCGCTAGTACTCACTGTCACTCACAATGGCCCACACACAAGCTGTGAGTGTGTGTATGTGCGGGAGTGGGCGAATAATTTGTATGAGGAGGCGTGCATTGGCTCAGGTTGAGCTTGTGTTGTGCTCACGTGGAGCGATGCGTGCGTGTCAGCTTGTGTCGGCGTGTGCATGCGTGTGCATGAGTCACTATTTATGCATGAGTTGATGCATTTTTGTTTATATCTGGGAGTGCGAGCATGTTTGTGTGTATCTGCCCGGTGCAAGCGATGGTAAGCACTGATTATACAGTAATGCTAGAGTTGTCAGGAAGCCAGCAGGCAGCCTGGTTTTAGCCACAGCGGGAGGTGGCACCATCATCACCATTATACCAGCTTCAGTTTCAAACTGAGAAATATGCCAGTCTGGACAAAAGGGTGCCTCTTCTACATTTCATTTTATTCTGAGCGGACCTCAGACTGTCTGTAAAAAGCCTGCCACTTGTATTTAATTGCCAGGGTGACAATAGGAAAACGCTTCACCCTGAGGTGCTGGTCATTTGGCACAATAACACAAACATGCTTTAGCTGACATGTAATATCTTTAAAGGGCGAGTTTTCAGACACCAAAGAAAAGCACTAACATTTTGAGGTTTTCTAGCCATGCTGGGAGTTTTTGGTTTTATTTTAGGAGGATTTTTTTTTTTCTCTTACAGTGGCCTTGAGAGTGCAGTGCACTGCAACCAAAGGAAACACATTCAAATAGACAACACAAACAAATGAAGAAAACATCCTGACAAATTTGAATACACATGTACAAAGTTTAGAAAAGGCACTGAAGAAATGTAACATGGACAAATTGAGACACAAATTCACAATCTGATGACACATATGGAACAAAACAAAACATGAACCAAATACAAAAACACACTGAAGTTGACCAACCATCAATGGCGCCAATGATGCTAGTTCAGTCCAGTCCGTCACATACTGCTGCTTTGTCAGTGGACCAACACTTAAAATATGACGTGCTTGGTTATTCTTGCCAGTAATGTAGTTGATACACACACTCTTCCAACAATCACCTGCTCTGGTATGGCTGAAATAAATACTTAATTCACAAAGTTAGATATGATAAACATGCTTTTTTGCTCTCTCTGCTGTTGCTCGCTGCAGGCTGTTTTCAGTCCTATAACTCTACTTCTCCCTCCACCACAAGGTTCTCGTGGTGTCTTTGAGCTCAGTTGCCTGTTCTGCCAGTGGAGAACAGAGACTAAGCTCTGGTGGTGCGTGCTGAACATCACATACAATGAGTTTAATAGTTCTTGTATTTATGACTGTATTGAGAAACATACCGTCAGGATTTCTGGTACCCTGGTAGACCATAGTACCGTGATATCACCCAAGCCTAGTGAGGACAGAAAAACCCGTTATAAAAATAACTTAAATACTTGTGTACCTGTGGACCAAGCCTCTCATGTGTAGTCATGGAAGTAACTCCATAAGCCATAACCATGGCTACAACTTGTGTGTCAGGGCATATTCATCAGTGTTTTCAACATGTCTGGATTTGGATATGTTGTCTGAAATTGTCTGCCTTTTTGTTGTTCTGCGGATGTTTTTATTCAAATCCGTGACTATGGTTTTTTTTTTTTTTTTTGCTTTTTACACTGTAACAGCCCACTACTAGCACTAAAAGATAACATTTTATAAAAACGCAACACCAACATGTCTTTTTTTTTTATTAAAAAAAAATCAATTTATTTATTTTTTTCTATCTTGAGACTTAAAAATTAAGAAGAAAACAAAACACATCAGTCTTGAAGTTTTTAACTTTACTTTTTTTTTTATCTTTTTTTCCTTCACATGGGACTCTGGCCCATAACCAACACGTTATGGGTTCATAGTGGAAATCAATCTAAAGCAATCTATTCACCTTGAACATCTAGGTTTATTTGAGTGAACTTATTAATTTTCAGACCTCTTCAACCTGCGGTGCTGCAGTACATTTTTATAATTTATTTTTCCTGTGGCGCTGTTCCTGACAGAAAATTACCATACTGCATTGGCACTAATATAAGACAATGTATTTTTTTTTATGGAAATTGTGTTTGGCAAGCAGGGGTCAAAATAATATCGGAGGACTAGACCTTTTTCTAATCAAAGCATCAGATATTAATTTTTAAAAAGGGCATGCAGTGTTGCATTAAAGATTGTTTATAGTTTTTTTTATAGCCTTAATGCCGCTTGGCCAGTGAGTTTTTTGATGTCTGTTTATAGTATGTCTTTTGAGATTAGTCAGTCTTAAAAGCATGTTGAGAAGCCCACTTAAATTTACTGGAGTTCGTGATGGCTTGTGTGATGTGTTTGCTGCCACGGAGGAAATAAATTCCTGGTGATGAGTCGAAAGCATTCCCTGATGTCTTGACAACGAAAATGGACCAGGAACTGAATCATCGATCAACCAGCCAAGAATTACCAGTTCTACAAAATGTCATGATAAAGAGCTCAAAAATAGTCTGATTTAATGTGTACAGCAGGGGAACATCATTCCAACAGCTTTTTAGAGCCTGACAGGAGAATGTGTGTGTGTGTGTGTGTGTGTGTGTGTGTGTGTGTGTGTGTGTGTGTGTGTGTGTGTGTGTGTGTGTGACTGAAGAAGAATCTGCTGCACTTTAATACAATATTTTATCTGTCAATTTTACAAGAGTAAAGGCAGGGTTAATTGTATCTTGGGAAAAAAGGTTAGTTTGACCAGCCTGAGAAAGCGTTTCCTCAAAAAGTGGTTTTGGAAATTGACAGCCTGTTGTCGACTAACGTGCCCACAAATGTTGTTTATCACATCAAAATATGGAAAAGTAGAAATGCTGGAGCCGCTTGTCATTTTGCTTCTTTGCATCAAAATCAGATTTTTTTTACTGAGTTTCCTTTTACTGAGTTGGCGGCTTTTTTAAACTCCCTCTGTCTTTCCTTCACCTTTTTGAAAAAGTCTGCTGCGATATCCAAAAACCTGTTGATATCCAAGTCTTTGATAAAGTTTAAAGGCAGGAGTGTTTCTCCTTATGTCCAGAAATGTTGGATTTTCCTTTGCGTGCATGTCTACCCCACAACCTCGTAAACTGCTGGCGAGTTGGTTTGTGTACAATTCATTTATGGCAACACAGAGCTGACCGTAAACAGACAAGAAAACGTTTGTCACAGACTGCCGCAAAAAATAACAAAAAAAGCAGTTGCGATGCATATTCCGAATTGGCTGTATACATGCCCAAGTAATGCTCCTAAAACCTGAATCAATCCAGCATATCCCACATGTCTTAATCAGAAAATGCTAAATTTGGAAAATGGCCTAATTAGGAGTTTGCTGTTTACATGACCCACAACAAATTCAGAATGTTGTCATATTCTAAATAATAGGGTAATATTAGTGTGCACGTGGCCATAATAAAAACGAATCTTACCAAAAAAGAGAGACAATAAGAGAAAAAACAAAACGAGTAAAGCAGTGAGGCAGCAAATGTATCCTGAAATTAACCAAGAGTGTTTGAGGTTGAGCAGTGTAACAGCCTTCAGGACACGGACCATAATGAACCCTGTGCTACGTCGCAACTTTGTCCTGCCATTTCTATTTTCACCCTTGCTGATTCTTTGTTAGGGTTGTCTGTACGATAGAAAGCAGAGTGAGAAGAGATCAACCGGTGTCCTGTTTCCACTGTTTGTCATTATCTGCTCCAGCGCTCCGGCCATACCTTCCAAAGACTTTAAAATTTGCCATTTAAAGAGCAAAATGGTGGGTGGGGCGGCCATGTCAAGCAATTAAGTTTCCAAGTTGCACAAGGAAGTTTTTGACTTCAGAAAAAGTTTGATTTAAAAGTTTCGTTTCTTTGAGGGAACTGAATTTGAAAGACCAAAAGGCGTTCAGCAGCGTGGACGGAGACAGGCAGAGAAATTCTTCTGCTTAAGGTTTAAAATAACGGAGTGGCGAGTCGGAGAAACGGGAGCAGAACAGAGAGAACAGTGGCAGAGCCGGGGCAGAACAGAGGAAGGCTGCTGGAGCTGGTCATTAATAGTCAACCAGGATATACCGCGGGGGGATTGCAGACCGTGGAGGCAGCTTGATAATTCAATCTGTCAAGCGCACGCTGCAAGCTAGGCCAATTAACTGGAGAGGAGGCAGGCCTGACCCCAACATCCCTCCCCTCCCTGCCTCCCTCATCCCCTCCTCCGTTTGCAACATCCCTGGCGTGTGTTAAACCAACATCTATGCCTGTTAAACTGTCACTCCTGCTGAGGTCAGAAAAGTGTGGGTGTGTGTGTGGCTTGGTGCGTTTAGATTTACCTCACTGTGCTGCCGCGGTGTCTAATAATGGGGGAGATGCTGCGTTTATGGACAGATGGCCTAACAACAACTGCTGGTAATTGACGGCTAATTGCACACACTTGGCAGGTGTTTGCCACAAATGAAACCTGAGTGATTTCTTTCGAATGTATAGTTCCACTCCTTTCTGTCGCTACACCTGTCTCCTCTCACATACAAGAGAAGAACAGTGTCCTCTCGGCCCACACACCTTTTTACATTCGCGAGACACCCAGCACTCTTAATAAATGATACAAAAGCCGCTAATTAAAACACTTACAGAAGCCAAATAAATGCAGTGCGGAGGTGTGTGTGGTGAACAGCGGCATGCCAAGTTAAGAGGAGCGCGCGCTCGGGAGAAAAGAAACATCTTTTCATGATCACAGAAATAGTCGAAAGAGAAGAGCGTTTTGCGAACGAGGTCGCAGTGGAGTGTGAAAGCGTCACGGTGAGCAACATACTGTTCGCTGGGCTTAGCACCAGATTGATTGGGCTTTAATTGTGAAGAAAGAGAGGGCTGAAATTGTATCACAGCAAACCCAGAAGCTCCCACGTTTCATTTGCTGAACCTTCAGATATGCTAAAGCGTTTTTTTGTCTGCGGGTAGGCAGGTGGACTCAAGCCACGCGTCGCCTAATGTTTCCTCTGTGATTTTCACGGAATAATATCCATCAAATGACAATAATTTCTTCAAAAGACAAAAACAGACAGTTTTTTAAATTTAAACCCAGCTTGGGCAGCACCTACAGAGAGACACTTTGAATATCAAGTGAATTTTAAAAGGCTTTCAGCATTATTAGAATTCTGGATGCAGACTTTCCAATTAGAAACATCCCTGCTCAGTTGGTCTGTTCTACTGTTGCTGTTGAGCCCATGCAGGCTGTGTGTGTGTGTGTGTGTGTGTGTGTGTGTGTGTGTGCGCGTGCGCGTGCGCGTGCGCGTGCGCGTGCGCGTGCGTGCGTGTGTGCGTGCGTGCGTGCGTGCGTGTTACAGTTTTCACAAGTCACCATGTGTGACTTTTTGTCCCTCTGCAGCTGCACGGCTATCCATCAGTGGTGGTTCTAGCACATTTGGTGACCTAGGCAAGCCTCCCTCGGTGCCTGGTAATTTCTTTCAAAAACATGTGAGGGCGACAAGCTATTTAACAAGAAATGTCCCAAAAAATAGCAAGAAATTAGTAAAGTGTTACAAAAATGGCCTGAAAATAGGCACAGAAAAAAGTAAAAAAAAAAAAAACAAACCCGTAAGAAAATTACCATAAAGAAATGCTACAAAAGGTTAATTTTTTCTGTTACATGATTTTAGATAGCAGGGAAAAGCAGGGAATTAATATAGCTATCTAGACATTTCCCCTGTTTTTGATCATAATAAATCCCCCCCAAGTCATTTTTCCAATAATTTCCTCATCTTTTACTTTTTTTTTTCATGAGATTTTTAAAAAAATATATTTTTAATTTATTTATTTATTTTCTTTCTCTCCACATACACTTCCCTGACGTCCACTGGACTCCACTATAACTTTGACTTTACCCATCAAAGATCATATCAATCTTTGTTCAGACTTTGATGACTCACTTGAACTTTTAACTCTGGGCTTAACTTTAGCGCCCCCCTCGGGATGGTGCCCTAGGCAGCTGCCTTTATCGCCTATGGCAAGTGCCGCCACAGCCATCTATCGTGCTCGCCGTAGGGTTAAAAAAGTCTGTCTGTGCATATCCCATGGCCGTGAAATCCAGCACATAATAATATCTGTTTTGAAGACTTTCACTTTGATAGTCCTCCGCCCCAAAGATGAGTCTCCAAAGAATTATTCGACAAACTCCAGACAGCTTCCATGGAAGTGTACTCTAACGTTGTGTGAAGGGGGGGAAAGATGTAAAGTTTTGCATCAAAGAGCCTCAAAAGAGTCTCCCCCCTCAACCACATAAAAAAAAAAAAGATCTAGTTTTGCGTGAACTCTCAGATGAGCTTTTTCAGACGAGTCCAAAGAGGTTTCAAAGAGTGGGAGCTGAAAGCAGGTGAGGTGGGAGAGGGAGAGAAGAGCCAGAGGTGGAGAACAAGTGAGAGTGGGTTAGATGAAGAGGGAGAAAAGCAAGAGACTGGTGGCGTGGAACAAAATCTGGCTCCCCTTCATCAGGAGGAGCTGCCTCAGTGAAGATGACTTTTTGGGGTTAGTGCAGAGGGGACCCCTCCTTCTCGTGCACACACACACACGCACCTGATCAGACCTGAACAGACATTTCTTTAAAAGGACTCAAGGAGTTTTGGCTGAGGGAGAACCATCTTAAAGAAGCAGGATTAAAGATGCAGAGGATTACCTCAACACCACACACACACACACACACACACACACACACACACACACACACACTTCACACACTTCACACACATCTCATAAAGTCCCTACTTAACTCCCGTACAGCCTTATAGGCAAAATAGTAAACACCAATTATAACGGCAAAGTTTTTGAACCGGAGCCTCGCAGTGAAGACGTGGTTTTCTTCACAATAAACTGTCAGGCGGCGAAGCCAACATTGTTTGATCATGAAAGTTTTATGACATGTTTGCCTCGTGCTCTGACTTACAAATCTTGCGAGTGTCAATTAGCAGCAGCAGATCAGGAAGCCCTGCCAACTTAAAAACAAACCTTTGTCTTTTCCGCTCCGACTCTAGAAGAATGAGGATTAAAAGGAGTGAGGGGAAGACAAAAGGGGGGCCGCATGTTAGATTTGCATGGCAAACATCCCTGACACTTGTGATTTGTTTGTAGTGCGGCAACACTGTCAAGCGTTCCTGTACGATTTTACGAATACTGCGTTTATCCTCATTGAAACATTCCAGAAAAGGTCACAACTGCGCTACAAAGAGTTGAAAAGGCAGCTGTTTTGATGTGGATCTAATGTGAGCCAGCTGAGAGAACAAGCATGTTAGGAAATCACTTCCAACTTAGGTTTTGGTTTTCTCTCATCCTGTGTTACCAGACAACAGACGACAAACCCTGCACTTCAGCAGCCAAATAAAGATAATTGCAACACAAGATATTGAGATATTGATTTTTTTTTTTTTTTTTTAGATGTACCTCTCGGCCTTTGTCTTTTATATTCCAGACTTCTTTTTAACATTGTCTGAAGTAGTTTCTTTGATGTCATTTTTTATTTTGTGATTTCGAGGCTGGTCCTGTTGTGTCTGCAACATATTGCAATTAAAACCATTTCACCAGCAAGTTGTTTTTATGTCTTGTCAGAAGTATTGACTTGGCGTTATTCTTGGAATTGTAAGGAGGAGTTTTCTGAAGAGCCTTTAGGGGGCAGAAATATTGACATGGTCCTTTTGTTAAAGCGAGTCTTCAACAGGCAAAGCCAACGCTGGACTGAATCAAGTCAGCCGAGTCAGTGAGATTGTCTTAATAATAACTTACTTCATTCACTTACTGGTCCTTCCCAACACTTCTGCTGTTACTGTCTGTTTTGCTTTACTGTCTCAGCCTTTTCTTGTTCTTGTTTCTTGTTTCCGGATCAAATCTCTAATCAAGATTTAGCTGTCTCTAGGGTTGTTGCTCAAGCTACAGATTGTACCCCCTCATTTTTGTATACCCACCACCATGAATGCCAAAAGTAATTTCAGCGAATTGATTATATTTAAAAAATCTTAATCGTCCTCAAGGGGCAATGAGGTTTGTGGCAGTAGTCAATACACCCAATTCATACCATAAATATAAATACAATTAATAGAGGCATAAATACATATAACACAGATAGATGTCATCAAAGTTAGTTGCAGTGGATATGAAATATTCAAGGTTCATCATTACAAATACATCTGGGCCAAAAGCTTGTTAAAAAACACAGCAGCTTAGGGAACGAATGATCTGATATGTTTGATTTTGCCCTTTTAGGGAAAGTATACCTCCTCCCTGATGGCAGCAGCGGAAACTCTGCATGGAGAGAGTGATGTGGGTCTGCTAAAATGATCTTTGCCCTCTGAATGGCTCTGACTTGGTGAACATCATCAAAATTATGCAAGTAAGTGCCAATAATTTTTTGACAAAGTGTACCAATGGTTGCCAAACCAACAGATCACTGCAAAAGTTAGAATTGACTCAATTAATGATGACCAAAACATTTTTAAAAGCAGTATGCTAACATTTAAATCCCTTAAGTCACTTAAAAAGAGCAGTCCCTGATTGGCCTTTTGAGAGAGAGAGACCAACCTCTCTCTCTCTCTGTCTTTCTGGAATTCTGATCAAATGGTAAAACTAGGCAGTGCTGATCAAGTATAAACCAATAATCTGTTACTATAATGCCAGTTTCTCACCTAAAATGTCTTCAGAAACATATTTTAGTGCACTGTTTGGCCGTAGTAAGAGAACAGTATGTGAACAGGAAGTGGGCCACATTCTGTTTCCTGTCTTTATAATAAGAATGCTGAAAATATTGAGATCAAATGGTTAAGATGAGCAGTGCTGATCAAATACAAACCAAAATTCTGTTACAGCCCTTTCCCCTGTTTTCTCTGGTCATGTAGCACCAGTTTCAAAAGTTTTTGCATCTGTCTACTGCATAGACAGACCAGTTTTATCCATTAAGTCCATCTTTCCAGCAGTGAAATAATTCTTTAAGTAGAATATTGACGTACTTGGACGTATTAGTGTTTTCATCTCTTGCCACGCTACACTTCTCCTCCCCCACAGATAATTGTTTTTTCTTTTTTCTCCACTACAATTATTAGACACCTTTCCAGCTTACTAATTACTTTATGATTTACTAGTTACTTTAGAAATCAAGATTTTCTTTTACACCAAACATATGAAAATGTACAAGTGAAGCTGCAAGGGCAGATGATTCATCAATATGCAAAAAACGAAAATCAGTTGGCAACTATTGTAATAATCATTAAGTCATTTTTTGAAGGTAGAAATGCCAAAGACTTCATTGTTCCAGCTTTGCAAATATTAAGACTTGCTTTTCCTTTCAGTTATTTCAATAATTTGATTTTTTTATTCAATTTGCGGGTTGGACTGTTGGCTAGAAGAAAAAGAAAAAAAACAACCTGAAGGTCTCCCCACTCTGGGGAATTTTGATGGACATGTCAAGAAGCTCTGGACGTGACTTAATTCATATGAGCAAGGGAGGAGAAGCAGGCAGCAGGTGTCTTTCAGAGCAGAGCAGTTTTATTTTACATTCAAAGATTTATTTTCAGTTCTTTTAGTTGCCTCAACTTAACTTCCTGACTGTATTGGCTTTTACTGGCCCTCTTATAGTTGTTGAGGTGGAGCTATGTATTTTTATTTGATGCCTCTATCTGGTGTGATCTAGAGTGTAGACTGTGTTGTTGTCTTTGTTTACATACTGTGAATGTCATTTTTGGGTTTTTTTGTCCATAGTGGCAGACCAGTTTCCCCTTTCGGGATTTAAAAGTGAATTTATTTTAATCCTATCCTCCAATTTAATCCTATTCATGATCTTTTGTCGATGTCTCCACGTTGGTTGCCATGTGCTTTTCATGATGAAACATATCCAAATGAGCATAATATTTAGATGTGTAAGTCCACTGACAAAGTGGCGACATGTGATCACTTGGGATGCGAACGTGTCCTATATTACTTGCAATTAAAAAACAAAACTAAACTATGTGGGGCCACAGACAGTCCTCACTCAACTCTGCTTGCAAGTACTGTAAGTGCCAATACAGTATTAATTAGCACATTGTAAATTAAATCTTCTGTTACTGATGATAGGTTAATAATTTTTAGATTTTTTTTCCCAAAAAAAAAATCTAAAAATTATTTTAAAAAAATTCTAAAAAAAAAGTTCTAAAATTTTTTAGGGCCTTTAGAGTTGTCCAGTTGTCCTGACTTTCTTCAGAAGTGATTGCACCTAAGAGAGGTGGGAGACCTTTCAGGGGATTTTTTCTAAACGGCATTTATCACTATATTCTGAGTTTTCACATACGAAGCAATCGATTAAAGTAAAGAAAAACAGATTAGTATGGACATAATAATTAGCTGGAGTCTGATGCAAAAAAGTTAAAAGTTAGCTCTGTAGTTGGTGAAGGTATTGAATAAGTAAAGGATTTTAAGATCTATATTCATTGTCCTATACATTCTGTTGTACATTTTAAATTATGTCTTTTAATGCCTGATTAACTATATTCTCATGTTAATTAATAGGTTACTTATAATTTTTCCAGTAAATAAGTATAAATCAACCATTTGTATTTAGTCTAATGAAAGCAGCAAAGAAACGAATGAATAGAGGTGATTATAGTATTATTTCCATCAAGCACATTAAACAAGCAACCTAATTAACAGCCTCAGTAGACTCCGCAGGCTTCTCCTGCACTCAGCACTGAGCTCAGTTTCCATGTGCAACGCAAGTGCCAATACTGACTGCCTTCAGCGCAGTGAAAGAGCCCCAACGGGAAAAGGAGTCAAAGAAAAAACCCACTTGATACACAACACAGAGTTGCCACACTATGAAGCTATATTTGTTAATCAACAAAAGAATTCTTAATTAACACGTCTACAAACAGCATGATTACTTTCACAATTAGCCATGACCTGTCAAAGGTGGTGAGGAATTTGCTATCAAGAGACAATTAACCTTAAGAAAATCAAATTTACATCATAAATTGAGGTTCAGTGTATCTGTACTGTCATGTATCACAAAGTGAGCGAGTTTCCAGTAAACAGGTTTAGTAGTATAAAAACTGGTGATAGCACACATGAACAAGTGTTCTGGTTTCACAGTAGAAGTGAATGTTCTGAGCAACAGGGCTACAGGGAGTCCAGTGGGGAAAGCATCACCACCCACTCTTCAAAAAGTAAGCCACACGTTTCTATAGCAATACATGCAGAATATAATAGTTTGTGACAGTGAATAAATGTTGTAATGCTTCCATCATGATCGCTGGCAGTGTATAGTCGGCTCAGTAATGCACTGTAGCTGTGAGTAGGCGAGGGGAGGCATCTAGCCAGGAGGAGATGATGTTGGACTCAGAGTAAGGTGCTGTTCATGAGCAGGTAAAAAATCAGCTCAAACAAAGAGTTAACATGATGAGTTGGTCTTTCATTTTTGGCAAAAACACAAATGCCCATTATTATTTTTGTAAGTAATACTGGGGAATAATGAATGAAAATGACAGTTGGTCTTTCCACATTTTTTTGTTTAAATATAAATAAATTATAAAAAAGGAGTAATTTACACTGGGGACATGTCACCGTACGTAAAAAAAAAAAAAAAAAAGTTCCTCCGTTGCTGACACTTTATTTGCACTTTAATCAATTAATTTTATTGGCGATAATTGAAATAAAGTGCAGATACAGATAATCAGCGAAATGTCAAATATCGGCTCCAGTAATCGATCAGGCGGATAATCTGCAGACCCCCAATCACAAGTCCATTAAAAGCAATGCAAGCTTAACAGAAAGATTTCCCCTAACAAGCTGATTCCGAAAATAATCCAAAACATGCATGTGCCGATCAGTGACTTTAATAATTTTTTCAGACAGTTTCTTCTTTAACAAGTTTTCCATTCTGTCTTTGTGAATATGACAACACATATAAGCTTTTAAAGTCCAGGAATTTATTAGTCAATTCAAATGAATTAATATGTCACTGAGGTGAGTATGTGCCACATGCACACTGAAAGAGCTAACTTTAAAAATGACAGTTTAAAAAACTCTGAACCCAGATATCCCCACAACCTTTTACCACAAAGAGATGCATTGGATGAATTGCCGTAAAAATTTGATCAAAATCAGAAATCATAAATGTCTATTTATTTATTTATTTGTTTTATATACCCCTGTGAGGGAAAATTGTGGGTCGTTACAGTCACTCTGATACCAAGCATAGAGAATTATAAAACGCAGAAATAAGTACCAGCACAAGTATGAAAAAACATAAAATATTAAATAGAAATACAGTAATACTCAAAACAAGTAGCACTATATTGTACATATTTCTAAAATGTTAAGCATGTATAATGTGCTGAGTATGTAAAGTAATACAGAAATACAGTAATGATAAAAATCATTATCACTAGTATGTGAATATTTGAAATTTAGAATACGTATAATGTGCTTAGTATGTAAAGTGTGTAAAAATAAACGATATGCCTTATACTGCAATGCAGCTATAAAAACTAGTGTCGGGTCAAAATTGATATTTGTTCAGTATGTAATATGAGGGCCGGAATACCAGAATAAATGTAAAACTAAAGACATGGCGATTGGCCACAGCTACTTGTTATATTTGCTAATTAACAATTATTTGTTCCCTGTCAAAGGAAAGATAATTGCCTGATTGCAGTTATTTGAGCTGACCGCAAGCATTTAGCATAATAGCTGGATTTAACGATCAAGAGAATTCATGTCAATGTTAAAGATGAGGCAACAGAGAAAGTGAGGTGAGTGCCTTTCCATCAGCTGGGTTAAAGTTAATAAAGTTTATACCTGAGCACAAGGAAAAATACAGCCCGGCTTTCTAGAGCTTGCGGCTGTTGGGCAGGTTCTTCTGTTTCAGCTCATATGAGATCGTATCGGAGCAAAATCATGACACAGAGGTGATGATAATTGGTCTTTATTTATAACAGAGAGTCTTCCCTACAGGTGCAGCAGTGTGTTTGACAGCTTGGAGGAAAGTTATCCTGGAGTTGTCTCCTCCATTCAGCTTTTCTAATTAGACAATTCTAATAAAACTGTTTTGATGGTAACATGGTGTTATCGGAGTAGCATGGGTCCTTTCAGAAATAGCTCAGTCTAAGCGTAGTGAGTGTGTGATTAAGAGAGAGAGAGTGAAGCTGGATGCCGTCAGGCAAGTGTTTGCGTTTGGAGCGGAGGAGAAATGAGCGGTAAAGTCACTGAGTAGTTGTCAGTAGTTTGTGTAACCCCAAAGTGAGCATCAGCTTTGACCCTGGCGGCAAAACAAAGTCTTCCCTGTCTTTCCCGACCATCCAGCGTTGGTATTTTACACGTTGGGGGTGAAAAAGTGTTGGAGAATCAGGAGGTGGACTGGCCATCAAGAAGTTTAAAGATTTTTGGATTTTTGTGGTTGGCTGGCCTTTTCGAGTGACTTTTTTTTTTTTAACAACCTTTAAAGTACCTGAAACTGACATCCCTCGTTCCCTTGTTTAATATTACCATTTGAAAATAAATATCAATAACAATATTAAGACATAAACCTTTTGAAACCTGAGCAAATTGGTTTGATTTCTTTCGAAAATATGAGTGGAAAGGCAGAAGCAACTTGGCAAGAAATATCCCACAAATTGCAAGAAAAAAGGAGACAAGAAAAACTCCTGAATTTAAAAAGAAAAAAAAAGAAAAGAAAAACTACCCAGAAAACTATAAAAATGATATTTATAATTCATAATTCATAATCATATATTTGAAATTATCTACCAAAAATTTTCATCAAATTTTTGGCTAATTTCTTGTTTTTTGTTTGTCTGAGTTGCTCGTTGAATCAAACCAATTTACTCATATCTCAGAAGGGTTAATTAACAGTCCATGTTTTTATGTAGGTCGGCCAACAGTTGTAGAACACACCGTTTAAAATCCGTTTGTGTACAGCAGAGCGAGAAGTGCAACATTGTTGGAGCAAACTCTTTGTAGATTAATTGACACTCCTTTGCCAATAATCATATCATTTTGATGTTCAAAGTAACAACTTGGATTTAGTTCTAGTTGCAAAGCCAAACCAGCCAGCACTGATGTGTGTCATAAAATTAACAGGAACAGACGATTAAATCCTTAATTACAATTATTTGTCTGATAATTAATCGTCAACTTAAAATCATGTTCGTGACAGCGCTCCACTCCCCCCATATCCCCCTGTATGTTGCCTTCCCAAAACTGTCTTGAAACAAAGCTGACGCATCTTTTCAGCGATGGCAGGCATCGCTATCATTCTTCTCCATTTCCCAGCTGTTAGACAGCCAGTCTATTGTACGGCAATGAGATATCACTTTAATTTAGAAGAAAGGAAGCAAGGAGGACGGTGCAGGCTCTGATGTTTTCTCTTGGCGTCCATTGTGTCTTGGGAGCTAATAAAAATGAGGCTGCTATGCAGTCGCAGCTTCGGCAGAGGAACCCCCCCCCCCACCGCCTGCAACACTCACACACACTCACATAGCATTGTATGCTGCTTTATTGGCTTAATAATGGGGGACTAAGGGCATGGTGGAAACAGTTTTCTCTGTGTGTGAGTGCCTGAGCCAAAAATCAAACATGAACGCGCTGGCTTTAGCTCCTCTGGAGGACTTGTAGGAACAAAACAGCACAGTGATATAATTAACAACTGCTGCCTGTGAGACAGTGTGTGTGCTTTTGTGTGTGTCAGTGTGGCTGTAATATATATGTGTGAGTCAGGATGCATGAGTGTGGGCACGGTCACACCGCGCCCCCTTTTACACATGCGTGTGCACATGCAGCAACCTGTTCATCCCACTGGTTTTGAAGTTGAGAGGCTACACATGATTCAAAACCAGCACTCCTTGTAATATAATAATGAACTCCAGCGATGACATGTACTCATCTGAGTCTCACCACGCGGGCATGCCCAAAATCTAACCCCTAACATCTGAAGGACGGCACCAACATGGTAGCCCAAGAAACCACATTAAGGAGCAACTCCCGCTATCTCCCTCCTGACAGCTCACGGGAAAGCTGTAGGTAACAAATCAAAAAAGGAAGTCGAAGCCCCAAAACATTTAAATGGAAGTGAGGCACGGTCTCACAATGGTTCTCGCCTTATCTCGCCTCAAACACCTGCCATGTCGGCTGCTACTTATCCTCTGATTACAGCTGTAGCCATTTTGCTGTAATTCGCCAAAAAATTATTCCTGAAATAAATAAGTACTATAACGTGCAGACGGAGAGTGAGAAAGATTGGGGGGGGGTCGGAGGAAGAGCACGTAGTGAAATATTCAAGTGAAATATTCCCTGGGAACATGGTGTTCTGAGATTGGAATAAATAAGTAGACAAGGAGCAGAGGGGAGGAAAAAAAGGGAAAAGTCAAAAGGAGGTTTGACGTGATGTCTCGTCTGGAGTCTGGGATGCCTCTTGTACTGTTGATCTCCGCTTCACACAACTCTCAAACAAGGTCATATTATAGTGCGCAGTGAGCAGTGAATGACAACTTTTCTGCATTCATGTCACACATCACAGTGTTATCTGCAGTGACCCTCCGTTCAGCAACCAGTTTCTAAAATGCAGGAGAGAAGTAGAGAAAATGCATTTTATGCCACTGAAAAAAAAAGTGTTTTTTCTTTTTTCTGTGTCATGTACAGTTCTGTCTGTCTCTGGAGCATTATGGACGTGTCTCTGCTCCTGATCTGCTTGGCTTTTTGTAACAGACAACAACATTAGAAGTAATAGTGGAATATCAGGGCAGAGTTAATATATTAGGCTTTGAAAGCCTGCAATATAGTCATAAGCGCTTCACGCCCAGCCACCTCTCTGTGGTTGCCATGGTCATGCAGCCAGCTGCAGCGAGAAGTTGAAAAAGTTGAACCATCATCAACTCAGATGACAGTGTCCAATAGCTGTGCACATTCATGACAGCGGCAGCCGTCCTCTCTCCTCGCCACTGCCACTGTGTCAACTATGCTACACATAAAGTCCCTGTGTCACCCAGAGTGCTTTTCTTCCAGCTGAAAACGCCATGTGCTCCTTTAGGAAACGCCCAGCTGGGAGTGTTGGAGAGGTTTGAGGCACAGTGTTTTTTTCAGCCGAGTAGCTTCCGTGGCATCAGGTTTTTCATATGGAACATCTGTAAAAGTAAACATTACAAACATATGGTTGGCACCATAAATAGATATAGGGATGGACGACGAAACCCCACTTACCCCCGCTAAGCTTAAGTGAAGCTCACATATCCTGGATACAGCCACTGCCATCTTACGCTGGTGATGTCAGATGTTAAAAAACACCTGGCCGACCAATCACGTGCAGCTCCATTTAATACGAGGGCATGGATGGATGCACGCAGCTGTCAGTCATGGTAGAAAATTCCCTTTTTATATAATTAAATAACTTATTAAAACCAAACTTATCAGAAAAACGAACACTTGATGACAACTACCTTCAGTGTCAGTTTGGCCTATGTCTCATGCACTAACACGGAGGGGTGGGCTTTATGACCTGTACTGCAGCCAGACACCAGGGGGCTGAATATTGTGAGAGAGAATGAACCTATTTACTTCATATTAACATATTTCTTCTCCATTGTTGTTGTTGTTCAGCATTTGTATATGTTAGATGTGACAGTTTGTCGTAGGGGTATGCTGTTTGTCACTTCTCCGCTGGGACTAGATGGCTAAAATGACTGTGATGAGCACTGTCATTTTACACAAAGTTGACCATTTTTCATATCTGGACGCTATTTAAAAAAAAAAAAAAGTCCAATCAGCACTCAGCAGAAATCGCAGACAGCACCTCATAATGTTGGTGACGTTTGCAGTGTGACGTAAATACACGGCACTTCTGTTTCAATTATTTAAAAAATACGCTTTCCTTCCAAATAACACACTTTGGTGTGACATGAGCCCTTCGTTGCAGACCTGCGAGGACCACTATCGGAAATTGACAAACAACAAGACCAGTTGTGTTTTAGCAAGTGTTTAGTGCCAGGATAGTGAAAAGCTGTTGTCTGGAAGCATGATATGGTGGTGTTTCTGGCTAAGATAGTGCCACGGAAAGCAGCCATCATTTTACCAAAGCATTGCCAGATATCTTGTCAGGATAGTGCCATGAAAAGCATGTTTTTTTGTGTTTTTTTTTACTGAGACATTGCTGTGTTTCTAGTTGTGTCACTCAAACTGTGAATTTTTGGCTAAAACATGATCTTAACATGATCTCCTTACCATAACTAAGTGGTTTTTGTTTGAACATGTCTGATACATAATAACATATAAATGTGATGTATCTGTGCTTTGCAAAAATGTACAGTGCCAGCATTTTTTTTCTGCTGGCGATAGGGCTGCTTTTGGATCTTGAGAAATGCATGCATTTTATTGGGATTGGTTTTCCAAAGCTTTTGAATTGAAAGCAAAATATTGGACCTATGAGGACCATTAACATAAAGCTGTACATGTTGAAATTGTCTTGATTGTGGGTTTAGTATAAGTTCTCTTTTTGGCTCTTTGTTAGCATGCTCAGCAGCCCACTGTGGTTATCAAAATATATATGCAGCCAGTACTCCTCAGTTCAAAAGAGGACACAGAAATGTGTTGCCCACTTTTTGTTTTTCATAAGGTACCCTGAGTGAGAATCAGCCCTGATTCAGGCAGTGTGTCATGTTTTTCCCATTGATGTACAGTACTCAGGCACAAGGCCAATTTTCTGAACAGACTGACTATGGAAGTTTATTAGAGCCACCTACTCGTTTCATGGAACAGGAGGACACGGTGGGAGCTTCCATGTGTGTATGTTTGGATTAATGGTGATGATGGAGATGTAGAAAATGGGCAGGGTACACATTTTAAAGATTACCTGGATTAACTGAGATTAAAATTTTACATAATGCCGTGCCTCTCAATACCAGGGTTATTAGATTTCATAAACTCAGCATACAAGAAAATGTCATTTAAAGTAGAAAGTCAGTTAACCCTTTGAAACCCTAACCCCGATCGACATCACTTTTCTTGTGTTGCATTTATACGTCTTCTTTTTTCTTTTTCTTTTTTTCTCTGAAATAAGCAAGAAATTAGTAAAAAGTACTAGGAAAAGTACTTGAAATTAGCAAATGAATAAATTAGATAAAAAATAAATAAAAAAACAAGAAAATGACCAAAAAATGCTTAAACATTGTAATAATCCTGAAAAATAATGTTAAAATGTTTTAATGTGTTATTATTATCAGAGACATAGTAGCTTTTTTAGCCTTTTTAAAATAGTAATTTTCTAAATGTACTCATTTCTTGCTTATTTCTGTGTCATATTGTGTCAAGTTGCTCATTGCCTTCTTCCTATGTTTTTTAAATAAATAGCTATTTTGCCCAGATTTCAAAGGGGTAAGGAAGTACAGTGAAAGTCAAAACACAAATTGAGTTAATACAACTTACTTATTTTTATTTTTTTAATGCATCAATGAATAATTTCTTTTTATCACCATTAAAAAAATATGATGGAAGAGGACGTGCTGACATGTGGAAGGTAACAATGGTGATAGCTTCCATACCTGGAGATATGACACTCTGATAATGAAACACACTGCAAAGTGACTGTGAATGTAACACAAATTAAATCAGCCGTTTTAATTTTAATCTTCTGACTCCCATCAGATCTGCATAGAATTACAGCATTTAAATTTCCCCCCATCTCACCCGTCTGTCAGTCACTGTTGCTTTATTCCCTGTCTTTGTGTTATCCACCCTCCCGTCACTCTTTTCTCTCCTCCAGAACTCCACCCGACAGCACCACTACTGAATCAGTAGCAGGTAACAGACAGTGTGAGAGGGTCGTTAATCTAAATGTCTCAATATTGTCAAACAGATAGCAATGCTGCTCTCTGCTGGTCATATAAATTAAGATATTACCATAGGAACATCTGGAGATGGAGAAAAAGTGGGATATCTGGAATTCTAGTGAGGAATTTTCAAATGAAACAACCATAAATAATTTATTTTATGGTTATAGGATCATGCTTAAATCTCAGAGCGGTGGCTTTATAATTATACATTCACTGTCAGCATCTTGGATTTACACCTACTGGTATCCTCAGCCTCGGGCTAAACAGCGTTTCAAGGGAGACAGCTCATCAAGATGAGTGACATGTGTCGAAGCAGGAGCTTGACCAGCTGAGGGGGAAGGAGGGAGGGGATGAAAACAACATAGTATTGAGGCCCACCAAGAAGGAATCTTCACATATTTGAGCTTCAAGCTCAATTTTCTCCAAGCGTTAACACCTATTACTGTTGTTGTACATGGAGACTGGGTAAATCAGTGTGAAGTCACTACTCTACAAACATAGCTGTCATGGCTTTGAGGGGTTTCAAAGTGGCCTGAAAAACACCTGCAGTGATGCAATATTGCAAGAAAATACCAATATTGCGGTCTATATTGATTAGCATTCCATTATTTTCAGTATGCAGCATGCCAGAAAAAGCTGACCTTTAATAGGTAGAGGACAGTTCTTACTTTGTCAGTGCCTACTTTGTCATATTTTTATTTAAATCACAAAGAAATTTGAAATCTCTTCACATTGTGTGCCAGGAAGTATACTGCTGCTGTTTTACATATTTATATATTATATATGTATGTTTTTTTTTTTTTTGAAAAGGGAGGGAAAAATTGCTCATATCATCAGTCATATATTGTGGAAACCATGTCTAAGCTTCAGGTGAGTGGGTGGGCAGTGGTTGACTGACAGTCGAGACCCAGTGTTGCTAGGAGATGTGCTGTCAACATTTGTGGTGTGTTACTGACTGGAAGTCATCATAGCTTGGTACAGCCTATAGTGCAAAAGCTTATACAAGATGTTTTTTCCCCTTTTTAAAATTTTTTTAGATTAAACATGTCTATCCCTCTGCATTATTGCATATTTAGGAAAAAATATTCAGTCAATTCTGTTTTTCATCAAGCTGCAGTCTTCAGAACTGAAAAGTGAAGCCAATGTGGAACTGACAATAACTGCAGTTCCTCAAATGGCCACTTGAAGCTGGCTCCAAGAGTGAGTCCATAGAAAGGCATAATTAAGAGTGGGACAGCTTTGAGTCTATGAGGTGTCACCACAGTCTATAGCTCTTATTACACAGAGATTGTGCTATAGGGACAGAACAGAACAGAACAACAGTGACATCACTCAGTAATTTTAGACAGCATGCTGGCATTTCAGAAGTTAAAGAGGCATGACATGTAACACAACAGCATCTGCACTGAGTGTGAAATACAATAAACATGTGTGCAGTGCTTTTTGAACAATAACAGTAGCGTTAACACTAATGCTAAAACAGGTATTTATCTTCTCTGTTATGTGGTGGCTGATCTCGCCCTCTGCTCGGAGAATAAGGAGCCACCGAATCTTATTGTTTTCCCAATTTGTGGACATTTTCTATCGCTGCTATTCTTCTTCGAGTTAACAGCTAACTGTTAAATCTCCTTTGTGGGGGTTGCACGCCTAACGTGTCCTCAAAACGTCATACCCATGCCACCCACAACTCCATCGTGATAGCCGTCTCTTTTATACAGACTTTGTTAAGCACTGTTACAAAACCTCTACTGTCAAGTTAATGGCAAGACCACTTTGTCGCCCCCATTTTGCAACTGTACCTTTTTTGTGGCACAAGATGGTGGCATAATGGCGTGAAATTCCTGCCTTGATGAGGCATTAAAAAAGGGGCTTATAAGTCAGATCCATCCCCTCGATCCTCCAAAGCTCCCTCCTCTTGTCCAATTATGATCACTTCTTGCCCAAAACATCCAAGATTGTGATGGCCAACACGCTGACACTGAGGCTTTAAAATAGGAGTCCACAAACCGTTGAGCGACACCAAGATTAGAGCTGTGTCTTGGCAAGAATCTGGCAATATGACACGTGTCTCGATACAGGGATTCAAATTCAGTGGTTTTTCAATATATTGTGTATTGTAAGCAAGATGGTGTATTGAGATCAGATTTTCGGAAAACTGTTGTAGTACTGTGAAGAACACACCATCATATAAAATTTGATGTGAAAAGATTCACTTAATGCTATATGCAATAAGAACAGTGGATCTGCATTTTTATTTATCAGAGTCTAGACAAATGGTCAAAGATAGATTACAACACTTCTAGCTAGCAGTCGCTGGTTTGAACACAACACAAAATGATACCATATGAATCTTTGCGTGTAAGCTATTCAAAAAAAAAGAAAAGAAAAGAAAATATTTTTGAGAACCAATACAATAACAGAAAATGGTGATAGTATTTCCATATTAATATTATACATCAATATCAGTACATCAGTATTTTCATACACACCTACACGGTGGGTACATCATTATTCTTACAGTCTCAGTCAGTCTACAGTCTTTATTCCCCTCAAAGCATGGATGCTAGTTAGCCAAGTTTGCTAACATTAGCACTGATTCCCAATAGACACTGATAGGGAGAACGTTTGCTGGAAACAAAAAATAGTAATAAAAAGTTTCTTCTTTTTGGTAATTACGATTATGATCAAATAAGTGCAAATCAAAACAAACACCAGTGAAATGTGACAAAAATAATAATAATTTCAGTTTGACTTTCATTGTAGCGCGTGTCTGTGCTGCAACAAGCAGAACACTATAGGCTTCCTTTATCCAGTGTTGTTTGGCAGCCTTTGATGCTTGGCTGATAAGCACAAGCACCACCACACTGATGCAGCAGAGCAGGCTTCCTGTGATTGGAGAGACCTGTGGAGACAGATGGAAGATTTACAAATGCTGGAAGAGCAGGGAGCGGAGCTGGCAAAGGCACACCTCAGAGAGATTTCCATTTACTCCAGGCTTCTTGTCTTCATCAAGGTCGGCGCTATGGTGTCACTTTTACGCTGCCAAAGTGAGCTGTGAGCGAGTTGAGAAAGACAATGTCACAACATCTGCTTTGACGATGAGCCACATAACAGCCGCCGTTTTATCTACATCCATTGCAATCAACTGTTATTTTATCTTATAGTTTTTGCAGAAAGTATTCATATATACAGCGATTATGCATCAAACTGTGTGGGGAAATTGAAATGAGATAGATGAATATTTATCTTTTGCCATCATTTCTGTCTTCAGTCGTGTTTGTCGAGAGGTAGAAGACAGTAATTCCGCAAGTGAATAGCTTCCTAATCACACATTACTAATCTGGCCTCGCTCTCGTGTCCCCGCAAACAGCTCCTCGCGCTCACCCAGCTTTTCCCCCTTTTGTTTGCTAACCCGTCTAGCGGCCTCGCGGATAATAACGCGGACCATTGCTCCGGTCACAATGAGGAAACGGATCCCAACTGAAATCTCATAACCTGACGGTGGCAAGTCACTATTGATTTCTTTCATAAAGCACGCTCTGTGTCTCTCTTTCTCTCAGTGTCTCGACCCGCTGTGCTCTCGTCACCCACAAACTGCACCTACCCCACCCACAACCCTAAAGAGTAATTACTCACTCTTTTATTTTCTCCTGCGTGGCTCCCTATCGGGCTACTCATCTCTGACAGCGGTGCAGCTCAAATTAAATTCCCCCATCTGATAATGAAAGTCATTAGGTCCCGCTGGAGCCTTGTGGAAGGCCAAACAAAGCCTGGTGGAGGGCCGTGTAATAACCCCGGGAAGGGACAACACACAGCTGAACAGAGAGAAAGAAAGGCGGACATGGACTCTCTGGATGCACAGCTGATCCCTTTTTACTTATTATTCATCACGTTTCTCAAGAGCATAAAGAACACCTTATTTTAACCTTTTGAAACCTGGATCAACATCGGTTTTCTTGTGCTGCGTTCAGACGCCTTTCACAAGGTATTAAGCCCTTTGAAACTTCAGTAAATTGGTTTGATTATATTAAATTAGAAATTAGTAAATGTGACAAGAAAATTACCTAAAATCATTTTTTTAGAAAAATGGGAGGGTTATTAGAAATGTATCCAAAGCAAAGAGAAAAATGTCCAGAAAACTATATTTATGGTAATTTTATATCTAATTATCTAATTTTATTTCTAATATATAATTTTACTTTTTATATTTGGAACTTTATTACATTTGGAATTATTATATTATTTGGAATTATATTACAGCAAAAGACAAAATTATGTGTGTGTGTATTTTATGCATGTGGGTATGTGTGTGTGTATATGTAGGACATTTTCTTGTTTTTCTTTTTTTTAACTCTTTTTTTGAGAAAGAAATCAAGCTATTTTTTTCTCAGGTTTCAAAGGGTTAAAGAAGGCCACATAATAGCCTACATAATACAAAGTAGGTAAAAAATGTAACTCGTGCAGGAAAAATGAACCCATGACAAATGGTGTTAAAGCTAATTTGAATGTGCTTTTAAGTTAGGTGGCATTTTGAATTTGTACCATGGGAGTGAGGTTAACCATCTACCAACCATCTATTACAAATATATGCACTTGCTGTGACCTTTGTCACCCATGTGAGCTCTAGTGGGAGGGTTATGTTAATTTGCTACGGCCCTTCTGCTAAGGCTAACAACTGTGTTGCCTTTTTTGCACATTTAACAACACAAACCTGATTTGTCAGTCCCTCCAGGGATTTGTGGTCTTGGGATTTCAAGAATTAACACAAATTTAACCAAATCTTGTGATATTTGAGACCTTTATCTTAACAAGCTTTGCTTCATTTTATTCTTCCTTTCTTTAATAATCAAACTAAAAAAAACATCGTAATTGGTGTAAAAAACTGTAGCCTCATTCTCTACAAAAAGGTTTCTGAATGAGTGATCAGGAAACTTTATTTCCCAAGAACTCAAGAACCTGTCTCAATCATCTCTAACCAGTTACATAAAAATGACTGTTTTGTTTGTGGAATTAAGTTAACTTTGAGGACTCAGTTAAAGGCAAAAAATAACCAAAAGGACTGATTTATATTAACTATCAATATACCTGATCGTCCAATCTTGGTTTAGCACTAGTAACAAGGAAATGCAACCCTGTCAAGCTTTGGATTTCTCCACATTGAAGCAATGAGTGTGTGGAGCTGTAGCAAGCATCAGCCAATGAGGCTGATAAATCAAGCCAATGTGAAAGTACCAAAAACTGCTTGTTCATGGAATAGCCACTTGAGGCTGGCTCCAAGAGTAAATACCTTGTTTACTTTTTATTAAGACTTAGTTAAGTTACACATAATTAAGAGCGAGGCAAATTTGATTGACAGGCTAAGGCATCGCTAGAGTCTGAGACAGCCACCCCTCACTCCTCCACAGCTCCACTCATGTCCATATGTGGTTACTTCTGGCACCAAAACACCTAAATGGCAGTCCACAAACCAAAGGGTGATGTCACGGTAGCTCCGTCTATGATCAAAGTACAAACTTCATTTTGTAATATCATTCTAACTCCTCTGAGAAGAAATACTGTCCCTTAGTAAAATCCACAAATTTTTGCATTCGGTCAGTTTCTTCTTCTTTACAACCTTCCCTTAAAATACATTGGGGGGTTTTGTCGGAGGTCTTCTCTAACTCGGGGCTTCAAAACGGCAGTCCATAAACCATTGGCTGACCTTAGGTTCGCTACATCTATTATTTATGTAGTCTTCGAGCTGTAATGAGAGGAGTTAGTACTTTGTATTAGTTTTGAGGATAGTGTCTTTTTTTCAGTCTCTTCAATACCAAAAAAACACCAGAGCAATATAAAACATATAAAATATAGGGAATGTGTCCTTGTCTTCTGTAATGTGGGCTGAAATAGTTAGCATGTCAGACCAACTAGCTACAAGCTACACTGAACGTTAATATAAAGAGCTTGTAAAGTTATTAAATAGTTTGTTGGGGTTTTTTTTGTTTGTTGGTTGGTTTTGTTCAGTGTTAGCATGTGTGGCTTCTCTTTACTGGATTTGGGAAAGTTACACTTCCGCATCCCGAGCCAGCAGCAGGTTTTTATCTTGATATATCTCTTGTAACATTAGTGACAAATGCATAAAAGGCTAAAACATCTGATTTCCCTTAATCTAATTACATATACTGGAAAGATTAAAATGCTCTAGTCTACTGTAGTAACATAAGAACAATTCTTGAAAGCAATACTTTATTTCTACATCTACATGGATCATGAGCTAATGACAGTGCTGACATGTTGCCTGTGACATGCAGCTTTAGGATTTGAAGACAGTGTTTGAAGTGGCTAAACAGAGATGTCTGTAAATCAATAGATAATGTTTTTAGCATCACGATGATAGTAAAATGACTCATTTCACTATCAGAATTTGATCAGTTTAGTCTTATAACGTTTGGAAAGTTTAGAAGAGCGCCAAGGTTAAGTCATTTTATTCTAATTAAAGTTAGTGGAGTGCTTGACTGGTAGAAGTCTCTAGTACGTCTGCTTTATAGACAGCTGAGTGTGGAAGCAGTGCTGATCATCTGGGTAATTTTACATTCGGCAGCTGAATTGTTTTGGCTTCAAGCACCACTGAGACACTTTCATAGGAATGAATTGAGCCCCACCTCCAATGCTGTATCCAGTACTCTTAATACATCCATGCGGTAGCCTTAGTCTTTTTGCACAATATTATGTATGCAGCCATCAAATGTAAATTTTAAGACCCCTTTTACGAGATTCTTTTGGAAAATGAGTCAGTTTAAAAACAACGAAAAGTCAGTCAGACAGGGTTCAACATGGGTCCACCTTACCATGTGCCATGCTAAAATAGATGTACTGCATCTTAGCAAAAAGACCCTAATTTAAAAAATAAATAAATAGAATTAATGTATTTTTTGTCTTTCTATATACAGTATATACAGTTTTATTTTAGCTATAAATAGCAAGCTAAACCTGGTTTAAGGGTCTCAGCAAAATTAGACATTGATTTGATTCTCCTGCCAGCCAAATAATTAGGCTTAATGAATAAAAGCTGCAGAAATGGTCGTGGCTATTGTGTGTGTGTGTGCGCGCTCGTGCACCTGCATGCATTTGTGTGTGTGTGCGTGCAATGGCCCAGGTGGGGGGTCCCTCTATTACAACACTCAAACCATCAGGTTCATTAGCCCAGCAATTACACATTCATGAAATTGCCGTTAAAATGGCATTTGCTGAGCTGAGAGTGCCAGCTCCTGTCAACCTTAAGTGCTGGGTAAAATACTTTTAATTGGTCTCAGTTTTTCGCCTGGTCGATTATGGGGGTCGGTTTTTTGGAAGCCACTGTTGAAACATGGGGGCTAAAAGCCTCCAAGATGGTGGGCTTGCAGAGGCAGAGTGGAGGAGATGCTCCGCAGGGAAAGGTCACGGTAATCACCATAAAGGGCAGCATGCAAAATAATTAAAGAGAGAATAATTGGCTGCCAGTTGTTTATGTGCATCTGTGTGTGTTCATGCATGTGTGTAGTGTTTAATGGTGGATTGAGGATTGTTTGTGCACAATATATGCATACCAACATAGTAAAGGCAGAAAGACAGACAGTATGTGGGTGCGTTTGTTTGTGTTTGTACTTGTATGAGCGTTGTTGCAGATTCTTGAATACAGGTTGAGATGAATTTACAGCTGTGTTTACATGCCATGATGGATGGAAAACTACACCAGGAATATGCATTTTTAATCTCTAGCTGTGCAAGTGATCTTAATTGGTGTTGTTATCTAACGTCAATCAATGTTCATTTTGTAGTATATCAGACTGAGAGTGACTTTCTGTTGTCCTGTTGTTACTGCAGGGTTGCCAGGCAACTATTTGAGACTTCAGTTAGTAAAAATAATTCCTGAATATAACACATCAATTTTTATAATTTTTGTATGGATTTAACAAACAAGAAAAATAACAAGTAGATTACTGAGCTTTAGAGGTGATGGTAAGTAGAGTTTCTGCTTGAAACTGTTTTTTAAAGTAGCCAGTATTGATGTGCAGGGTTGACCAGTAGGTAAGGTGGGTTTCGTTAGTAAGTTTACTAGAAAGTATATTGGGTTTTGGCAGGTAGGTCCAAAGTGACAAAGCAGCCTTCTGAGCAAGTAGTCAATATCCTATAGAAACATTGCATGCAGTAGTCCACCTTCCACCCTCTCTTCCCCTATCTCTGTCACTCTCCCTCTTCCGAACACATGCACTGTGGAGCTCCGTCCATGTCCTTACCTTGTCAGTCCTCAGTCCTGTGCTTTTATACAGCATGAAGATGGAGGTTTACATGTTGGAGCCAGCTCAGGTGGTTGAAAAATGCATAGTTTCATTGACTGGCTCCCAGAACAAGTGGGTGTGGGTATTAAAAATGTTCACCTGTGCATCACTAGTTAACAGCTATATGATTGAGCAAGCTAAACCAGTGTTTTTCTTTAATGTTAATAAAAGTTTATTCTCTAAAGTTACTTTTTTTTACTCGCCCTGCTGCAGGAGTGGACTAAACCATGTCTAACTTTGAGGGAAAGAGGGCCCCTGAAAGGCTCTAATATATTGTTATTATAAGAAGAAAAAGTCCGTCAAACCACTTAACCAAAAATAATTGATTTCTTGTGGCAATGTATTGAAAATAAGTCCAAGTATTTTTAGGGTCCCCCCTGTGTTTGGGCCAAGGGTACTTAGTTCCACTTGTAAGTACAACCCTGCATATGGAAGTGTCTGAGTGGTATGTTTCACACTTCTGATAACACAGTGATAATTATTATGTGTCACGGGCAACTGTGGGATGATTTTAGCCTGTTAATTGATGTTTTTTTGTATTCAGTGTCTTAGTCATTTAGTTTTTGGCCAGATAGGGCTTCATAGTATTTAACCTACAGCCTAATGTCATTCTATCAGCCTGACTTCAGTTGAAATGCAGCAACAGAAAAAATAAAGAATAAACAAAATCTTACAGCATTAATCAGTCAATCTTACCAACAGCCTGTCATGTTTATCTTAAGTTGTTTTTAGTTTAGTTAGAAATCAGTGCAGTGAAGTGTCCACCATCAAACCACTTTATCTGACAGCGTTTGTGTGACCATTGATTCATTTATTACCAATAAAAAAAGGTGGCATCACATGGGATCCTGCAGTGTCGGACAGACAATAATTATATTATTGTACTTATTATACTTAATATTCCAGTAGTGGTAACACATCATCATTTCATCACCTCAGACAAGCAGCAGGCGTGCAAGAGTTCTGACTGTAAACACGATCTAACCAGCTTTATGAGATGAGAATCAGAGGCATGCTAATAGTCAAGTGGGGATCGATGTCCATGTGGCATTTAGTCGATACCTAACAATGGGACACGTTGAAAACTAAATGCCATAGCAGCACAGCGCTGGAGTTAATTGTCGGATACTTCTCTCCTGCTGTACTTTGAGGGCCTAATTAGTTTAAGGTGTCTGGAAAGGGATAGGTGGCTGAATCAATGTTGAAAAGGATGGAGATACACACTATGGGGTGTTGTTTTTTTCCCCCCTCTAGATATTTAATTGATTTTGAAAGTCAGAATGGAAGCTTTTCTGTCTGCTTTCTAGTCAGTGGTTATAATAACTGCTTATGTGTTGTTGTCTGCTTTTATTCCTCACCTGTTTGTTGGATGGATGCTCTGAATAATAACGCATCAGTTGTCGTATTCACAGACTTCCAATTGCAGAATAAAATGGGTTTCTGAATGAAAGAAGGGATGCTTGATTTTAGCCGACACGGACGAGACCATTTTACACCGTCATTGCTAAAGCGATTTACATCTGTTGTCACAATGGGTGGCACTTACTGATAATGTCTATAATCAGCCTATTTAATGCTTTCAACAGAGTGGCAGATATGAAACAGATGGTGGATCTGCAGGCGGACTCTAAACACAACACGCTCCGTATTATTGAGATCAGCAGTTGGTGCAAGAGCGCTGCGTCGAAACACTTCACCTTATAGATGCTGTGGAAGAATAGGTGAGTTAGGAAGGCTAACTGGAGCTCTACACCAAGATAAATCATTCTTTACAGGTATACCGGAGTAACCAAGCATGTAAAGACATCGCTTGAATTCACCCGTAGAAATGCTAGACAAAATACAAAGTGTCCCTGCTCTTTAACCTTCCACTGCAAGCAGAAGAGAAACTTTTGTTGGCTTTGAAGTTCTTTGGTAAGGATAAAGAAACCCACTCCCCCTCCCTGCCAGGCTGCAGCAGAGATTTGATCAGACCCCTGCGGTGAATCATGTTTACGGTCCTGCACACCCGGTAAACACACAAACACACACACACACACACACACACACACACACACACACACACACACACACACACACACACTCCATCCTCAAGAAAGCCAAGGTTTGGTGCACATCTGAAATCTCTTTACAGGTGCAGGACAAAAGGCATAGCAGGAGAAACGTGCGTCGCTTGATTACCATTGTGTCTGGTGAAAATGCTGCTGTGAGCAGTTTGTCAAATGAAGCGCACGTTTGGGAGCTGACAAACAGAGAGGAAGCGTTCTCCTCGGATGCTTGTTGAGAGGTTATGACTGCAATCAGAGTCTCAGATGGAAATTGAAATAAAGCTGCCATTTAGGGCCACAACCACACAACATGGAGCCATGTGATCATACGGTATGCATGGAGGCTTTAGCTTTGACCAATGTTACCATCTGCAAGGGCCTGTGTGATTTCTTTTTTAGCTAATCTTTGCTTAAGCAGCTTAACATGGAACAGTGCTGTACTTTAAAGCAGGGATACTCTGTTTGCTTTGCCTTGGGGTCACTTTTTCAAAATGACAGGTGGCCAGGGGCCATACGCAGTAGTCCCATACATGTTTTTAGGATTAAAGGATATGTGTAAGATTTAAGGACATTTCTAGGATTTTAGCACATATCTAGACTTTAGGATGTTTCTAGGAATTTAGGACATTTCTAGACTGAAGGATGTTTCAAGGAATTTAGGACATTTCTAGGCTGTATGGATAAGGGGGATATATAGGATAACTCCACAATTTTTTGTTAAAGATCAAGATCGTTTTCATTTATCCAGAAACAGCCCTGAAATCAACAGTGTTAAACTCACCAGAGTCCTTTTGAATAATCTGTAACTATCATTGTAAAACTTACTCTCTTAAGTTATAGAAACATAATAAACCCACCAGAGCCCTCTTGGTTTGTCTTTCCACAGTTCCAACAATCACCAACTGTGGTTTGATTAAAATAAACCTTAATTCACCCAGTTAGTTTGAAAAAATATGTTGGGTCTGTTCATGCTAACATTATTGTTTATTAAATGGAGTGCTGAGTTTGGCAAATGCAATTCTGGGGCTGTTTCTTGTTGAACAAAAATGATTGTACTCTTTAAAAAAAGTCTATCTCTGATGGGATCCTTTCCATAATGTTTTCAGACACTTAAATAACAATCTGAGCCTTTCAGAAGAAAAAACAGCTACTTTAATTTGACAGAAATTGAGGAAGCACAAATGTCCCAAGTAGATAAACCGCAGCCTGTTTTGAAGCTGCTCTCACCCAATACTGGGCCAATTTAAAAAACTGTTCATCCCATTAGTCACTTAGACACAAAAACAGGAAAAGAGGGTCCAGTTTGAAAAATACCAAAGATGCCTTTTAATAGTGTATTCATAGGCATTACTAAAGCATAATAGCTGCATATCTAATCTGTGTAAATACCAGCTAATGTGATTTATACTCAATTATTTCACCTTGGGGCTGTCAGGTTGGAGGATATGATCCTCAGAGGAACAGGCAACCTGTCATTGAAAATGTCCTTTAAGTTGACGAGCCATCATTTACAAAGCATCAGAAATGGCCTCGCGGTGGCAATCCCATTCAGCTCGGAGCCCAGCACCATTCATGCTTGGGCAGAAAGACAAATAAAAAAAACGCTATTCTAATTAACATCGCCAGTGACCCGAAAATAAACATTTATTTTCCCATCTTCTGCACAGAGCGAAAGATTTTTGACATCGTCCTCTGATAGCTTCCGATTTCCATTTTCATCAGGGTTTTGCTTCCCGTGTCTCAACCCGTAATTTATGCATCAAATTCATGCATAATTAATTTTGAATTTACCACTGTATAAGTATTAAAACAGCAAAACAAATTCTGTGATAATGGAGGTGTTTGAGCTCTCTCCCTCATTTCAAATTAATACCTCCTCCCCCCTTCCAACCTTTCTGTCTTTCTCTCTGTGTGCAGGCATGAAGGATAAAGTAGATGGAAAATATCACTCAGTGAAAACTATATTCCAGTGTAGAAAACCATGTTTGGTAATTTAACATTCATGTGTTTCTTAGATGTTAGATTAAAAAATAGCCAAATCAAAAAGGAAATTGCTTCCGTGCTGAATTTGTATTTTTTATTTTTCTCCCGTTTGGCCTCATTAATATCTTTATCTTTATAATATCTAATATCTTTATCGTTTTCAGAGAAAAGTTCCCCGCACCCTGAGAACACATGAAAGAAAGTGATGTGATGTGAAGTGAAGAAAGACTGTTATGGCATCATATTGTTTGTGATGCATGATAGACACATTTAAACCCATTTCAGCGTGTGCAAATCTCAAACTCAAATAGTTTGTGTCTGGATGGCCTTAAAGTTTTAAATTGACCCTTTAACGCATGAATCTACATCAGTAGTCTTCTCTAGCATTAAACCTCTGAAACCTTAAAAAAAAAAAAATTCTCAATTAAAACTAAAACATGGTACAAAAACACAATGAGCAACCTGACAAGAAATGTCCCACAATTTGCAAAAAAACAAAAAAAAAACAAAAAACAAAACAAAGGTCAAGTGCGGTCAAGTGTTTTAAAATTAAAACACATAGTGTCTTTATACAGTGCATTGGAAAGATCTGTGTTTATGTGCATTGCATTGGCATTTATTAAAAACCTTAAAAAAATGCAATCACACCATTTCTGGATATTCAGCATGTATCACAGAATATCATCAGACCGAGTGTGCCAAAATATTACGAGTGCTGCTGAAAAGCCATTAGAACAATCCATGTCTCACTTTCATGGATTAAATAGTCCCACTACAGTATATCCTGTCCCCGCTCCAACTGCATTTCCTATTCATGACAGAAATGGGTCTAATAGGTGAAACTAATAGCATGCCATTTGACAGCTGCTTTTACCCAAAGTGCCATGCAGCATCATGAGTGTATATATTTTCAGCCCAGGTGGCCTGAGTGCAGACTGAGCCCCTAATCTTAGTAGTGTGGGAATGGGACTGTCATCTATTATTAGGGCTAAGGTTTGGGATTTTAACATTGCTCTGGAATCTCTGTATCAGTCTTTATGAAAGAGACTGATACATTTCTTTGTGTGTAAAACATACCGTCTGCGCCCCAAAAAAGACATGGTTTCAGATCCTCTTCGACTGCCCAACAAGCGCTTCAGTTGAAGCATACTTAAAGCCATTCTCACTGCCCCCACATTCATTTCAATGAGGCTGCTACCATATGAACATCGGGGGTGCCCTAAACCTAAAGTGATTTCCATATCTACTTTATCACGAGAGGGTCAGAACACATAAATGCAGTTCTTGAGAGAAATATTTAAATCTGCTGCATCATGTTTAAAGTTTAAGAGCTATAGAATATGCAGCTCGGGTTTGGAAATAAACACAGTGGTAAAGTAAATATGTCAACTTGTGAATTCCCACAATTAGTCATTTTCTGCCAGCATTCATCCAGACCATTAGTTGAAACAACATTGCTGCTTCATACTGCAATACTTTTTTTTTTATATTCTTCAAAGGTGGAAGTAGTAGTAGTAGTAACTGATTGATTAATTCTAAAAGTCAAGTGACACATCAGCTGGGTTTGTGTCAACGTGCTCGGAGCCTGAAGCAGAGTCTGGGTTAACAGAGCAAGATGATAACCACCGTCATGGTACCTGTTATCTCTGACCCGAGGCTTTAGGGTTTGTGAGCCAGCTCAGGCAAAAGAAAGCCGGGCTCTGTCGAACATGCTTTGTGGTACACAGGAAGCAGATTTTTATCCTCTCTTTAAAATCTGAAGCAGCATGCCCCCAACAGTCTCTGTATACTGTCTAATCTTTCAGCTACAAACAAGCGCAGTTGTACCGACTTCCTCCGTGCCCCTGTACTCTGCTCTACTCATTCACATGGCTTGCACCCTGAAGGGCTGGATATTGTCCAAAATGGTTCTGTTTTCACTACATGGGTTGTCTGTTTGCATACATGTTCACCCCCGCTGACACGGACAGATGATGAAATTCAATGTTACTTTGGGCCCTGGTAGTCATGCAGATGTGGAAGTGTAATTTGAGCTTGAGGGGACATGCTGGCAAAACGCTGTTGTGGTGAATTTGGCCGATGATAAATGAATTCAGCTCAGTCAGAGACACTTAAATGTCAAGGAATTGACCACTTATAGCAAATGGTTATACAGTTCGGCTTGGCGGGAAAGGCTCTGCTCTTTGAGGAATCGCTGAGATAATCTTAAGAAGCAGCATGGATTCTTTTAAAGGGCCACCTTGCAAGACTATTACCTCTTGGTGTTGCAGCACTAGTAGTACTGGTACAGTTATTTGTTGTTTGGTGTAAGGAATTGATTATCACTATTCAATTAACAGGCTACAAAATACACCAAATGACTTTGGTTGCCAACAACAAGAAGGAACCCATGCTGGCCTTGTCCCTGGTCACATGGTTGGGGCCGGCATGAGTTTGATTGGATGTTGCTAGTCAGGTGATGTGTCTATTTAGTGAGAGATGTTTTAGAAAATGTAGGTGAAATAGGGCTTTGACAGTCACCGCAAGCAATGTATTGCCGCAGTTTAGCGGTTGACCATGAGGGACATACAACATGAAAAGGTAGTATTTCATATTTATTTTAAGTAGAAAAGTCACACCCCAGCCACCTCCCTCCTCTGAAAACAGTTCCTCAACACCGGCACAGATGCTAAGCGATGTACTGCTGTGGCCGGGCACACAGCAAAACATATTTTAGCCACCTAAAAAAAACTCACACTGTATTTGAATATTTCCACAGCTGATCGCTGCAACGATAGAGCTGCAATAAATCTGCTGTTCGGTGTAGTTTTTCTCAAACGAGTCTTATGATTTTGTTACTGCATACGAGCTGAAGAGAATCTGCACACCTAAATGTTTACGTCCGCGGAGGGTGCTTTTTATTTTATTAGTTTCTCTCTTTATTTATAGATACCATGTGAGAGAAATAAAGATATGCACTAGAAAGAAATCCACCATTAGCCTGATGAACTGTCCCTGCCCCTTGCACAGGGCAAGCTGATGCGTTAACCGTCACAGCCCTAAGGTGAAAAAATATCTACAGTGAAATCAAAGTAGCCTATCTGGATTGGCAAGTTTACAACAGCCCTGAGAAGCAAGGTGAAAAAAAAATCCCGTAAATGTTTGCCAAAAGCTAAACTTTAGCCACTAGATATTATCTATTACGTATGAGATGAGATATCTTCTATATGGGTGAAGAACTTTAGGGTTAATTAGACTGTTTTGATACATTGAAGTTAAAAATATAATGAGCAAAAAAACACAAATCCCTGTGGCACGCCAAAGAGGATATTCATCTTAGCCTGGTCGCTCTTATAACATCTGATGACTGCAACATATGTGTTAGCTTTCTATATTCAGCATAATTATATATAGAATATACAGTAATGCCTCAGGGGCAAAGTTTGAAATAGGTTAATATTCTGAGCATGGCAGGAAAATTACATCTGATGAGGAAAAATAAAGTAAGTTGGACTTAAATTAGAGCAGTCATGTGTCAACACAGCAATTAACAAGACCCTCGCCGCCTATAGCTTTAATGGAGTGGGAGTTTTATCAGGCGTATTAACAGCTTAAGTCTACCACACCGGGGCCAAGGCTCTGTGTCAATCAACACTCCCGGTGTGCTTCCTATCAGCTCTAGTCACTTGGCTGTCTCTGTGCAATTTTTTTTTCCTCATGGCATCAAACCTTTAATGTCATGACATTAGATTTTTATAAGAGATAGTGGAGAGTGATGAGTCTTGGCCCGATCAATACTGCTGTCTCCCCTCTGAACTGTTGTTGGTAGTTATGGTGGTGCCCTTTTGCAGAATCTGTCATCTGGTAATCAGAAGAAAAAAGTTTGGAGAGCAGAGGCAGACTGAGAGAAGGATTTTTTCGCTCTGTCCAAACAGCAGTGGTAATATCAGGGGAGGTTGGTTTGATTTTGCTCGTCCACACTAGTAATTTCAGTCAGTCATCTAGACAGGAAAATAATTTGCTGGTAGACCTTAGCAATTTGAGGACACCACACAAAGTCAGCCAGAGAACAGCACAACTGGGGAATCTCTCCCTGAGTGGTTTCATGTCCAAACTGCAGCCTGGGCCATGTTGTTTTAAAATTGAAATTCTATTTGGCCCACAGAACCTGAGCACCCTGTTTAGACCTGGCATCAATATGTGTCTCGGGTGATCTGATCACAACTGGATAGAGCTCAATACATGTGTATAAATGGCCACCGAGATGCATTTTCGATCTGATCACTCAAACCACGTGCTGAGGTGGTGTGCGACACATTTGACCACATATGTTGTAGTATAAACGCTAACGCCATCCTGATCAGGTCCTGATGCGTTTCCAGCAAAGCTCACGTCATGGGTGCAGAACATGGTGGTTGTTTTGGTGACACCGCGCTAATGCTCTGTAACTTCCTCATTTTATGTTGAGTTTGGAAAAGTGTTGTGTGACCATCCCTCATTTTGGTGGATGGGTCCAACAAACCATGTACCAGGAGCCCGCTGTATGCTGTGTGCAAGATTGTTGAGCTAAACCATGATGTTTTATTCTGAATCTAATTATTTCCTTTTATTGACTACATTTAACGTGCTTGTGCTGCACAAGGAAGTAAATGTAAATACACAGTGTTTTACCAACATTTTAAGTATATTTTGAAAAAGACTGTACATCAAACTATAAGAGACTACATTTCCTATGACAACAGAAGTGTACTTTGCAAAGACAAAATGCATGTAGCAGCAGTAAATTTACAAGCCATCTTGGAACATTATCAACAGATGCAGAAGGACAACTAGCCAGTCATAGTCATTGGCAGACCTGAAAGTCATCTGTCCAAGCGGGGATATTTGACGAGCTGGTGGGAGGATGGGTTTGAGAGCCTGGTTCTTAAACTAAATCAGTTGCTCCCAGCATCTAGTATTGCCATCGATAGGTTTACATTTGAGTTAGTTGAAAGCCCGGAGCATCTCATAAAGATGCTAAAGGGTGCCTTTGTTGCATGTATTACATGCCGAGAGGTGTGAAAGTGTATGTGTTTGATAACCTAGAAATGAGGACAGGCTGGATATAATTAATACCCTTGTGAGAACTATTCATCTCATCCAATCAAGAATGCTTTATCTCCAGGGGCCAGATGCATAAAGCTCTGTGTAGATTCATGACTAAAACTTTGTGTAAGCACAAAGGAATAAATATGCATATGCATTCGTTTTAGTAGATCAAGATGCATGTGCACTTGTTTCTGTTTCACATTTGTCAATCATTTTTCAGCTGAGCACATGCACAAGCCTCATTTGCACTCCCACAGTTTGCCATAAATGGATGCTGGAATACCCTTAACATATGTTTGTATATTGATACTTGTGCCTTTACTCAATGAAAAATATGGTAAAGAAAGTGCAGTTTCACCAACTTTGTTGCATCTGGCGAGGTTCTCCAAACCATTCATCACTAATAAATGATTCATGATGAATGTAATAAACGTGCTTTTGATTGACAGTTTACAGAATGCTATGACATGTAATGTGATGTGTAATGCTATCACACAAGTAATGACACAATTAGTGAAACTGGCAAACACATCTTTTAGTTTATTTTCAACCTGTCCTTTATCACAGTTTCCGCAGCTATCTCAGCTTAAACTGCGTGTACACCTTGTCTTTGCGTGGTGCACATTATCTCACCACACATCCAATTTATACTTCTTGCCCCTGAAGTTCGGAGCAGTCATAGCAAAAATGCAGAGAGACCTTCCATTTAGAAGGGTTTGGCTTCGTTGTGGGACAGTTGTAGAGTGGTTTTGTTTTCTAAGATATTGAAGATTGACCTTTTTTTTTCCCAAAAATGTATTTTATTTAACTGAAAAACCCTTAGGTGTCAAAAGACTAAGCTTTTTTTTGTTGATTCCACTAGCTAACATAACACATCAAACAAAAGCTTGCAAGGAGAAGAAGGCCTTGTGTCACAAATGTGCGCATGACATTTGATGTAAAGCACGCAGAGGATGTGTAGTTGGAGCTTAATGAAATGCACTGTGATGAGACTCCCCACCAGCACACGTCATCCAATGACATTTAAAATATAAGATTGCTTTTTGCTGGCCGGTTGCCATTGACTCTTGTGGACAAGTTTGCATGACAGCTCCTACCAGCAGGAGCATTTATTGGTCCAGTGCAGTGCAGTGCATTGTGGTAGTTGTAGGTTTTCTACCTCATGAGCAAAAGCATCCTTTTTCTTTGTTTTCTCTTATCCATTGGCACCAATTTCAAAAGTATTTATGTCTTTCTGCTGCATATGCACCCTAGATTTATTAAAATGCCGTCTTTCCAGTAGTGATATTTGTTTAATTAACTTAAATATTACAGTGATATATTCATCCTCCTGCACATTCAAGAGAACAGCCCCACAATGCTTTGAACTCATTTTGAAATAAAAGGCTCATGGCCCTGGACTGTATTCGTTTTTATCTTCATGTGGCCTCTGGTGTAAAAAGTGTGGACACCTGTTGTAGTAATGATGCTGCTGTACAATGACGCTACACTCTTGGAACAGAGATGACAGGTCTGTAGGTGCAGATGCAAAGTTATCCCATCAGAAATAGAGGGTGAAAATTACACACATTCTTGTTTCAGGACAGTAAAAATTCCTGTGATATAATTATTATCACAGGAATTTGTGACTATAGTCAGCCATGCTCTGGTTTTTGTAATGTAGTCTATAGAGAGCTTTCCACTAAGATGTTCTTAAATATTTCACAATACAATAGATCAAAAGTGTTGGTAATTTTAAATTTAGCAAGCCATCACGCTGCCTACATAGTGTATGGTGTGCAGTACTGGTTGCACTCACAGGTTTCAGCAAACTCTGCTCCCAGTGAAAGTATTTTATACTTGGAGATGTAGCTGCAGTGTTCTTGAGAAAAAAGTTCATGTTAGCTTTATAGAATAACCATTTTAAAGCCAATTCATTGTTCCTGCAGAGCAGCCAAATAATCAGCAAACAGCAGAGCGTGATAGGAAGGTGAAGATGGATAACTGAGGAAAAGGTAAGAAAGAAAAGTGAGTTCGGCAGAGAGAGAGAAAGAGACAGTCGTCATAGCTCCAGCAGGCAGATTTAAGGCTGGAGTCAGAATCACTTGTAATACAACTGCCCTTATTGTGGCCTTTGACTACCATGAAGACGAAGGGACCGAGGTCAACTTCTATTAGACGAGAGAAAAAATTTGAAGGCAGATTTACCCCAACAATATCTCGGGAAAAGTGCTGACAGAGACCGAGGCTGAAGAATGAAAGATCAGGACTTTTTCACAGACCTTTATCATTGTAATGAGCCAGAATGGACAAGGGCCGAGCTTTGCAGGACGATGTTATAATGTGCATGTTCGCAGCAGGTATGGAAAGATAGAGAAGCAAGCAGAGAGGGAGGAAAGGGGGGAGGGAGGGTGAGTTTTATTTCTTCTTTCACCGTTTCATTACTTTCTATTTCCCATTAATACAAGCATCTCCGGAGTCAGCAAACAGCGCAGGGTAAATGGAAATGAAAGCCGAGCGTCTCGCCATGCTTTGGCTGCCATCAGCGTGGTGCATTTAGCCGCGCACACAAGCTGCCATCACGGACAGCGGGGGCTGTTTGCAGCCAGCGTTTCGCTAAAGCAGCGGGTGTTCGTCATTTGTTTGGCGAGATTACATGGTGGGTGATCTCGTTTAGGAGGTTTTACTCTTTGTTTCATGCTGGATGGGTGGGCAATGTTTGGAGGGAAATGAAGGAAGGAGAACAACTGTGAGAAATAAATACGGAAAGTAAACAGCAGAGATTGAGGAATGTCTGGAAGGCACAAGAATCATTGTGACAGGCGAGTTTGAAACAATAAACATGAAGCTGAGAATGCAAAATGACTCACTAATATATGTTACACATCTTTGACCTTGATAAATACAAACAATTAAAGATCATACGCTGATACTACTACTTTCTGATAGCTCAACAATAGACTCTGAATTAAGAGAGAAATGTAATGTCATCTGAAAATGATGTCTCTTAATCAGTACACAAAAAAGAAATTATAATAACTGAAAAAAAAATCAAACATCGAAGCTTATTTTCCACATGACAAATCCCTTCCAAGTGAATGAAATGAGCTTTGAAAGAGTTTCGAGGGAAAGAGAGCGGACTTAAAAAAAGAAAAAAAAAGCACAGAAGGATCATAATTAGGGGGAAGAAAGCTTCAAATGTCGGTTCCGCTAGCTTAGACTTCTCCCTCCACCACGTCATGCAATCTGCCTTTCTAATTCCCCTAAGCCCCCCAGGCCAATTTTCTGCTATGCTAGCACTATCCTTCCAAGGAATTGTTTATGTTAATATGGTGGATAAAATACTCATAGCAATTAAGCAATTAATGTGTCTGAAATTTACTGTTGTTGTTTACCGCTGTTAATTATTAGCATTTCCATGTGTCCTCGACCAAGTCAGAGATGGAAGAGCAAAGATAAATAGTTTTTTTTGTTTTGTTTTGTTTATGAGCTAACAAATGTGTGTTTGGGTGATTGTTCTCTCTTTATTCATAAATGCTGTCATATTCATCGAGGATTTGGACTAAATTGATTTCTAATGTACATATGTCACATTTACACACTGCAATCAGGTTTTACCACGTCACCTTTTTGGTGATGATATAAATTGTCAGTGTTTATCTTTTTGCATTCCAATTTGTAATACAACATCCATTATGAAAGATTTTTAACTTTTTATGGCTTTAATAGTGGCTGATCAATCACATACTGATTAGGGCTAATCGATTCATTAATCACTAAAAAAATAATGCGTTAAAAAAATTAACACAGATTAATCGCGTTTCCTGGTGTGCTTCGACCAGGTGTGTCATTGAAGGTCACAGTGGCTTTGTAACATGAGTTCGTACCATCGGAGTACTTGAAGCCTGAAATATCATCTCCATGCGAAGCTCTTAGCAGCAGCGTCCGTGTTAACATGTTAGAGCAGCCACACCAACTGCATGAGCAGCGCTGGTCAGGCGCGTCATCGCTGCGGCACATCGAGAGAAACGGTGGCTCGCTGGTTTTTTATGCGTGCTGCGTGTGGTTGTCAGCAGAAATAGACAGTAAAAATTGCGTTTTGATAACTATATTGACTCTATACCACCTTTTACTCTCTCTGTCACAAAGATGAGGAAATACAAAGATGTCTGTTTTACACAAACTTCCCTGTTTCCATTTCAAATTAAAAGTCCTCTGACAGCATCTCTGTTGATAGAATCCCATCAGTTGTTGACACAAATTATTTTACTTTCAAATATTTGCAGGACTATGCTGTCGACAATGCAGGAGCTTGTGCAACTTCATGAATGAGTGGAAATTTGTGCTTATTAATGTGACTTGAATTTTTTATAATACTTTCACAGCAAAATTTGATGTGTGCGATTAATTTCAATTACAGAGCATGGCATTAATTAGATTAATTTTTTTAATGACTTGAAAGCCCTAATTCTGATGCTTCATTAATTACAAGCATTAATATGAACCTCATTCATTTTTAAAGGTTTAACTGCCTGCTGTAAATCTTATAAAGGTTGGTAAGTCATCAATAAAAGTTAATTTATCTATCTTTTGCTCAAAGTGTTCAAATGTTGAAAAAGTCATTAGCGGTATTTGATTTTTCTCAATATTATTTTCATTATATTTTTTTTTTAGCGTGTATAGAGGAACATGCTGTAAATTTAGAGATTCTAACATCATAAAGTTGTTATGGTAAATGTTTCAGCAAACAGTTGCCTATTTACACATCCTGTCTTATATGGGAAGATATGCTGTATATCATTAGTGAAGATTAAAACCTTAATATTTTCTATAGACTGAACCAAAATAGTTAATTAATAACTGAATAAAACATAAAGAATCGAAATATTTCACAAGTTCAACAGACTTTCTTTTTGGTGTTGGGTCAAAATATTCAAAGGAAAGTAGGGATACCTTGGAAAAATCTTGTCAGCATATGGCTGGAAAAGGGAAATTGCTGACTGATGTTATTCATAAGTCCTGTGAAAGCTACTGGTTGCATGGCAACCAGTAGCTTTCTACAGATTGTTATCCCTTAACCTGACATACGCTTATTAAAAGGTAGCGGTTAAGCACCAGACCATAAACAGCAGGCTTCCAAAAGATACAGCGTCCAAAATTTGACAATTTAACAAGAAGAACCACTAAACCAGAGTGAATCAGGGAGTAGTGCTGCACAGTTACGGCCAAAATGATAATCATGATTGTTGTAATCAATATTTAGATCCCAATTATTTATCATGATTATCCATTGATTTTAGGGATAGTGTATTTTGATTGCACTTTAGCAATGGAGCACTTTAACTTTATCTTCCATGTTGTGCTTCATTCCTGCTAATGTACAAATCTTTGCATCCAAATAAGACTGGTCCTTATTCACTGTACATCTCATAGAAATAAAATGCAATAAATTGTGCTTTTTTTGTACCCAAAATGTCATCTACATAGCTCTACTTTCACCTTCACATTGTGCTACATTTCTACTAATTAACGTTTTTTGACAAACAAATGAAGTTCTTCTTCACCTGAATTCAGTGCATCTTCTATAGGTATCTGTCATGCGTGACATGCTGTGGCGTCGCTGTGGTTGTCTGAGTTGACGCTGGGCAGGGATGAGGATTAACTGCAATGGTATGGTAATGTGAAGTTACCTTTCCCAGCCTTCTGTGCATTCATCGTACTGCAGATTGTGTTTTTTAAGGTGGTTTAAGTGAGTTAGTTATGTTGCTTTGTGGTGCAGACAAGTCTTCAACACTCTTTTTCATAGGGTTTGTTCTCTGCTATGTCCAAAAAACGGATATTCTTTGTTATTCCTGTCCGTAGTTGCAACATTCAGGAACGTTTTCCTCAAAAATGGACTGTAGCTAGCTGTTAGTTTAGGGAGCGCTTGTTTTGATTTGCAGCAGTTTTCTATGAGTAGAGCATGCATTTTAAATGTGAAAATACCAGCCGATTATGTTTGTGGTTGCAATCATTATCAATATTTAATGCATTGTGCAGCCCTAATCTGGGGTTAGCTTTTACTTTCACTTTTGCTGGTGAGCATTTCTTCAAACAGTAACCGACAATTCTGCATAGTATACATTTGACATACAATGCATGCATTTCATGACATTAGGGGGCCAAACAAAACATTTGTGAGGGTCTCTATTGGCCCATGAGCTGTTCTTTGTGTAGTTGTGCTTTATAAGGTTTTCTTTAGTCAGTGGAAAGTGTAGACATTTGAAATGATACATTTTGGCCTGTTTTCATTGCACAATCCAGTCTGTATATGAGCTGCCTGTCGTGCGTGATCTTGATTAGATCCACATGCAAATGATTATCTAGGCTACCATATGTAACTATAGCGGTATGTTGATTGGCGGCAGACTGCGTTCACAGCCTTTTTCGAACGTGCCCACGTGCACCTCTGACCACCTACAGAGACACTTTGAATGATTGCATCTTGAAAATGTCTGCGGCACATTTACATCTTAAACGTATGCATTTTTTGCATAAAATTATGATTACAGCCAAATAGCCAGGAGCATACTGAGTGAAATTATACTTTTTTTTTTTGTAGAAGTCAAGGCTTGTTATTAATGTAACAAAGCTCCAGCGTAGCATGTAAAACAGCAAGGACAGAGTTAGACTGATGGGCGAGAGGAGGAGAGGTGAGGATGAAAGACTGGCGGCTCGAGAGAGAGAGACTATTGCTCATCATAATATAACCCAACCAGAGCTGAGGAAAGAGATGGAAAATTACAGAGGCTCCTAAGTGCACTTTTTGATGCTGAAAGAGCAGGTAAGGCTCTTTGAAACCAGCCCATCAGTGCTTTTTCATGGTGTAGTGCTGGGCCATACAGGCACGGGTAAATAACACCTGCAGCACTCAGTCAGTGTGACCCAACATACAAACACTCCTCAACATCAGACGAGTCGAGTGTATGTGTGTGTGTTTATTTGTCAATGTGAGAACTTCTTTCATTCGTTCCCAATAGAAACTTAAACAGTGTGTTCCTGTCTTTTCTGGCCCTCACTTCTCTCTTCTTTTTTGTACTCCTCTGCCCTCTTTCACCCAGTTTGAGGTCCAGTTTACCTGTCCATTCAGAACCTCCATTACCCCTCCTCAAACATCTCAGGTCAGGTTGTCTCGGATGTCTTTTGGCTCTTTTTCACCTTTCGTTTCCAATTTCCAAAGCGATCTTTGAAGTTTAGTTTGGGTATGTTTATAGTTTAGGTTTTTGCAGTCATCAGCTTAACTGTGAGATTTGATTTTTGCAAACCTAATAAGAGAATAATTGTATGTATAAACTAACTTTTTGGTTCACCTGGGCTTAATGTTGCTTAATGTTTCTTATTAATAGTGCTATGTTTTATAAACATAATATTGTTTGTTAATATTGAGTCTAAAGGTGTGTATAAGTGGAGGGACCACATGCTCACTGCTAGATAAATTTGGTTGTAGTTTATATTTATTATATTTATCACATTGTATAAATCTTATTTAAAAATGCCCCTTTTCGGATCTCTTGAATCAAGCATAATGACTAGGCTTTGGTATTGTTTAGTTTTTTTCCAAAACCAGTGCCAGAACAATACTTTTCAAACCATACCACTTCCTAAATAGTACCCAGCCCTTATAATGACCTGTCCAAACAGGCTCAGTTAAAAAAAAACATTTACTAACAAACTGTTTGTATCTTGTATGACCTAAAATTTTGCATACAGTACCACCTGCATGAAATGCGCAAATATGTACTGTATACTAGATAGGTAAGAATTTCTGCGTATGTGATGTGAGCTTAGTGCACATGTTGATGCATGCATCAACATGTGCACTTTCTGGCATAGGTTGCCATGTGCTTTTGTTGCCAAAACATAACCACTGTGTTGCTTGTGTTGACATGACTGTAGTGGAATCCCAGGACATAAATAGCAGATGCAGAAGTATACCTAGAGCGTAATATGTAGACATGGAAGTCCACTGCAAAACGGCAATATGTGATGACTTGGAATGAGAATATGTTGGGAAGGAGTACTTGTACAAATTGCAGCATAATTTCACCCACTGAAGTGCTGATTTTAAAAAATGTTGCATTGTCAGCAAGGCAACTGGGCTGAAGGGTATCAAATACTAGATACAGATCACATGTTTGTACCAGGTTGTTATCAAGCTCTGCATCAGGATATATGACCAAGCACACACACAGCGACTCCCCTTGCATGCATTGGTTTGGTAGCTTCCCATTTGACCTTTGGGACATATTTATAGTTAAGCCATCATTTATTGCAAAATACACTCGGATTCAACTGAGAACTATGGATAACCTGATTAAGCTTTTAAAGCAAACATTATAGTTTCTAGTTTTAAGTAATGTTCACAGTCTACAACCTGAGAATGAGATCTGAGCAGCAGAAAAACATTAACTGTTGATTAAATATGTATCTGAATTCTTTTGTTTTTGCACACCTTGTTTTTTCAGTTATTTAAATGTAATAATGTAATTAAAATATTCCAATTAGCTTAATGGAAAACCGCAAGGGATTGCTTATCTTCAAGTAAACAACCATTTTCGATAATACTTCCTCTCTTCACTGTAGCAGCCTAAACTAGTCTGACAGAAAAGGCTACTGCTCTCTAAAGAACCCCCTCTGGCTAAGTGTAAAATGACACACACACACACACACACACACACACACACACACATGCACACATGACAGTTTGTCAACATATGTATTAATTGTATTGTGTGTGTTTCTGTGTATATATATATATATATATATATATATATATATATATATATATATATATATATATATATATATATATATATTAACCACAACACTTAAAATGTAAGTTACAGTTGCTTCAAGCAAAGTCAAGAAGCCTAGAAATATGAAATATGAATGTGATAAAACCTTTTTACCATTCTGTCGACTTGGACAGACAATTTCTCAAATCTAAATGATATCCGATGTTAACACACAGTGATCAGTATGTATGTGAGTGGATGTGGTGTGTGTAGGTTGAGGTATGCCCTTACTTGTCTGAGCACTTCCTGGCCTGTCAAGCCACTTGATGAGCTGTCGTTTGACCTGCAGCTCAGGTAATGACCATCCTGAACCCTCCACATGGCATGCTAGAAGAAGATGGACCCAATGCAGCCAATCTACGACAAACAAATCAAAGCTGGTCAAAACAGACATGACACATAGCCTGAAAACACAGCATTTTGTAGAGGTGAAGACCAGGGAACATGTCTGACAACTTTCCATCATTTGTTTATCACGAAGCACATTTACACTTGGCATCTCATTTAGAAAAAAATCTGCCAAGCAAGTTGAAAGAAAAGCCAAACTTTCTAGTAGAATGGCAGGAAAAAGGAGATTGTTGTATTAAATTATTTTTAACCTTGCAACATACAATAGGCATTCAAGATCTCTCTTATAAAACCTAAAACAGAACCTTTCTTTGTAACGATCCTCCAGCAATTAACATTTGTAGGAAAACCTTTTACGTAAAGGACTGATGAGGGAGGAGTACCCTTGACACTCAACTCCTTCAAAGCTTTTTAAAGTCCAGGCCTTGATGGAATAACATTTTATCAGACCTTTTACCACTGAATTGAAGTCTCTCTGCTGGTGTGTTTTGATGCCTATATGGAAGAAAAAATCAGAAACGTAGAGAAGTATTTCACTGCTGGAAAGATGATCTTTTTGTACATCTAGGCAGTCTATTCATTAGAGAGACAGAAATACTTTTGAAATTGGTGCTACACGACCAGAAAAAAACAGAGAAAAAGGACTGTGGCATTTGCTTTTGCTTAAGAGATAGAAAAACTACAACTCCCAAAATACACTGCTCCTCACAGGTCCAATAAAGGCTCCCACTACTAATCTGTTGAAACACAATAGCGGCCAGCTTATAAAAAAAACAATCTCTTATTACAGTTGAACAGTAAGCCAAAACAGGTTTCTGAAAACATTTTAGCTGAGTAATAGGCAATGCAGCAACAGAATCTTGGTTTATATTTGATCAGAACTGCATAGTTTTACTGTTGACAGCTTGATAGAGAGAGTGGGGTGGGTGAGTCTCTTGATCCACTTCTATACTCTTTTTGTCCCTGGTGGTGGCATGGGTGGTGGAAAATATAAAAAATGTTAAAGTGCAGCCTGTAGTCTGAGCAACAGCCCCAGAGCCAGAACAAAAAGAGCAACATTTTCCGTATAAAGACATGTTCACACCAGGAAGTGGCACAGCAAAGTTCATCCATATCTTTCCAAAAAAAGATGGCGCTTAGACACTTGATGGATAAGGACAGACTGTTTCCATTCCAAAGTCATCAAATACCGTCACTTTGACAGTGCTTTTGTTGTAAGATCCAAACACTAAAAGACACCTTTTATAAGGAGCACAAGGGTGCCTATAGGGCAGGAGGGGCCCAACAAACCCAAACTTTCATGTGGTAGTCTAATGTTCACTTCCCATTTGGATGTGATGGGTTTTTTTTTTCTACATCTTACCAGGTGCCTCCTTCCTCTAATCCTAACCATCCGTGCCAACATGTGCATTTGTTGATTTTCTGGCATAGGTTGCCATGTGCTTTTGTTGCCAAAACATAACCACTGTGTTGCTTGTGTTGACATGACTGTAGTGGAATCCCAGGACATAAATAGCAGATGCAGAAGTATACCTAGAGCGTAATATGTAGACATGGAAGTCCACTGCAAAACGGCAATATGTGATGACTTGGAATGAGAATATGTTGGGAAGGAGTACTTGTACAAATTGCAGCATAATTTCACCCACTGAAGTGCTGATTTTAAAAAATGTTGCATTGTCAGCAAGGCAACTGGGCTGAAGGGTATCAAATACTAGATACAGATCACATGTTTGTACCAGGTTGTTATCAAGCTCTGCATCAGGATATATGACCAAGCACACACACAGCGACTCCCCTTACAATCTCCTCCACTCTGCCCCACCTCTCGGCCCCCTTTCCTCCTGTAACCCGCCATCCATCACAGCGGCTCTCTTCCACACCTCGCATCCTTCCTGTCCTCTTTCCTCCTGACTGACGGGCATCACTTCACTGCCTCGACAACCCCCCCAACGGCTTCCTCCCTCCTTGTGTACAGACAGACAGATAGACAGATAGGTGGATGGATGGCAGGGACAGAGAAAAGGTGAATTTGCCGCTCCACCTCTGCGCTGTAATGATATTGACGCCCGCCCACTCCTGTCATCGCCGTGCTAGCAAATAGATTGCCATTACACTGAGCCACTTCACACATATGAATAGCTCTCTCTCCTTCCTTCCTTCTTATGCTGTTTTTCTTTTATGTCCCCTAAGCTCCTCTCTCTCCCTCTCACTTCATCTCTCCAGAGTTTCATTTTTCTTTCTACCTCTGGCATATAAGCAACACTGGCGTGACGTTAACGATCAATTTAACAATATATATTGAGCACAGTTCCCGGGAGAAATTTGTAATCAAGAAGTGTATCGATCCAGTGTATTATTCTGTAGTTTGCTGTGGATGTTGGAACAAAGTCACATAATAACGCCTGATTATGGGCAGATACATCCCAGTTTTTAGTGTTAAAAAAAAAGAGACAAAGGTAATACCTGGAATTGAGTTTCTCCAGAGGCAAAAAAACAACAAAAAACAGTCAGGGACTTACTCAGTGGATCGGTTTTGTCTTTGACAAACCGTCTCAGTCCAAGATAGAGCTCCATCACACTGAGCAAGCTGCATGCAAGTACAGCATGAAGTGAATTTTCAGGGCTCTTTGACCTCCTGCACTCTACTAAGTGTGTATGTTGAACACACACAGCCAGTTGATGATGTATGTGGCACTAGGGATGTTTTTCTTTGACAACTCACTGAGACTGATTACCAAACTGACCAAGAAGTCTCCTTTTAGTTGTTTTCCTCCTGACTGACTCCACTGTGATCTAATCTCTGTACATACAGTGATTCATACTGTACAACTTAAATCAAAGCATTGTTTGACCAGCTTATAGGGCACCTTGGCATAAAATGCGATCCACTCCTTTCACTCCCAATGATGAGCAGCTGCATGGCAGCACGATTGAAGCACAAATCAACTTCAAAATGGCCAGCCAAGCTACAGAGATGAGCCATGCAAAAAAACAACAAAAAACCTGTAACCACTCCAGGGGGTTATGCCACAAAGCCAGTTGATCAGAGCCAGGTTCTCGTCAACTGAGCTGGCTGGACAAACCCTGTAGCCGCGGTCAGAACTAACAGGGTACCATGAAGGTGGTTATTAACTTTTTTTGTTAACTCTGGCTGTCTGCTTTGAACTGTGCGCGTTCACAGGAAACGAGTCAAATGATGCGCTGAACGCGTCATTTGACATTACAGCACAAAGCAACACTGTTGCTTCAATAAAGGCGAGAGCTGACAGAAAATGACGCATAGTAAATGCACAAGTTGATATAGGCGATATATTTAGGCTGTTTTATCACTCCGTTACTTCTAACATGACAGCTGTTCATTCTGCAGCTCTGAAACTTTAAACTTGGTGCAGCAGATTCTGACACTATCCTGTAACAAAGGAGACTATAAATCACGTTAGCTTTTAGACAAATCAAAGTGAAATGAATGTCACGGGTTGGATAATAACTGTGACAAATATCAACAGTGTAGTCTATCAGCTGTAATATAACAGCAGTGTTAAAACAGACTCACCAAATTTCAGGCAAATCAGAACTTGGCCTGTAAACATAATAAGTGAGCATGGTGGCGTCATGGTTAGCACTGTTGCCTCACAGCAAGAGGGTCCCTGGTTCGAATCCCGGTTGGAACGGGGTTCAGTCCCGGCGGGACTGTGCAGTCCCGGCGGGACTGTGCGGAGTTTGCATGTTTGCATGTTGCGTGGACATGCAGCTCAGGTTATTTGGTGACTCCAAATTGCCCTTAGGTGTGAGCGTGAAAGGTTGTCTGTCTATATATGTGTCGGCCCTGCGATAGTCTGGCGACCTGTCCAGGGTGTACCCCGCCTTCCGCCCGATGACAGCTGGGATTGGCTCCAGCCCCACGTGACCCTTACAAGGACAAGCAGTTACAGAAAATGACTGACTGACATAATAAGTGATATGATATGATTTTAAGGAATTATATCGCATTTATGTGAAATTAACATCATCCTGATTATAAATATATAGTGACTTGTTAATGTGTAATGCAATCTGTGGTTTTTGAATTAGCTTCTTTTAGAGCTACTGTGGACAAACTGAGCAGAAAACACCACAGACACATTCAGTAGTTTAGTGAGTCATTAGCAGACGAATAAGTTAAACAATATTCGGTCTCACATTTCCTGCATCACTGATGAACTGCAGGCTCCTGTGGGCGAAAAAAAAAAAGCTTTGCAGTGCATATGGCGATATTGTAACTGCGTTGCTTTGTTAGGAGGCATTTATGTAACATTAGGGCTCAACAAGTCAACAAAGGCGCTTTTCAGCTGATTTCAAGCTGAAACTCAGATCATAACCTGCTCCCGACCAGGTTAAGTTTGCCACATAAGTTATCATATTTGTAGTACAGGAAACTCTGGCTTTAGACTCAACATACCTCGCTAAGGCACTAATCTCACTTCGTACTAAACCCCTAGAAGTATAGTGCTCTGAACTTACAGGGAAATTAAATCCCCCAAATTACTGTAAACAAAAAGAAAAAATCAGAAAACTAATTGGCAATTTTTCAAATGGTCCAAACACAAGACACAACATGCAGGTTATTAGCAGATTTGATAGTTTTTTTGTTTGTTTTACGAGACTAAGCTTGCATTTTTGCCAGGATAGGCCAACAAAAAGCGGTTGTTTTTTTTCCAGCGGTTTTGCAGTGTTTCCTGCCAGGATAGTGCAACGAAAGGCAGTTGTTTTTTTACCTAGGCATCACTGTCTATTTTGCTGCAATTGTGCGAAGAAAAGTGGTTTTTATTTTGATGAGACATTGCTGCATTTCCAGCCAGGATTGTGTGACAAAGAGTATTTGTTAGTTTTTGGCCAAGACATCGCGGCATTTTCTGCCAGTATAGTGCGACAAAATTTTACGTTTGTGCTGCAATAGTCCGAACAAAAGTGTCATCCCCGTGTTTCCTGTCAGGATAGTTTCTCAAAAAAGTGGCTGTTTTTTAATACGAAATTGCTGCATATTTTTGCTGTTATAGTGTGATGAACAATGGTTGTTTTTATAAAGTCATTGCTGTGCTTCCAGTTGGGACTGGCCCCCCAAAATCGGGTATTTAAAGCCAAAACGTGATCTTTCCCAAACCGTATTTACATGGTTTTTGTACCTCAGCCTTATCATATTAACCCCTTAACAAGCGTGTCCTTGAAATGTAAAATTTCAATGAATTTGTCACCTAATTATTACTACAATTGGTATTATACATATTGATCATATCCATGGTTTGAAGAAATATACAATGGCAACATTTTTGGGGGTTTGGATCCATCAGATAGACTCACTTCAGAACATCTGACTCATGGTTATAATAAAGTAGAAACATTTAAAAAGGATGATACCTACATCTGTTTACCTTCGTTTGTGTCTTCACATTGACTCTGCATCTGTTAATGTAGCCTCTAAATGCTGCTAAATGCCCTGACATCGTGTTTTGTTGTTGGCCTTAAGACACGAGATTGAGGACTTTCTCACAGTGTAGGTGTTAGGAATGGACAGTGCTTCCATTAGGCTCCTTCAGGTTTGAGAATCATGGACTGTCTCTGATCAATGCTTTTTTACCTCCTCTTGTCCCACTTCCTTGTGTAACAACACAATATTCGTTATACAAGTTGCCAATGTGTATATAATTTGTAAAAACAAAGACACGTTCAAAATGAACTCTACAATCTGTATAAATATGCATACATACTTAAAAGAAACTGCTAGAATACTGACACTGCAATTTTTGTGTTTGCACAGTCTTGTTAAGAGTTATACTTGCTAAAATATATCGAGGTATACTTGTATTATTTTTAAAAAGAATTCATCCTGCTTGCGTCTGATCAGTTTGGCGCGGAGGCCAACTATGACAGTACAACTCTGAGACATCAGTCTTACCAACTCCAGGATTGTTGTGTGTGAAATGTGCGTGGCATGAAAGCAGCAATGTGGCATCCTCTGGAGAGTCTGTACACCAAAACACCTTATTGCACTGTTCTCCTTCTTTGGAGAGGAAGTTGGAGCGAGGAGCAGGCCAGCTGTGCAGGATGCGCTCAACAGCTGGCAAAAAATGACAGGCACCTTCTGACAACGAGCCACAGCACCTCTTGATAATCCATTTCAAAGAAGGGAGCGAGGCTTGTGGCTTTTCTTGGCAGACGATGAAAATTCCACTTTGACTTCAAAACACAAGGCTTTCATTGTTAATGCAGATGTGAATGTGACACTCGTATCCACTCTACGCCAGCCCTGTGTTTGTATGCTTTAGATTCTCAAACTATGAACAGAATTATTATGAAAAATTAACTGCAGGATTATTCACACTTAAAGCACTAGTTTTAGCATCACTTATTTCATTGGCACCTTTGTAGAAGTCAAACAAGCCATTTTTGATACTTTAAATTAGTGCTACTCAACTTATGGCCCAGGGGCCAAATCTGGCCCCCAATAAGATGCAGGGTGACCATTTTCCAATTCCTAATAAAATAAATAACTCACACAGGGAATTGTTTTTGTACTTTTAGTATATGTAAGGTGTCAAAGTGCATAAAACAGCATCAAAACAGAGTTTGTTTATCAAAAAAAGTGCCATAAGAGGATGTAACCTTCGACATAGGTCCTAGCTAAAATCCTCATGTCCTAAAATCCTAGAAATGTCTTAAAATCCTAGAAACTTCCTATAACCCAAGAAATGTCCAAAAAAGAAGCATCCTTAAATCCTGGAAACGTGCTAAAATCTGTGAAATGGCCTGAAATCCAAAAACATCTTGAAATCCTAGGAATGTCCTAAAATCCTGGAAACATCCTTAAATTCCAGAAATGTACTAAAATCTACCAAATGTCCTCTAATTGTAGAAACGCCCATAGATCCTAGAAAAGCCCTAAAACCCGAGAAGCATTCAAACATCTTAGAAGCATCCTAAAATCCCCCAGTGTCTTTAAATCCTGCAAATGTCCTAAAATCGAGAAACGTCCTAAAATCCTAGAACTTTCCTAAAATCCAAGAAATGTCCTAAAATCTGAGAAACATGCTTAAATCCTATACATTTTCTAAAATCCTAGAAACATGTATGAGGCTGCTGCAACTGCCCCCTGGCCTGCTGTCATTCTGCATTTTTTTGTATGTTTTTTTTGTTTTTTGAGATAAAGAGGCAGCTCAGTTATCATCTACTTGGCACTGTCTGTGGTAGTGTAGTTGTGTGTCACTGAGGTTACTTCACAAAGTGGTTATCTTAGCTCAGCTGCAATTACAAAGCTCTCTGGAGGGGAGTCCTTATCTGGAGTGTTTCTTCAGTTCTTGTGTTTCTAGCTGGCAGCAGCACACCTGTCTGCACGTCTCTTCAAATTTGACAGGAGAAGAATGCCAACAAAGGGTGCATTCGGCTGTGAAATTTTTAACTTTTCTGAGCAATTGCAGTGTTTGAACTGCACACTTTGTGAAATGCATTCTTTCCTCTATGAAAGTTATATGACTGTCTGCCGGAACAACCAAATGGCATCACAGATCCAGTAGATTTTAGGGGATATTTTCAGGATTTGCAGCCAGTTTAGTCACTAAACTGTCCATTTGTCTTTACTTACCAAAGAATCATACCCAACAATTTTTTATCACCTTTAAGTCAATTTTTTCATAATGTTTAACAAAAACGTTTTAATAGAGTTCGGGGTCCTACTGTGAGATCTGTGTTAACTGTTTTGAAAAACAGTGCTAAAATTGAAACCAATGATAAAGTGTAACCAAATTTGCAAGAGAAAACTTTTGCTGTGCTAAGAGAGTGATGATTAAGATTAAGTAGAATCCATTTTCAATGCTGTAAGTACGTCTTGACAGTGGAGAAAACTGTTATTAAGAATCAGGGTAAATTAGGAATAAAAGCCTGTCTCTAATATAAGCACATTTTAAATAAAGGCATGTTTTTCTTTTAGGGCACAGAGCCATGCTGTGACCAACCATGAGCATGCAAACTGCGCTACTACGGTGTGAGTTTTTTGTAAAGAAGATTACTTTTGAACATATTGGAGGTGTGCCAGTCACAAGCCACAATAACTATTCTTACCAATCCTCCCTGCAATAGGGCACTTTTTGAGAGTTTACAGTCATAGTCCACAATGTCTAGGAGGCAGTATTGGATGCTGTGAGTGCATCAAACTGTGTATCATACCAAACCATAACTATACTTCAGTGCATATTTGAGGTGTGGAGATCAGCAAAGTTTAACTGAGGGCCACCGTTGTGTGAGTGAAATCCAAAATGTCTCTTAAAAGCAGTGAGGACATGGTAAAAAGCACACAAACCTTAATGCACACCATTAGTGCTTCTCTTAAGTTTCACTCACTGCATATGCGCCACAACTGCACTTCTGTCTATTTGTAGCTTTCAATGTGTCCTTTCTGTGTGTGTGTGTACTCCAAGAAGTCCTCCCACGTTCACGACTGAGCGCCTCGTGAAATAACTCCTCACTGTCCCGACTGGCCTCGCATCCAACAGCGTTCAGCGTTTTGCCGTTAATGCACTGACATGCCGGGGACCCTGGGTAAATGGAGGTCCCGCTGTTGAGGCCAGATCACAACACAACAAACTAAACAAACACAACAAGCAGGGTTCAACTCAGCGGAGACCCTATCACAAGACTAATGGAGCGTTCACTGTATTCATATTTACATTAGGGATGCTTTAATTTCTTTATTTCAAAATAATTGTGTCTCTGAGGACATGTGCGTGTATGTGTGAGAGTGTGTGTGTTTGTGTGAGCGCATGCAACTCTAGCGTAACGGGTTTGTTTGTTCTCCGGTGAGTCTAATCACAGCGGAGGTGTGTACACAACACACAACACTCATTACGACAGTATCCAAGCCTCCGCTGCGAAGACATGGCAGGAGTCAAGTAGCTCTTCTTGGTATCTCTGCTCCCTGCAGTACAGCTTTGGCACACACACATACATGACACCACACACACACACACACACACACACACACACACAAGCACGAATCAGTCGCTATGTTGAGATCACCTCTGTGGAAGCTAATCCATTTAGCTCAGCTGTAACATTTCTTTTCGAGCTGCCATTACATGTTTGCAGTTGTGGATGTCTGTAAGTGAAATATGTGCGCATTTCCATCACAAGATTAGTCAAATAAGACTTGTAATTGAGACTTGATGGGCCAAATAATACCAGAGAAAGACTTTGTGTTATACAGCAGAAGGTTCACCAGATGTAGGGAAGTCTTCATCTCACACTTCGGCTCCACGCTGCTGTTGGCCGCTCTTAATCTCACTTACAGCGCGAAAAAAAAAAAAAAAATTTGAGTGGTATTTGGTGTTAAAAAGCAAAATAAACTGCTGCAGTTCATGTTTTATGACCCCACACATGGATTACACTTTCTCTGTTATATCATTTAAAAAATGCTGTTAATGTCCAGATGGGAAAAGGGAGTGCTGTTAGGTGGAGAAAACAAGTTGAGGTAATTTAGTGTGAGTGCTGCTGGTTTACCATGGAAGCACTTCTAGGGAATATGTACTAGGCATAGCCAACATTAGTTAGTTTTAACTTGAAAACACTTAATAACGGTCTAATATCAGATGACAATAACATTTTAGAGATTATAGACACTTCATTCTTTTAGGAACACATTGAAAAAATAAAAGTCAAAAGACATTCTCCACTTAAGCCTCAGCTGTAACACGAGTGCTGGGTAATTTAGGACTTTTGTACAGTTCAACGAGAAAGCTGGTGTTAATTCCTGTTTTTCAATTTGTCAACAAATCCCATGAAAAACTAGAAACAACAATGTGTTAGTCCCTCTCTCCAGTCCCTCTCTTTTGACTCCACTACCCAGTCTCTGGCACTCAATCCCAGTCCCATTCTTTCTTCCTGAAAACTTAAATCTTTAAAGCTGCAGCAATTGATATTTTTGGGCCAAGGAACAAGCTGAAAACACAAAAATGAGTGACAAATTGTTAGGGAGAAACAGTTAGCAAACAGTAGCCTTTTTGCAACTGACACAGAGCAACCTTAGCATTCTATAAGGACCGCGCCTCATGTCACCGGATAAATGCAAGGCTAATATAGACTCTACTTTTACCTCTAGTTTGATCTCCACCAATTTTAACTTGTGAAATGCTTTTTCGGGTTCACCAAATGGTTGCTAAGTATTTTATTTTATTTTTTTCTGTCAGAGGCTTAGCACTTAAAATGGTGTGCATGGTGGGTTACAGTTGCCTGATGCCACTTACTGAGAGCGCTGGAGTGAACCAAAACAGGCAGTTGCGGGCCATAACAGAAAACCAGTAAGCTAAAAGAAGCTAAAACACTCTGTGGAACTGAGGGGAACAGTGTAGTTGGGTAATTTTTTATATTAATGCAGCTTTTATAAAGGGTCATGGATTTTCCCACTTTTTTTAATGCACAGACATGTTTTCTATTGATCACATTATCTTACAGATGGGCTCAAAAAATATGAAAGGAATATGTTTAGTCTTGCATAGCCAGACCTATCTGGTTAAACTCATCATAATTCTGCACTAAGGGGAAATAAAATTGCTCTGGGTTGTTTGTATTTTTGTAAACCAATCACAACTGTCTCAGGTGCCCCAAAGCCCATAGTCCGGGTTAGGAGTTAGGGTTAGGGAGCTTGTTTTGGTGTGGAGAGGCAATCCAAAATGGCTAAATCATCACTAAAGAATTGCCACATAAAATATTATAAGAATTGTTAGCATGTAGATTGTTAGCTTGGTAGTTGTTGTTGTTTCATGTACAGTTTTAAAACAAAGTGTAAAGATGTTTGGCTCTGCGAGAGTAGTGTCGTATAGCAAACCGTTGGAATCCATTATTCACAGATAGCACACGAAGAGGAGATACGCTGCAGATTTTAGGCTCGTACCCACGGTCTACTGTGAGTCAGACAAGGTTATGTGGAACTACATATAAGTGGAATAAGTCTGATCTGTTAACCATAAATGTTTTACTATCAGCTTCTGAGGCTGCCACCAGGCTCAACTCTTGGTCCAGTAAGTTTTTTTCTGTAATATGTTGCTTTGATATCGCTTGTCATTTTTATGCTGATGACACTCAGCTGTATTTCTCTTTTAATCACAATAGTCTGTGAGGATAGGACAGGATTCTAAACTGCCAAACACAATCAAATAATGGAATAATGTCTAAATGTTATCTGCAACCTGACTGTGACTAAACAGGAATTCTCCTTAATTGCACAAATTTATTTGTACCACTTGGCCAAATATTAAACCCAGTGTTAAAAGAACATCCTATTTTCTGTCTTTGTTTACAGGAAGTGTAATGTCACCATGCACCCAGCGAGGTATTCTGTGAGCTACAACGTCAGCCTTAACTGGCATCATTGATGGTAAGTCAGATAAGCTGTTAGCAGTTCCTTTCTGCAATGTACCCATAAACTACAACTGTATTACTTTGATATTGAGGAAAATGTGATGATTTCCGGGCAAGTCCTGGAGTTATAAGAAGCATCTCTTACACATTAGACCTAATGATATTCGTGGAAGGTGGAAGTCTCACTGAGTCTAAAAATATGTGTATCATCTTTGTGCTTTCAGACTTAACTAAGTAATGACTGTATGAATATGATGTTTTTCTACCCATTCTGTGTCATTCTGTGGCAAGGGATTAAATAACTTTATTCATGATCTTATAAATATAGTTTAAAAATCACATTGAATATGTTAAAGGATTCAAGTACAAGTGTGGTATGACTTCTACAAGTAAATATACAAAATGTCCTTTTTTCCACCAAAATTAGTATGTTTTTTTAAAACCTGGGAAAACCTATTAGCAATAGGTGATGGACTTAACCAAAGTTGTGTACATGGCTATGCAGTAGAACAGTATGCTTTTCAGTTTTTTGTTTGTTTTTTTAAACACGTGTTTGGCATGAACACACGAGGTAAGTAAACATAGCTGAAAGCAGCATGGATTACAGTGAAAATGTTGCGTTGATTACTTCTTTTTTTATATACATGTTACAAACTTATTGAGTCTCTGTTTTAAACTTGGTGCTGAATAATTTTGACCCATGTTTGAGTGCCGCTTTGATGGAGACTGACTTTGTGAAGGGGCATTATTGCATAGTGCTGGGCAAGGGACAGAAATTAGCATGTGTTCTGTAGTGATGTGCTTCCATCAATGCCATCAATGTCAGAGTTGATAAGTACTTGTGACTACTGCAGAGTCATTTGTCATGGGATTGAGTTGTGATCTGCTTAACTGTTTTTTAATATGATTTTTTTCATGTGTCTGTATCTGCCCGGATAACCTGGCTGGTAATATGGCTATATAATCAGTCTTTACTCGCTGTTGTGACATTAGCAGAAGCCATGCTCCTGTTTGTATTGGTGTGGGCGCATAGTTAGTATTAGGACAAGTTTAACTTCTGCCAAAGGCACCTGTGAACTCCAGAGATGAAAGCTGGGCTGCTGCTGTTGTTGTTGTTGTTGTTATTATTCTTTTCTGATAGAAGGTTGTTGTGTCGTCTTTCTATCCTTCTGTCATCACACTTATTCTATAATCTCCTTATGGAAATTCATAATCATCAACCACCGCAACAGCACAACACCGGCGGCAGCTGCTGCAGTGTAGGTGCGTCGCACGATGAAACGAAGATGTAAATAAATAATTTTAACAAGTGTCACCTTGCCGGGGAAAAGCTGGAAGAGCTCTTGGGGATTGTGACACATCCCACGTGGCTTTACTGTTTCCACTTGTCAGCTAAAAATATAAATAAATAAAAAATCTAATCCAGCCGCTTTTCACCTAAGAGCTTAGGTACGCAGTGCCGCTGTTTCAGGATAATTTTGTCTGGAGTGGACTTAGCATACATCAGCCTCATTTTACGCTTCTTATCTTTCCTCCCTCTTGCTTGTCACCCTTTTCTTTGATTCACTTGACTTTGTTTTCACACCTTGTTGACAGATTCCGTTCTTTTGTTTGTTGTTTAAACCAAGTGAGGATTTAGCCCTGCACTGACACAGCTTTTGGCCTCTGAGCTGAACTGTTTGACTCCAGGCAAACAGCTTCTTTTTTTTTTTTTTTCTCCCTCCCCGCGCCCAGTGTAATCCTCACAGATAAAGCAACCTCTTCGAACACAGTGGAGTGTAGCAGTTGCTTAGGCAACGGACTATCCCATCTAATCCAATGTGTTCCCATCTCCCCAAAGTCTGAATACCTGTCGAATTGAAAGGCTTCCTAAGCTTACTACTTGTTAGCTTTGACTCTTGTGAATAACAATTTCAACTAAGATTTCAATAACACCATGTCAGCTTATTCATTGACATAAAAGCTGGAGCTGCCTCTAAATGGTCTAAGTGCAGGACTGTGGAGAGAAGAAGCACTTAGTTTAAATGTTAAGGCAACAGATTCAAGAAGCAACTATTTAATGGCGTCAGTAACAACATTCACTTGTAACAACTGGCCTCATGCCAGAAAGATTTATGACCAATTTTTTTTTTTGTTTCTGTTTGCATGCACAGTTTTTTCTTGAGGTGTTGGTACCCATTGATTTCTGGGATATTATTTTTGCTCTCCTCTTAGGTAAGAGAATTTTTTCAAGTAGTCAATAGCACTCTTACCAAGATAAGAGAAAAACCATCTACAAATCTACTTTATACTGCAAACCAAACCTACCTGTGGGTGCAACTAAAGGAACCTGAACCTGAACCAAACAAGTTTTAAGTTTTAGAAAAATTTAAAAATCGATGAATTTCTTATAATCAAACTCAGATTTTGTTGTAGAGTAAATATGGTGATTGGATTATCACACAAGGTTGTACTTGGTCCATTGATCCCAATAACAGTAATTGAAGTTATTTTGAGTCCCTCTACTGTGGTCCACTGTCCGACTGTAAAAAGAGAGGTTTTAACACAAAAAAGTAGTGTCTGGGCTGCGTTAAAAATTTAGGTTGACTGAAAATGAGAGGATAAATTGAATCGCTATAAAATTACCTCAGCTTGTTTTCTCATATTCAGCCAACTTAAAAAGTTAAGGCAGCATAGTCACTAACTTTTTTTATGTAAAAACAAATGTATTCTTTTTTTTCTGTACCTAAATACAAAATTGACATACTTTTACTTTATTTGAGTAAAATTCATACATATATTGAGTAAAATACATATATTGTGCTACTCTCTCCACTACTATTATTTTAAAACTTTCGATACTACTTACTTTATAAATTAGGAGTTTTGCAAACAAACAATATGAAAAGATAAAAGTTCTGCTGAAATAAATAGTCGATTGATTTAAAAATTAATTGGCAACTTTTTTTGATAATCATTTCAGTCATTGTTGAAGAATAAATAAATTAATAAATTTGTCATGATTCCAGCTTCACAAATATGAGGACTTGTTGCTTTTCTTTTTAATTATTTGATTTTTTTAAATTTATTGAATTGATTTAAACTTTTGTGCATGATGTATTTTACTTTTAAAACTTAAATACATTTCCCTGAATGAACTTACATATATTTTTTTTTACTTTTACTTTTGTCATTTTCAGTGCAGAGACTTTACTAGTAACAGAGTATTTTTACAGTGTGTTTTTAGTAGTCTACTTTTACTTAAGTAAAGGATCTGAGTAAGGGATGCACAATATTGGATTTTTTGCTAATATCTGATATGCTGTTTCTGACAACTTAATTGACCGATAACCAATACCAAAATCACTTTATCCCCATTTTTCCCACCTGAATTTAGTGGTCATCAGGTCTCCTCTGTGGTGGAATTAACATCATATTATGCATATTCTTATAATGATGGCCCACCAGCAGATGGAGACATAAAATATGATGCTTTTCAGTGTATGTAATATTCATTCATTTTGCAAAAGGAGAAAAATGCTCTAACTCAGGGTTGAGTTTTGTTCACTTTGTCAATTAAAAAAAATAAAATAATTGGTTTGTGACACCAGCAGAATGTTGGCCGATTCCAATATTTCATTTAGAGCCAATACACGGATATTATCGTGCTTCCCTAATGGGAATACTTCCTCCACCACTGCTGCTGACACAACATTGTCAGCATGACAAATCTTTTGCTATTGCTTGGCTTTTGCTTTTCCTGTAACACCACTATTGACTACAGAAAATCATATTTAGTATGTTAAAGTTTATTCAACAGTATGTAGATTTCGCTGCAGGTGACGTTCTTCTTTTTACAGCTTTTTTTAGTGGCACTTCTCCTATTCTTTGGCATGTGCCACAGTCTATGCACACAGCACAACACCTGTCCTTATGTAGTGTTTAGGGGAGTCACCTATGCTAATAGGTGGCTTATCATCAAGTGGGATTCAGCATTGAGCACGCCTGGGTAGGAGCAGATTTGGATGGTTAAAAATGTTTGGTGCATCTGAAGTTATCCTTTTTTATTCATTTTTTTCCTCTTAACAGAAAATTAAGAGACAGTGTAAGAGAAATCTAAGAGAATGTTGCTGCATTAGGCCCACTGTGTCCAGTAGCTGACTGTAATGAAAATGCATCTGACCCGAGATTACCCTGTGGAACACTACATTGTTTGTCTTTGCGCCCCCTCCCCCCAAAAAACATCCTTCAATTCAGCTCTTAGTTCCCACCTCAGAAAGAAATGATGGGGGAGAGATGATCTGGCCAAGCGTTTTATAATCTTCCCCGGGGTGCCGGGAGCAGCAAAGTGTTGGGGACATAGTATTGATTTATATAAAACTCAATGTTCCCTCCGCTGCCCAGATCTGAGTGTGTCTGGTCCGTGAGAGCGATAAGGGATTGGACTAATGTAAGTGCAGAGCAAAAGGGCCTTGATGCCAAATGGATAAGCTCAGAGTTTTAACAACCTGAAAGTTTGCACTCTCTCAGCTGTAGTTTATTTTTTTTCTCCTTCATTGTGTCATTGTTACAGCGCTGGGTCTTGATGAATTGGAGCATTAAGGATTATGCTCTCTGAGAGATGCCCCTGGTGATTTGGGGTAAAAACTGGAATATGTCAAGTCACCATCTGAGTGGAACTAGCAGCGACTGCATAGATTTTGGCCAGATTTATAAACCTAATTAGGCCAGCCCACACAGGCAACTCTGCAGACTTTGCCTTGTCATATATATATTTTTTTTAATCCAATGTTACCTAGGGGCAGCTGAATCTTAAAATGCTGCTGTCGTAGCATATACAGCACTTGATTGGGTACAAAATCCATATAAATACAGTATACTGCCTGCAAAGTTCACTGCAAGCTTTTTTTCATAAAAATAAATAAATAAATAAAAATGCAGCTCGTACAAGTAATTTCCAGCTCAGGCAAACAGCTCAAGTCATTTAAAAAACATTTGAATGTCAAATTTCATTCATCTAATTGTCTTTGGAGACATTGGGTTATTCTTTTCCAATTATCCAGAGTGGCCAGCAAGTTTCTTTTCTTCACTTACTTCATTATATTTTCTTACCATGTAAAATAAACACCCTCAAGGATCAGTTGTGTTGTTCAGGTGTTAATTAAGATATCTTGTTTAGTGAAATCCAGGAAACTTGTGAAACCTGCTGCTGGATAATTTAACAGAAAGTGCACATGGGAAGAGATGGTGGTTGAGGAAGGATTTAGATCTTTTGTCTAAATAAAAGTAGCAATACCACAAAGTAAAATACTCCATTCCAAGTAAAAGTCCTGCATTCATTCTTTGCTTAATTAAAATGCTAAAATTGTAATTAATAAAAAGTAATTAAAGTATGTAAAATAAAAGTACTCAGAAGTATGCAGAGAGAAGGCTGACACGGGTATATTGTTGAATAGTATATAACTGGATTATTAGTGATAATATATTCACATAAAAGCAGCAGCAGAGTTATAGGGGAAAGCGGGGTGATTTGAGCCAGTTGGGACCATGAGGCACCCCTTGTTTCCTGGCAACCACAGACAAAATTGGTCATGTGACCACATACAAAATAGTCATACATTTTACTCACCCTGCTATCAAAAAGACCCATGGAATAGGTTGTAAGCATATTTTAGTTGTTTTTTGTTTTTTTTTACATTCAAAGTGGTTCAGATTCAGATCAGATCAATTGAAGTGGTAACCACATAAACTATATACAACAGGCCAAAACATCTCAGATAAAACCAAATCTTATATATTGGTATCTGGTAACTATTTTCATTGCCAATTAATCTTTTGATTTTGCCCAGCTACTTGATTCATTGTATGACATGTTAAAAAAAAGTGACCCTCGCTTTTAAGATCTTTTCAGAGTCCAAGTTTACTTTTCTAAATGTCAAATCTAGAAATTATTTTTAGATCAGATCAACACACTGAGATTTTTTGATAAATAACCATATGCAATGTGTATATAATAACTTACAGGGTAAAGGCAAATAATAAAATGGCTAGAACATCACTTTACTGTTATGTCATCTTTAAAAACAAGAAAAAGGCAACACTTTGATTTTACTATCCAAAATCTTAAACATTATCTAGTCTCATATTACAAAATAGATATAATATCAATATATTGCCAAGCCTGGGTTTATAATTTGTTGTTCCCTGGTTTATGTTTACAGGCAGCCTTTTCCCAATAATGAAAGCACTGCACTTTGTGCAAAGTGTCAGTTGCAGGGTGGATGGTGGGTGTACAAAGTGCAGAGATTTCATAGCAGAAACTGAGGTTACTGTAGCACGCTGAAACCCACTTTTGAAGCACTTTGGTAAAGTTTACGGATCGGTTAATTAATTATAATTCAGTTAATAGTAACCATGTCATGTCTCATGCTTCAGATTACTGCAGAGTTTTTTAATGTATGAAACCAAAATGACAGTCTTTCCCTAACTTTAACCAAGTGCTCTGAGTGCCAACACATTGCCCTATACTGTAGGAAAACAAATATGCTATCATTGAATGTTCAGCAAATACATTCCTCACCAACATTTTTGCAACTTCCCAGATCAGCATTCAAAAATAATGTTACCTCATTATGTTAAGCTACCTTATGTTTCTACCAAAATGTATTTGCTGTTGCAAGTTAATACTATATAAACTGTTAAGGTGATATGGTTGCAAATGTGTTTCAAAACTTTTGGAAATTCAATTTAGAATGAATTTTTAAAGCTGCTTTATTGCTAGTAACATTTCTGGTGATTGGCTAACCGGTTGCTCAACTGACCGATGACAGCTGTAATCATAAAAAGCATGTCAAATCAACTCATAAGTACTGGAAGGTAAGATGTGTGAGATAACGCCATGTAATCATGATGTGACTTTAAAGCTGTAGCTGGTAACATTTATAAAAATAACGTATTTATAACAAATTGGCTGAAACTGCACCCAAACAGTCGTACATGAGACAGGTTATACTTAAAGAAATAATGTTCCTCCTCCCCTTTGTAGTGCTTTAAATGGCATTTGCTAGAATCCACAGTAGCTGAAGGAAAATAACCAAAGTCAAGGAGTCTCAAAGTCTTAATGTCGATCACTGCCGGCGACCTGCGCTCAAACTGTCAAACTAGGCAGCACTGATCAAATATGAACCAAGATTCTGTTACTGCATTGCCGTGGCGGCACTTGCCATAGGCAATATGGGCGGCTGCCTAGGGTGCCACCCCGATGGGGGCACTAATATAGCGGCCAGCAAAAAAAAAAAAAAAAAATTGAGTCAATCATCACAGTGTAATCTCTGATGGGTAATGCCAAAGTTGTGGAGTCAAGTGGATGACAAAGGACCTTTTTTCTGTCCGTTTAAAGTTTGCCCAAATATACCAAAAGCTGTTGGTATTTATAGAAGAGTAGATCTGCATCGTCATTGTAAACCTGGCCATCTACCTAGTAGTACACCCCCCTCATCAACTACCACTACACTTTTTAGAAGAGTGTTTGTGGAGTGAATGGAAATGAAAAAAAATCCAAACAAAAAAAAATCTCCTCTAAAATCAGCAGGAGGAGAGCTAGTTAATGTGAGCTCTAAACAGACGGTAGCTGTAACTAACAGGTCTGTAAGATGTGTTCAAGCTCTAGTCAGTTAAAATGAGTATTGGGTGAACGTTAATTAGAACGTTCTCATGATGTGTTCAATGTAATCTTGTGAAATGCATGCATGTTTTGGTGAGAAACTTCAACAAATACAGTTGGGACAAACGTGACAAATGTGTTGATGTTTTCACAGCAATATAAAATAGACTAGATTTTGGAGGGTAAACTATGATATATATAGTAAAAACATTTTTAGAGGAGTAATTAAAAGAAAAAACAAAACTGTTATTAATGTGATCATATTACCAGGTGACCAATAGCCAATCATGACCTGAGCTGAAGAGCAGAAGTTCCTGTAGTTTTAATGCAGGTGTTGCACCACAGACTATAATGCATGTACAGAAATGATAAAAAAAAAAAAGAAAAATGAAAAAAAAAGGCTCCTAGGTTGTTTTAAGGAAACAAAAAAAGTATTTTCTAGAAGTCTTCTTATACACAGTCAGCTCTTAAATAAATAGACATTTATATCTGTGTTAATTTGTGTCCCTTAAATTCATGCATTCAGTAGGTTCAGTAGGTCTATTTTTTCAGGCACCTTGAAATAACTCCAGAAAATGTGAAAATAAGGTTTATTTTCTGTGATATTATCTACTCTGATTTTGGACCATGTGAGGCTTCATACTATGGCCCAATTGTTTTTCCCAGTTACCTGTTAAAGAAAATTACAGGCAAAAAAAAAGATTCTTGCCTCAGAATCAGAGTTTTATCCTTCAAATAAGACCATGCATGCACATGTTCTAAAAAGTGGAACAAGAACAGCAGTCGGTCTACTTTATGTAAGCCTTGGATTGTTTTTTTTATGTGAACTTTACAGTAGGCATAAAGAGCTAAAAAAAAAAAATCCCCAAATAAATAAATAAAAACAAAAACCAAATGTGCTAGAATCTCCACTGCAGCACTGCCAATTTCTTTTCGCCTCAAATGTTTTCGGAAACGTATTTTAGTGCACTGTTTAGCTGTAAAATGAGAAAGTTTGTGAGCCAGCCGCCATGTGCTACTGTCTAGATATAGTGACAATTTAAGCATTCTTCTTTTATAAAACTTACCAACTACAGCTTCAAGAAAAACAAACTCAGACTTAATGGTCAGTGTGAAATATTATGTAACATTTGAATATTGGTAAGTAAATGAAAAACCTGTGGCTCTCTAGAGCCATGGGAAAAAAAACAGCAAGAAATCCACAAATGTGCAGCATGCATTTGAAAAGCATCAATGATTTCTTGAAGAGAATCTTGCGAAATGTGAGAGCATTTGTACCATTTTTCAACAGTGCTTGTGTGCATAAAGGTTTATTATGATAGAGCACAACCTTTTTATATATTGCTTTATGGAATAGATACCAAACATTGTGCGCACTGTGTGGCACGTTTTGTATTTGCCTTTCAAACATGAGAACTCACAGCTAGACTGCTCCATCGTAGCTCTCATCCAGTGTTCCCATTACAAAGGGGAGCGCACATGCTTTGATGGAGGAGGTACTCTTCTGCTCCCTCTCTAAAAACCCTAATGTTACCTGCTTCCAAGCCTATTTCTGGGACATCAAAGGATCAACTAGCCTAAGTGCTCATGCCACAGTGTGCGGGTCCATATTGAAGCCTGTATTTGTAAACTCCCATCATTATCATACTGATGTTAGAGTTATTTTTTCATATGTGCTGCAAAAAGGTCCACCTGTGTGCGAGAGGCTTCGGCTGCAAGTGTGGCTCTAAAGTAAAGCAATGGCACCATCACATGGACAGCAGAGGTACAGGCCGAGCTGCTGGTGGCTGATTATCTGTTTGAATAAAAGATGAAACCGCAGGAGATGGAGGTAAATAAGACTGGTGGAATTCATGCGTGGCTCTAGACAAACATTTATTTTTGCAATCAGATAAGAGTAAATGATAGTTCACGAAACATCTTGCTCTGATTATGAAATCGTCCCTGCTGTTTAAATGTCTGTGGTAGACGCATTTTCACCTGTTCCACTTTTGCAATAAAATGTTGTTGACCTCTGACCTTCCATATCATAAGGCAAAATTCCCACAGGAATCCATAAAGTGTCATATTTTTGTTGACTAAAGGGTGCTAACCTGAGTCATGTCAACTTGTGATTTTCTGCCATGGGTTGAAAAACATCCTCCAAAAGCATCTGCTGCTGGAGGAAGGCCAGAGTGATGTATCTGTTGCTAAGCAACCACTTTGACTCTTATTTTGTTTTGCAGGACCACTAACTAGATTTTCAGTCAAGGTTGCATCAGTTTGGTTTGATTTCTTTGCAGTGCTGGGGACATGTAGAAATCAAAGATGAGGCTGTTTGTTTTTGATGTGTCTATGTTAGCTGTCGTCAACAAATATACTAGAAAACACATTTAAAGTAAATGAAACTCGTTGTTTTCGAGTCATGTTTGATAGTTAAAACATGTTTCCATCATACATCAAGACAAAAATCCTACAACAGATGTTTTCAAGGTTTAGCTTTCACCTCCTGAGGGGAGAGTTGAAGGGGACCAAGGAGGGAGACATGTGAGACGACGCAGTGCTGTTTGGGGTGAAAGGAACAGGTGCATGCATGCGTCCTTAAAAGAGGAAATTTGTTATTTTAGTTTGGCCCACTTATGAGCACAGTTAGCATTTTGCGCTGCAGCAGTGGCTGTGATACACAGATTCAGATTCAGATTTACCTAATTTCTTAATTTTCAATATGCACGTCCATACAAAAAGGAAAATGAAATAACATTTCCCCTTACACAGTGCACGGCAGTGCAAGTCAATAATAACTAGCAGAGTAAAATAAGTAGATAAAAGTCATAAATAGGTAGATAAGCCATAAGTTAGAAGCATCCATACTTAAAAAAAATAATCATAGAGACAATTAAAGTACTTAATCCTACAAAATTTGCACTCTTAGTCATAAATAAAAATACAAAGTCATGATACACATTTTTTTATATAACAAGTATGACATACACTTTCTGAGAATATCATTATATCAGGTGTCCATCCAGCCTAATTTCACTAACAGGGCGTCAAAATATGCCGCTTATATTGCTCCCGGAGTCACTAACTTAATGTTGTCCAATTCCGGTGCTAAAATTATACTTTTAAAACACCACTGATTCCTAAATGCTACCTGAATCAATACTTAAAACAAAAAAGCACAAACCAATGATCAACAGTTTTAAAGAAGGTATTTTTTATCTCAAAGGGAAATTTGGTTTTGAGATTGAACAATAAGTTAACTCTTCACAGTTGAAAGTATACTTAAATATATAAATATGAATAAATATAAAACACAATTTAAAAATTCACATTACAAAGAATAAATAAGACCGAACCCAACTTCAATTTGACATCAAATGACAGCCACAGTAATAATAAGCAAAAAAAAAAAAAAATTGGGATCATTAATCGTCTCAGTAATTCAAGAGAGACTCAGCAGTCAGACATTTCTCTGTTATCTGTTGAGGAGCAGCTGACATTTTCACCATTATGAGAATTGTTGGTCCACCTTAAAAGTCCACCTTAACCCTTTGAAACCTGGATCTTTATCATTTTTCTTGTGCTGCATTCAGACATCTTTCACATGTATTTGTAACCTTGGAACCCTGAGAAAATTGTCTTGTCTTTCAAAAACATAGTTAAAAAAGGCAGGCAATGAGCAAATTGGCAAGAAATGTAACACCAATTGTAATAAATTAGTGGATTTAAAAATCATTTAAAAAATATCTATAGAACTATGAATGCCATAATTATACCTTTAAAATTATTTTAAGAAATTCTTCTGATTTTAATGCGTTTTGAGGTTTTTTTTAATGTATAATTTTCTTTATTTCTTCCTTTTTTAAACTGTCTGGAGGCACTGAAAGACTGAAATCCGCTTTGTGATTCAGTCCAATAGATAAAGCAGCTGCAAGCATTTGCCCTCAGTTACTGAAGAGCTTCAACAAATTACAAAATTGACATTGAACCCATTTTACAGTATTATAATGATGAAACTATAACGAGTGTTTTTATAAACTTCTTAGTCCTCACATTTGAAAATAAAGGGCCAAAAGGAATAAAGCACTGGCACTGAAACTTTTCAAACTCGTTCATGTGAAATATGTGAGAAATGTATCAATTTCGGCACTGCAAGGTCGCTCCAAAACTATTATACCATTTTACCATCTGTGGAATAATTGTAGCTCTTGATTTAATGTCTAGTTCTCACATACACACCAGATGCAGTGTTACTGTAGGTTCCAAACAGCAACCCACCTATGTTGCACAAGTGCCCTTGAGCATGGCACTGAACCACAAACTGCTCCAGGAGCCTGTGTGAAAGCGTGTGTGTATGCCAAGGGCAGCGTAGGTGTATACATGAAAAAATAGCAAAATGCAGATATCACAGAGAACAAGTGAATATTGCATGTACTGTCCAGTATCACCACCACCACACACTCATCTGTGATGCTACACAACACCAGTGCAGTGATTTTCTTTCACGTTATTTAACTTTCTGATTCTAGAAAAATACACATTATCTACAAAAATCTGCTGTTACTTCTGCTGCTCTTGCTGTTGATTTAAGACATAATTTCAATGTGTGGACCGAGAATGAGATGACAACTAGTCATGCTGGGCCAGGTTTGTACCTACTATGCACAGACTATAGCAGTTCCACATAAAAGTACACAAATTTACCCATATTATAGAGACTGAGTTTGTCTCAGTTAGACTTGATTCACTGTTCTGTTTTCATAGATGGTTACCAGAGTCACAGTCTGTGGATTACCTCTGCAGCTGCGGAACAATCTGGTCAATCTTTGAGCTTCTTTAGACATGGCACATTGTTTTCCACATCATTGTGTTTGATGCAAATAGAACAGAGTAGAGAATACCATATCTTACATCTGAATACCATCCTGCTGTGGCCACCCAGAGAGTATAATCAGAGAACGTGGAGAATATCAAGTCAATGATGCAGATGTGCCGCTTAATGTCTTATTAGGCCAGGAATTCTTACAGTTCTTAAAATGGCTTTTCCCTTTCTCCCGTTGCTTCCTCTCAGTTATCGTCTATACACTTTTTGATTCTGAAAAGTTTCCTTGAAATTTTAAACTACAATCAAAAATAAATAATTAATAATGGAGTGTACAAGAACCCCAGACAAAGGCACAGAGCCAGTTTTTGGGTTATCTTTGCCTTCATCCTAAAGAGGAACGGTACCTAAATAAGAATTCTACTATTTTATTTCCCTATGTCATATACGCAAGTTGTCTATGCTGTCGTGAGCAATTTATACACTGTGCCGGTGTGTGGTATGTCTGTGCCGCTCTGCAATAACACCCTCAAAACGCTAGTTGGCACAGGGTTTTCTATGGCATGAGTTGAGTTTCTGTGAGATGCGATGACGTTCGATTGATTTGTTTTCTACACATTATCATGTCCGTCTTTTCCGTAATCCCAACCATTCACGTTGACTTCCCGGTGTTGGTTGCCATGTACTGTCGTTTCGTGTGCTTCACAGTAGTGCCATCCTGGAACGTAAATAGCAGATGCAGATGCAGAACTAAAGCGTAATATGTGGATGCAGAAGTCCACTGCAAAGCAGCAACGTGTGATGATTTGGGATGAGAACATGCTGAGAACTCACAAGTGTGTCACAGATGAAAAAATTGTCCTAAACTAAACATATTTCCCATTGCATTTTCCATTGCTTAAATTATCCTAGCAGATTGTGGACTTTTCCTGTACTCATATGAAGTCAGAATAAATCCCACACAACTGTGTTAAGAGTTAACTAAAAATGCTCATTTTAGGGCTTTATTGTCTTTACAATGTATAGTGTTTATCAGTGTAATAGAAGTAAGTTACAGCTTTGTTTCCTCTGAGGAACGTGTTTTTCAGTTTCCAAAATTAAACAGGAGTTCTGTGTTGTCTCAACTTGTCATGAAAATCAGAAAGAAAGTTTAGATTCACAAAAAAAAAAAATGCTGTACATAACTGCCACAGCATGAAAGCACTTCACAAATGGTTTTAATCAAACTCAACAAAAGCCAGTGCTTTTCTTTTTCCCCAAAACAATTTAGAGTCATCTCATAACTGGAGAGCTGTGACATGCTATTATGCCAAATATTAAAATTTCATTTTCAGCATTTTGTTGTTTGTGGCAGGCAGGTAGCAGAGAATTATTCTCCTTGTATCTGTTGTTGTGACTGCAGCGAAGAAGTGACAGATTGTTTTTGGCAAGTTGCTAATAGAGTGCAGAGTTTCAGCAATGACAAGTGTCTCCATTTTACATTACAGACGGGACAGACGCGGCTTGTCAGAGAGGGAGTCTGGGAAATTTGCACCTGCTATACGAAACTGTTCACATTAAAAAAACTATGGAAATAAAATACTGAATACAGTGGACTGCTTTTGAAGGTGGGAAGAGAGTAAGTGGGAAGAGTCTGTAGAGAAATCTTGCTGTCTGGGTTTTCCTGTCTGCGATCTGAGCATTTTATGTTCGAATAAGCTTCAAATATTTGACATTTACTTTTCTCTGAATGGATGACATGTTGACCCCAACCTGTGGAATCATCTTACCTCTGCTGCCCAGGGAATTGAAATCTTTTTCTTTGTGCTCCCCAACTTGGAGCTCCTTCAGTCTTTCGTACTGTTTCAGAAAAAAGAAGACACATAAGGGTGGACGTCTCTGTCAGTGTGGAATTGTTATAGCTGTGCTGCTCTGTTTGGATGGTGAACAAAGATTGTTTTTTTTAAAACAGGCATCAAAGATTGCACTTTTTTGACACCTTACGTTGAGTGTGTGTGGAAAAGTGTAGCTGGGTAAAGTCCAGCATGCACTAAGTGCGGAGTGTGGACTGGTAGCTGGAGAGGTGCCAGTTCACCCACTGGGCACTGCCTTTAGCAAAGCACCGAACCCTAACTGCTTAGGGCGCTCTACTGCAGCATCCCTGTAATTCTGACATCTCTGTTATTATTTATGAAATAGATAAATAATAAATGGTATGAAATGACATGTCTTCAAGTGCGTGCGTCTGCGTAAATAAATGAATAAAATAACACAATGAAAATAAGGAATATGACAAATAAAGCACCCATTATGATATATTTCATAATAGAATGAAAAAGTAGACATCAAAGTAGCATTACTTTTCTAAATAATCAACAGAAAAAGTAGCAAGTTACATTGTTTTTTTTTCTTTTTTTATTTGCAGTTCTTTTATTATCAGCTTTAGTTCTACCAAAGGTGCCTTCGGGAAACTCCAAACACTGCAACTGCACGTCACATTCTGTGTAGAAATAGAAAACTAGACATACGGCTTATCAAGAAGCCAGCCTGGTTGAACATCAGTGATTGTAAGCAGCAGAACTCCAGCAGTTTATCTTCGCAGTAAAGCTGCAGGGTTCACAAATATTCAGACTGTAAACAAAATCAGGTGATTGTTGAATATAGGCTTTCCAATGGTTACTGTCAGCAAGACAGCTAAGAAGACACAACATATAAATATAACTATAGAGGTAGCAGCATATCCATAAATCCTCTTGTACTTATTATTTGATGCAAACAAGCCCAAAATCCATTTTCCCTCATACACACTGTACATTATTGTAAAATGGTAAATAAAGCTTGGTCTCATTCCCAGAGCATCAAAATACACAGCTTGCTCACTGTCTCCAGCACCATTGTAGTAATGCCAGGGACATCCATTGGCGTCTGTAGTAGATGCAGAAGCTTTTAACAACACCACTATAAACCTATAATCCTATCTGGCTATTATTACTTATTACACATACACATTTGTCCCGTCAGTCATTAGTCGCGTGAATTGTTGTTCACTCGTCATATTAGTCATTAGTCACTTCAACTCCCTCCCTCTGAGCAGACAGGAGAAGCTGCATTACCAGCGTAGTTACATAGTTACAGATGCCTATGTTGTTACCGCACCGATCCATGTCGATAGGTTGGTGAAGTCTGGACGCACAAATTCTGATGACTTGCAAATAACAGTGTCTTAATGATCTGATTTGAGAAAGAATCTGATGTGTCTGCAGCCTTAGTTACAATTTGCAGTTTTATTTTACAAAAGTTGTTTTCCTTTCTGACTTCAGTACTTTTGCCAACTTGAAGAATAGTTCATTGCAGGAGTGGTATCGATGCTTAATAGTTAATAGTGAATGAGGACCTTTTACTTATTGATGATACAAGAAACTTAAGTGTTGTTGTCCCTGCAATGTCAAGTTTCTATAAATACATCCATAGTAGAGGCTAACTGCCTCCCCATCAAGCTAATGTAACTTGATCTAATTGAGTTTTGCCAGACTGAAGCTTGATCTCTATGCAAACTCGTGACATTTTGTTCTTTGGAAAGGAACAAAACATATGTGCTGGTCCGTCATTCAGTCGGCTCACACTGTGAAAGATCAGCAAGCTATTTTAGCTCAATGGCTAGTTACCGAGTGCAATAGATAATGAACGACCTATTGTAGTACATGGCTACTGAAAAAAGTACTCTCATTACTGTAACACTTTACCAAGTCAAGCATTAACACTGGAAGTATATGTTTGCTGTATCAGGTCAGGCCATGTGAATCTTTAAAAATGCATGTGTGCTGGCTCTTGTGTGTTGATGTTCACATTAAATCATTGCTGAGATCTGATATCTATTGTAGTATTTGGGCAAAAGATATGCACTGAAGAGGCAAGGTGAGAATAATAAAAGAGATACATGAAGTGTCAATCAGATCAAATTTGGAAAACTTCCAAACAACTGACAGCGGTAATGACGGCTGTCAAATGGTGGTTCAGGCAGTTAGTGACATTATGCCTGTGGTTTTATTTTAACACACGGTGTGATTTATATCTTGTCTTTCAACATCAGATGTGTCCCAAATAAAAATCATACTACAGCCTCAAAATGGAAAACACTCTCTTCCCCAGATGTATCTTATAAGGATTAATATTGTATTGGAGCGATGTTTTGCCAAGGTTTTCTTGGATGATTGCTTCTAATGTTCTGGCACCTGGTCGCTACCTTTTCATAAAGTCCCAAACGCACCTGAGCACTGTTATTGTGTGAGAGCTAACACTGCCCAAAGGCTGCAACACATAGATGTCTTGAACACAGCAGATTTTTGAAAGAAAATTACTTTTATATGAGTCTGTACATTGTTTTGTAGAAACCATACCTAGTTCTTTTTCACACTGGTGGTAATTTTCTCTGTGATCAGCAGAGGTCATAGTTTACCCACCTTTCCTGGATCTGCTGAGTTAAACTGGCCTCAGACCAGCGGAGACTCTGGTTTTCATTGCTCTGGAGTAGTCACGCCCATTCATGTTTTATTTCACTCAATTTTGCACAGTGCAGTCATATTTGACCAGACTGGAACAATGTAACAATGTCTTGTGAGGTTTGATGCTGCTCATTTCTTGCACAGGACAGAGGGCTGCTGTCCATTAAAGTTATCTTCCAGAATCTCAAATCCTGTGTGTTATAAATCCACAGGTAGGCCATGAAGAGTCCTCCATGGTTCAATCCAGCTTTGCTGAAATTTTCTGCAGGTTTCTAGCTTAGTTTCCTGTTATACTGCATGTGTGCCTTTGAAGACTGTCGTGGCATTTATGTACCTTTTGTTCATGAAAAATGGGGTAACGTTTTTGGAGCACATGTTTCCTGCCACATAAATCAGATTTACTGTAATATTCATCTGTTTCCTTGTAGGTACAGTCATGACAGAAGTTTTCAGCCACTGTCAGGTTCTGTTACATGTGGCCACCTGAAAAAAGTGGACTTTAAATTCCATTCTACACCTCCAGCAAAAGTAAAGATGAAGGTTTTGTAAAATGCAAACTGCCTAAAAGTTGACAGACGATGGTGACAGCTAGAGGCATTATGTTTTCTGGTTGTTGTAGATATGTGCCATTCCTGTAAATGCAATATCTCAAAAACACCCTGAGGGAATTTATTCAAATTTCACAAAAACATCCACTTAGGACAAAGTCACTGTGGACTCATTTGTCTCATTTTTGTGAACGCAATATATCAAGAACACCTTGAGGGATTTTTTAAAATTTTGGAATAAATGTTCACTTGGACACAGCCATGAACTGATTAGATTTAGTGGTCAAAGTTCCATGTATGTTTGACCATGCATCCATCTCATTCTCATGACTTCAATATCTTAGAGCACATTGAGAAAATTTCCATAAATTGAGCACAAACGTTCACTTGGACTCAACAATAAACTGATTAGATTTTATTTGTCACTTGTCAAGGTGGCTGTGACCTTGCATCTGTCCTATTCTCTTGAATGCAATATCTTAAGAACACCTTGAGGAAACGTCTTCTAATTGGGCACAAACATTCTCATGGACTCAGCAATGAAGTGGTCAGCATTTGGAGGCGGGTGGTCAAGGTCACTTTGACCTCACAAAACATGTTTCTGGCCTGAGCTCAAGAATTGCTAATTGTGCCAAAATTTTTACACAAATGTCTAATAGGATGAAATAATAAAGTGATGCGGTTTTATATCAAAAAGGTTATCTTCACTGTGACATAATGCTTTGCAGAAATATTTCTGGACATTACTTAATGTCATAACTCAGAAAGGGGGGAACACTTGGTCAGATACTGAATGGATGACACGAATATTGAGTGCCCAAACTGTGCTGATCGTATCGATCTGTGATGCTGGATTGAAGACGTGTGTGAAGCAGTTTTACACTTATCTGAAAAACCAAAATGTCTTAGAATGAAATGAAAAAAGGAAAGTTGCCGCTGCAGCACAACAAATCAGAAAAGCATGTGTTGCTGTTTAACTGTGTGCTGTCCTGCAGGAGGTGTGGAGGTCATGGACCACTGACACTGATGCTTCTTACCTTGGGACAGATGTGTTGAGTGACACTACTGCCTATTGTTTCCTAATCTAACTTCCTATTTCAAACTCAGAAAGTATTTGTTTTGTGGCAGATGTATTTATTTATTTGCTTTCTTGACCATTGTTTGGATTCTATGCTGCTCTTGGCCTTTGAAACAGAGAGAGTGCAACTGGTGAGCTCAGTGGGAGATGAATTGAAGTACGGACAGATCTGTGATCTGCCAGGTCCTTGACGCTCCAAACAGGTGGTCTGGAGGCCACATGGCGTCCACGCTCTTGACTGAACAGTTATCTAACTCTGGCTGCTCCTTCTCGTTAACTAACAGCAGCCTTTTGCTTTGGATAAACTCTTTCCAACAGTCATCTGGCTCGTAGTTACTATGCAATAGTGGTAGACACTGATTAGGGATACCACCAGGAATTTTTGATTAATGAGTATCTAAGTCCTTGTTGGATGGGTGTGTGCTTGACACAGTAGGTCGAATCGGAAAATACCAAGATGGCACATAATGTGCTGGTACATCTGATGCCTGGCAGGCACATAACAGGACAGTGAGGAAGCTTTCCTCAGCATTTTTCTCTCTGACTGTCTGTAACTCTGTGTCCCTCTCCGTCTCACACCTCTTTCGCCTCAATCCCCTCTTCCCAGTCTGACGGTGATATATTTGTGGGATGAACAACAGTGCCTCCTGGTGGTACAATTGTGCTCCTGTCCAAGCTTGTTCCACAGTACCTCTGACTTTACCTCATGAACAATGACTGCACACACATCTTTTATATGTTCTCCTATAGGACACGCCAAATGCCTAACTAATGACATCACAATAAATATCACAATACAGGATGAAATGGATATCAAAACAATTTTTGTATTTCAATATCTTCTCGAATGAAATCTTTCCGATGAAAATGTGAAGTATCTGAAAGTGGAGCATCTGACAATAATGGCTAAAATGACACAGTGACTAAACAAAGTTTTAAATGAAATAAATAATAGTTCTCAATAGACAAAAGAGCTTTATTACACTGAGGAGGTTGTAATGCTATATATCCATAGGAATAATTTGTAATAATCTAACTTTATTACAGGTTGGGGTTTTTTCTGATTGCAGATGGCTTATCTACATAAGTTACACTAAACCAGCTTCTTCTGTGTGCAGGGCACGGCAGTTTGCAATTAAGTTTTCATACAGATAGTAGACGCCAACAGACACATGTATGAAGATGTATAAAGTATATATGTGAATACATGCAGTTAAACATTATCAACACAAGTACATGTGGAAAAGTTTTTATTTTCTTTCAAAATGACCTAACACACCTCAAACAACCAAGGCATAATAGAAGAGAAAAAAAAGAGAAACATTTCAACTGAAAAAAACTGGCCTTCTTTGTGGCTCTGGCCAGAAGACTTTGTCAGTGTGGAAAGGCAATTGGCAAAAAAGTATAGCAATGTACATAGAGACCAGTGTTTACACTTTTGCCAGAAGTGTCATTAAACACGATTGTTTTCAGGAATAGTGCTTCAAGAATAACCATTACCGTTATAATCATTCAGAAGAAAAACAGTTAACACGTAAGCTTTTAATGAATTCAGATAAATTGTGTGAAATATTTGTCAAAGCCAAAATTTAGGACAAGCATTTCAAACAAGAGTCTGGCTCTGAATTGTGTTATATCTCATTTATCTAGAAGTCAAAGACCTTTAGTTGTGCAGTTGAGAGCTGAAAACTGAAATTATTCAGAGAGAGAAGCAATTTTCTCTTTATTGTACAAATTATGATAATATCCTGTGAAATGGCTCAACAAAAAATATAATATTCAGGTATAGAGATGATGAAAAGTAATTATCAAATTTGTCTTTCAATAGCTTCTTTGTGCACTTTCTTTACAAAACTACACACAAAATATAAGATGCAATAGAAAACCCCAGGAATTAGTCCTAAAACCTGGAAAAATAATTAGCATTTCTGCACCTCTGGTTCCCTCATCTCAAAGTCGATGGGTTTTTTGAATGGGCTTTTGGTCAGAAGCCTTAAATAATGTCTTTGGTTAACACATGCTTAAGAGACTTCTATTTCATAAAATACATCAGTAAATGCCCCACTTGTAAACTTTAAAGCTTTTATGTGTCTTAAAAAAGGTGGTAGCTAACATATAAATGACAATATAGAACGTCATCGCACTGAATCACGTCAAACACAGCTTTACTCGTAGTGTTGGCGATGCAACCGTGGTATAGTTGGTTTTAGCCTAACAATAGCTTTTTACTGCCAGCAATTGTTTTTAAGCTTCAAAAATCCTGAAGTGGTGTTAATTTGTCAAGATTATCTTGCTGAACAAATTGTGTAAGTATCATAACAGTTTGTTTACCACAGATTTTATTTTCTGCAATGATCCAAAATCAGATGGAAAAATCCCATAGGCTTTTCAAGTGAACCTAGGCGACGTTAGCTTCAGGGTTTGCCCTGGGGCACTACCATACTACACACTCTGTTATTGAAAAGGAGCAAGGGATGGTTGTTTAATTTTGATATGTTTAAGATTGATAATATTGTCTCAAAAGTGTGCAAGGTTGTTTTATTTTATTTTTTTTAATTTACATATGCTAGGATTTCCTCGGTACTATAGTACATTTTTTCATGAGTAATTTTTTATTTTTGTTGTAGACAACAAAGATCGCAATATTTGTATGTGAAAATTATTTCTCTTGTTTTTATCATTTGAAATTGTATACACAGGGCTATGGTTCTGGTTTATATGAATTTATAGTGTCTAGTAAGCCAATGCCAGCTAAGTATAGTTGTATGCATGACACGCTAATAAAATGTCATGAATTACTCCTCTACTATAAAGTGCTATCGACTTTAGCTGAAACTCACCAAAATGCAAGTTCACATACATTTTAATTGAAAACTAATTCCTATTAAAATCATAATAAATGACAAGCTGACATTGTGAGGACTGAGGGACATGGAAACTGCTGGTCTATTATTTTTTCCAGACTCTTATCCAGGTGAGAGTTACATTGTGAGTGCTAACAGGCAGAGAAAAGCAGCCTGGTGTGTTGTTTCAGCTCCTGGGGAATCCTAAAAAGCTCCAAGGCCATCTGGGAGTTGTAATCATTCCAGCATGTGGTGTGTGTGCTCAGTGGTCTTTTCACAGTTGGATGGGAACAGAACGGGTTGACCTGGGGGTCATATTTTCTATTCTTACCATTTGCTGGAACCACTTCAACTAACTCCTGCACTCTCACTAAAAAAAGAAAGAATAATTAGATTTTTTTTTCCTTTTGAAGTATAAATCTGTACGTACATGGGCAGTAGGCCAACCTATAGTCCCAGCCGGTACAAAATTCAGATCTATTCCTGAAGCTATTTTTACCTCTGCCTGTAGATGGACATTGGCTGGACCATAGTTGAAGATTAAAATGATCTAGAATAGAGAACTGTGCATTTTAGTGCTCTTTATCTTTTTCTATATCATCAAGATCTGATATAACGCCTGACCGGAGTTTAAAGAATTACTTTCACATCTGAGGAAATACACTTAGTCACTTTCCTGCTAAGACTTAGAGGAGAAAATTGATACCACTCTCATGTCTGTGTTGAATATAAATTTAAAGCCAGCAAGTGATTAGCTGAGCTTAGCACAGTGTGGAAACATATAGCCTGGCTCTGCGCAAAGGCTTTTCCATGGATTTAAAAGATACGACTTTATGTGTAAAAAATAATTTTCTGAAAAAATGTTAAAGGTACTGTCAGATTTTTCTTTAGAAAGAACCAGGCTAGCAGTTTTTCCCGTGTCCAGTCCTCTCTCAAAATACTAAACAAACAATACAACAACAAAAACAGTTGGAGGGAGACCAGAACAGAGCTGAAAAGAGAGTGAATATTGGACATTTATCAGGTTGCCAGACACAGACTCCATATTAATGCTAATGTTACTCCTCATACAGTATGTTGGATGTGTAACTATGCAACTCTTTGCAAAAAAAAAAAATCCATTATTGTCAAATTGTTTGATGCCTAAATCCTACGATATTTTAAGCCTAAACTCCTTCATTTGAAGTATTGGCTTTCCTCTTGCCTGGATAGGGCCTGGACTCCCTAAAATGTACTCTGTTGTAAAATACTATAGCTGTTTCTTTAGAATTTTCAGCTTTTGTTATACGTCTCCAATATCCCTCCGAAGTAGTCTTTTATGTAAGAAATTGGGATCAATCCCGATACACCCCTTACCTCAATAATTTAGCCCTTAGCCCTCCATTTTGTATGTTCACATAGAAAGGCAGTGCCCCGATTGGCTACATGACCCTCCAAACAGAGATTTTTCAGAGGCAAACTCCAAAACTTACCAGGCAATTAGCTCTAATAATGAAGAAGTCTCCTTTTGTTATTTGATGACTTGTTTTGTTTATTGATAGAGTGAAACTTCAGTTGCAAACAAATTACAAGCATCCTTATAACAATAAAGGGTTGTCTATACATGCCATCGGCAACAACCAAGAACCTAACAGGGTCTTGAAGGGTTGCCCCATTTCAAGGGGGAAGATTTTGACCACTGGCTTTTGTGATTTTGTTCTGAGGGGCAAGATGGCATTTGAAAATAAGAGGTATGTGTTAAACAAGAAATGGGATTGGGCCTCGGACCAAAAGCCCAAGAAGAATATTATTACTTTGTAATTAGTCCATTCTATGTGGCCACTTCTCCCCAAAAGAAATCAAAATGTCCTCTATTCTAATTAAGCTCCATTGCTGTTCAAAATGCCTCAAACTCAGCTCGGATTGCTGAAGCCAGAGTGCCACATGAGTGACATTGTATACTTTGGGAACCATTCAAGTGGTTTCGCTGTGGTTAGACAACCCATTTGCAGTATACTCTGTGCAGTTTTACCTTCCAGCTGGACTGAAGCAAAAGAAGCTTTATGGATGAAATGCAGAGGCATTCCACAGCAATGAGCTCCTTGGAAAGGTACGAGCTCTACAATAATCTGCAGTGTCAGGGTGGATAATGGCCCAGTCACCAGGCATGACTCGCTGCACAACTTCTACTTTACTCTGATGCACAGAGACCATGTGTTGTAGAAATCACAGGCCTTGTCTGCTTATTGTAATCTCTCCAAATTCGATTAGATCAATTTAATGACAAGCCCCGTGCCCTGTTATTGATGTGGCACCATAGAAAGTACCCAGGACATACCGGGGCTTGGGTTCTCATTAAAGTCTGTGATGCCAAACCATTAGCCAAGATGAAGCATGTGGAAGTACTCAGGCTGTGTTTGGACGACTCCCCTCTGAAGACCACCTAACCATTGCTGGAGAACAGCAATTACTGCTAAAGAGATAATCAAAGCTATGACGGGCAGCACAAATTTACTCAGTGTGACATCTGTACTCTTTGGTGTCCTTGTTTTTACGTAAAATCCCAAGTTTCATGAGATCAGAAATCTGCACAAGATAGAACTATAGATCACATTGGATTGCGATTTATCCATTTTTAATGTCACCATCTATCATAAAATTCATTAAATTCTACTTTCTTGTGTCAAGGTATTAAAACTTCTTAAAGACAATGAATGGAAGTCTTGTAAGAGATTTAAGATCTAAGTTTAGGAATATTCTAATTTTTTTTCTCACGCCATCAAATCCCATTAAAAGCCAAAACCAACCTTATTCTTCTGTGCCATTGAGCTCAATTGTTGTGCAAAGAACTGTTAAAGTACTGTACATAAACCAAGCTGTTGCACAGGGTGACTGACATGTTCCTCCACTGCTATCAAATACAACCACTGCATTAAATTAAAATCATTCAGAGAGATGTTGTTCTGCTGCAATAAATACTCACTCAGACATTACATGTGTATTATTCTGCAGCTGAAAAGAATCCCTAACAAATGCATTACTTACTCCTGTTGGAATAACATTTGCAGAAAACTACAATGCCCAGCTGTTTGAATTTGTTTTTTAAGTCGATTTAAAAAATGAAACATAGTTGTGACATGTTAAAAGAAAGAATTACATCTTCAGTCAAAAAAGGACCTTGAGATTGAGAGCCACAGACAGGGATCTGGTGACAACTTTTTCTTTAATTCAACTCAGTTTTAGAGGCAGATAGTTTTCTGATTGAAAAACAGGCCTTTACTCTGAAAGATCTGGAATTATTTTCCTTATGGCTTAAGACACATGCTGTGCCTTTTGACACCTGGAAAACGTGAGTTTCTGTGCTTGGTGATACTCTGGTGCCAACATTCAAGGTATGAAGGTTTCACCTGACGTTGCTGAGCGAGTTTGGAGCTGATCTTCCAGCGATTGTTCTTCAAGTTTGTATTCATATATTGTCCTTGGGTCAGACTGTTAAGCTATAGGAAACCCTACACCAAAGTGATCAACTTCTCCATGTTTACAGTTGACTGATATTTACAGAAGAAAGAGAAGATATCTGCTGGCTGTGTTCGGTTGTTCCTAATCACATGACATGCAGTGCGGTTTAAAACTTGAATTGTGTTTATCTGATTTAGTGTCCTGAGTTGCTCTCGCTTTTAATGTGCCTTCTGCATGTCTACATCGACAACATGGATTTAAGGCTGCAAAAAAAATGCTGCATGTGTCCACTACAGTATTGGTCTTATTTTTGTTTTAGTGGAATTACAACTACTCAGAATTTACTTACCAGCTTCTGCAATAAAATGTCCGCATTCATGTCATCTCAATGACTTATGCCATGTTGTTACCGTGTTGGAAATGAATTTTTTTGTCCACCTGCCACTGCGGCTGGTGAACTCCAAAATCGACCAGCCACTCATTTGATTACCATTGTTTTTATGACTGGTTAGTAAAGCAAATTAAGCAGCCACTTGCATATTTTATCAGCATTTGGCTGGTGGCTGGTGCTAATTTCCGACCCTGTTGTTACATTTTTTCTTCATGCATATTATGTAAAAAGAAGTGCAAAAACTAACAGATAACTATTCCAGCCTGTTGCCGGCCATAATTGTTGACTTTAAAGTCACGCTTGATTGTAAAATTTCTAGTTTGGTTGGGCCTCCCGTTGTCTGAGAGTGTAAGCTGTTGGTATGTGGTATGCTGATTTGACCAAATTGTGGCTCTCCACACAATACAGGAACAAATTTGTTACATTTATCATTACATGTCTTTAAATGTGGGGACTCTCACATTTTCCACATCTGTTAAGGTGTGAAAAATCCTTTAGTGAGAGCCAGTCATTAGATACCGCCCAGTATCTGCTTTAGTTTTGAGGTCTTCTGACAGTGTCAGCTTTCATGTCACTGATGTCAGCTGCATCTCTGATGATGAAGTGTTAATAGTTTAATCTACCATCATGGCGGTCTGCAGCAGGAACACAAGCCTGTAAAATGTTGAAGTCATATTTGGCACATGGAAGTTGCCAGGTTAAGATCGCTGTTAAATGCCAAATACTTGGCCAGTCTGTGGAATTGTATTTATTTTCTGTGGTAATGTTTGTTGAGTAAAGACATAGCAGAAGCGTTGGCTCTGTGGGATAATACAGAGTTTTCCATCATACATTGTGAACCCAGTCATAAAATAAAATCATAATATGCATGATTGCATCAGTTTGTGTACTTAAAGCCTTTTAAGTACCTTACAAACCTGATTTTTTTAGTTTAGCCTTTGAGTTTAACCTTACTTTTACATGCAGGGCATAAAACATTGTACATAAGCGTTGCCACAGAAAATAAAGATTTCCCAGACAACCTACAGAGTAATATTTATAGCTAGGAAAGTGTTTGTTTTATTAGTCACTGTCAGCATTTGTGATGACTGAAATTTTCCTTGTTCACATAGGTTTTCATAAAGACAGCATGTACTGATAGGGACACGGTGCGAAAAGCCTGTACTGCAAGTTGAACCTGGTTAGTTTCAGTGTGCTTTGCTTTTTTTAATTGAAGACAATATCAGGAAGGCTACAAAAATGCCATAGATAATGTAACAAGAGACATAGACTATTAAATGGAATAAAAAGGGATGAAGATGTCAAGGAGGAAGTTCGACTTTTGCTCCTCTCATGTCTTTGGCCATTCCTCCAGCAGTGGTGGAATAGCTGGCCCAACATAGTCCTGATTACAGAGCAAGCCCTCATCCAAAGACATTATGTCCTAAAGACATTATGTCCTTAAAAATAAAAGACCACTCAGAAGTGTTGTTCTGAACCACTGTTCAAAATATTGCCAAATAAACTTATTGGCTTTCTTTCCAAACAGTGATCAATACTTCTCTCATATCTGTCCATGAAATATAAACAGAGCTTGACAAGAGCAACCACCCACCCGCTGAATGGAGGTAGAGTCAGGCAGTGGTGTGTAACATAGTAACTCTGAGTAGCCACTTTGGCAGTTGGCATATTAAGACTGTAATGGCTTGTGCATTTTTTCATGGACTCACACCAGATTGTAACTCCTAAACCGAAGAGAACCATGACTTCTGTGTACCCTTTACCTTTAAACCCCTAATAAATACTTGTATATTTATATTGATTGCATGTTGTCATGCAAAAGGAGCTTTACACACAGCCTTATAGAAGCTGAATATGTGATGATAGCAGTATGCATATTTTGAATTGTTAATTTAAGTGTTAATGGTTGTCATTGACTTTGAAAAAGGTTGTAAATCTAGTTATTCAAGTAAATTGTAGCGCACTATATTTAACCTTAATCAAATTAAACAATTTCCCTACGACAAATTGTGGTTAGGGAAAATGCTGAGTGGCTACTGACTTTCTAAATCTCCTAGCCACAGTGGCTGGGAAAAAGTCAATGTCAAGCCCTGAAATTTAAGCCTGGAAATTCTTAGGTTAGCATATTAATTGAGCTCACCATACTTTCTGAAATTGAGTTTTTCAGTTTTGTACAGATTAAACAAAGAGATATGATGTGTTTTTTAGTTAGCCTCAGATGTACTGCTTGGCTAGCTGCCAGTCATAGCTTCATAATAAAGCAACAAACAAAACAAGGTAGCATCTCCTTTTGGAAATACCAACAAGTCCTCCAAGCATAGGAAAGCTGAGAAATGCATGAACCAGTGATCTTGTACTCCTTTCCAGTGAGGTAAAATAATGGCTTTTGGAACTCCTTTACCTTTTAGAACTAAAATGCAACATTTATTATATTAATTTCAGCATTCATTTGGTCCGACCAAATGAACCCAGCAACAGGTGTGCAAGCACCCTTAGTCTCTGTGTTTATGCTGGCTTTTTAATTGATGTAAAAGTCAACAAATCATTCTCAAATATCCTTCTGTCTCCTCCAGAGAACCAGTGCCAAAATCTAATAAATGGCATATGAAGAAATCATTTTGGAAAGCTTACAAGACAGGAGGAGTTGATCTATATTTATAGCTCCCAACATTCCCAAGATAGTCATTCTTTACATTGTGGTAGATATTTAATCACCAAAAAACCCTTTTTTGGCATTTTAACATGCCAGTAAAACATCCATTATATTGTGAGGCTAACATTGATTTATATGTAGTTTTCCCTCTGCTTTTTGCAGGATTTTTCTTCGGGTGTCTTTTACAGTTTCATCCTTTGCTCTTTTTCATATCAACTTATGGACTTTAAAGATAGCCTTGATAAAAGGATCAATCAAGCACCTAAATGCCAATTCAAATGCCATATGTTTGAAGTCAATGCTGAAGGCCAGGCTTTGAGGAGAGCTAAGTAGAGTACTAGCAGCACAGGATGGACTGATAGGGATCAATGGTGCACACAGCTGTGGAAGAATACTGCAAAAGAGGCTGCAGCGAACAAGTTCTTAATTAACTTTACTTGTGTTGGGATAAATCCATTTGCTGTTGTTGAATATACTCTATCCAGCTTTGATCAATGCAGAATTTTTAATGCAAGGTCAACTCCAGACCCACTGTAGGCCAGACCACAAGAGGCCACTGGCTGCTGAGAGAAGCATTGAGGGCATTCAGTGTCAGCACTGCGTACTAGGCCAAGTCAGACCAATCAGTCTACCAGAACACATTTAGCCTCTTGAAACAGGACCACAACCTTGAATGCCAACTCCTACCACATTAAAGGTGTGGTAAACATGATGATCCTAACAGATGTTGCTTTGGTAAAGGAGAGTAATGATACATATAAATGACATGAATCATATGCTGCCTCTGGCGTGCAAAGCTGCAGAAAGGGTAGCTCAGTATTCCTTAGAGTTAGTAGTAGTGTAACAGAGCAGAAAGTAGAGATTTGGAGGTTAGGTCGATGGGTGGGACACTGATTTTTATGCTGTTGTGTCTTGTGTTTGCTTGGCCCAAGACAAATTTCCACCTTGATCTTATATTTTTGTCTGCTGATTTTATAAGACACATTCTTGGAACCTATTGGTCATTGTCTAATGTCGGTCAAGCCTCTGGGGACAAGAGACAATACTTCATTCCAATCCGGTGTAGGCAGTGGATGTCCGAGCCAAGACTTGTGTGCAGGTCATATCAGCTAATCTCTATAAGCAGATATGTGCATATGAATACAGATAAATATTTATACAGCGGATATAAAGCTAGCTTGACGCTAATGGTTTTCAAGACTACGTTTAGGCCAATGCACTCCACCTCTCCCTTTGTCCAAACATGATTTGTTAGTACTATTTGAAATGCAAGCAGCTACCAGAAAGATTTAGTCATGTCACCTACAAATACAGATATACACACATAATACCGTAGACGCAGACAACTCCAACTGCCTCTCTGTGAGATTGACTGAATTTGTAATAAATTTAGGCTCTCGTGTCTACTTTGCAAGTCTTGGTGGTGCGCAGAGGACTCTGGCCAGAGAGACATGGGTAACTGCAATAGCTGCCCATGTTGCGGGAGGGGTAACCATATGGCCATCAAGGTCAAGGTGCAATGAGAGTGAAATCATTGCACAACCAGAAACCTTGGATTACCGAACCACCTGGAAACTTGGAAAATTGTAAAGCAGCAGTCAACAATGTAAACAGGAGTTGCAAAAAAAAAAAAAAAAGACTTAAATACAGTGCACGTTAAAGAAGCTGATAGGATCACATTTAAATTGAGTTGTATGTTGTGTAATTAAAAAAATCATGATTGATGAAATAAAGAGATAACCAAAAAAAGGACCAGAGGCTTTGCAGTTTAAACATCTTCCTTTTACTATTTTTTATAAATGAAACAAATACAAACAAAGGTTACCTTATATGGCAATTTTAGGTGTGTCAGTTGTGCCAATGATAAATTCTCATGAATGCAGTAATGTATGTGGGGGTGTTGCAGAAACATCCAGTATCAATGTTCAAAATCTGATATAACATCAAAATATGGCTTTGGATAGTCTCTTAAGGATCATGTAAGAGCAGAAGTACTAGTCTGTCTGCATCAGAAATACCTGTGAAGAATGCAGGGTGAGTATTAGGCTTTCCCCTTTATTTCCTTTATTTGACTGCAGTGGAGCTAACAGGCAAAATCAGTAGGGGTATAATCGCTTCAGTTTAGTTCATGTGGTGTAGCACCGTGTGGGTTACACAATTAGCACGCCCTTCTAACCATGCACAAAATAACCCCAGTCAATTGTCAACCTTTCATCAGGTGGATTGCTTCTCTTCAATGACTTTTAGAGGATTACAAGTAACAGGGGAGCTGGATGGGCCCCTTGCCTGCATTTCAGACAGGATGGACCTACTGAACTCATTTCCTTACATCAAAAGCTGTCTGTGAAACTCAACACTGGCTTATTGTACCTGCCTCTGCTGCAGGCTGTGCACTGCTTTTGCTGTGCAGGACTTCAGTCCATAGAACTCAACTAATTTTGAAAAGCAGTTTCTCCTTGAATGAAACAGCAAGTTAAGATAGAAGTGAAAAAATGTATTGTCGACCTACTGTCCATCCCTATCATATGCTGTGCTGCTTCTTGTTTTTGCAGTACTCTTCTTTAGTATATTGGGTCAGTGTTTTGCAGAGGGAGGGGCCAAATTTTATAGATTGCATTGTTTGACCCGGTGTCCTACCATGACAGGAATGCTGCACCTTCGTGACTGCTTTCCTCATAATAGATGCTAAGACAGCTTTATGGCACTTGGGTTGCTAAAGATTGTAGGGCAATTCCTGCTGCTCTTGGGCTAAGTATCAGATCAGATCTGTCATCAAAGTCAAATAACCAGCCATCATGAATCAACATTAATAAATGATGGATTTTTGTTCTTAAGTTTAATTTTGTCCTTCCTGAATTGAACTGCAAATAATATAGGTACATTTTGTTAAAATAATTCAGGCTTACATTTTTTTAGATGTATTTATTTAAAAGGGACCATACACAGTTTAAAAAAAATGTTATCATTTGATGCAACATACGAGATTATAGTTTAGGGCTAATTTGCATCTGCAGTCCCTTGGCAGGACAGAACAAAGAGAATGCACAATAACATAATAACAAAAAGTTAGTTGTACAAAAAAGAGAGAAAAAACCCCAAACAATACAACACATGATATAAAGTGATACAAAGAAGAAGACACAAGATTGACAATGCAACATAAAACTACACAGAAAATCACATCACACACACAATGCACAAAAGCTTCACACAACCAGTGCATCACAAGTGAATGCTTGTTGAATTAAAAACAAATTATGAAATCCAGATTCAAAGCTCAGTGATACAGAGCTGAGTGGCTTCCAATCATCCTTTCAAGGTGGTTTTGAAAATACTGATATAGCTGCATCTCCTCACATCGTCAGACAGACTGTTCCACTGATTTTACAGAAAAAAAAAGTTTTCCCAAATGTAGTACAACGAAATGGTGGTAACAGTCTCGTACAGAGGATAATCTTGAGGATCTAATAGAGTTTACATGAGTAATCATACATGAAGTCACATAGTGGAGGAGGGGCCAAAATATTTAGAAGAGATAATATGTGGTCAAGTAGGAACTGTTTTCTTCCTTAAATAGTATAACAAGGCAGTATCTTAAAAATCTGAGCACAAGTGGTCAGCTGAAGACACAGGTGTGAAAGCCGATGTGTTTTGGATGTCCACTTGTGTCAGTTCACTTAAGAGCATGTCAATATCAGGTGAAAACAGGCTGAATAACAAAATAATCATTTTCAAACACACGTTAAAAATACTTGATTCTTTGTGATTGTGAATTATTTTGTGTTTTGTTATGTAAAGTAAACAAGCTTATCAAATTGAAATCATGAATTTAACATGAAAAGAAACAAGTGGAAAATTAAAATAACATTTAGTATCCCCTGCTGCCCAGCTTTGTTTGCTCTAATCCCTCATGAGTCACTTTTCAGATTTAATAAGGCATGTTTGCCTCTGCCATCTTCACACAAATAGTCTTACACATGTTCATAATAAATATGCACTTTATAAGATATCCAGAGCTGACCACATGTGACCTCCCCACCAAATTATCCCTACATGCATATTCTCTGTTCTTCAAAGGACAAGGAACCTTCAGGCCAGTCTGTGTTAACACTGTGCACCTTCTGTGATTTGAGTCTTAATGGAAGTTGACTTTTGCCCCTAAACTGCAGGGGCCACAAATGGTCACCCAATGGTTTGATGACCATGAAAACAAAACCACACCAAAACCACATGGACTCTTAGATCTCAACCCAGCTGAGCATTCATCGAGTCTGTTGTACCATGTGAGAGACGGTATTTTCCACCGTCATCAATAAAACATTAGATGATGTCATGGTGTGTGGAGTGATGGACTCCAACTGAGTTTCAGACACATATTGAAGGTGTTTTGGCATCTTTTGAAAGCCCAACACCCTATTAAGACATGGAGTGCTGGTCATTTCTGTTTTGGCAGTTAAATGCAAGTTATAAACACACAAGTTTATGAAGACTTTCAGAGAAAGTCCCTCAGCATTCTTAGCTTAATTTCTTCATCTGCAGCCTTCTATTACACCCTTAACAAATGAAAGTAAATTAGTGTGTGTACACACTTACACACAGTGATTCATGCCTTCCATGGTGTAGTTAATGGTTTAATAAAAGTGTTTTCACAGTCAAATAATCTCCCTAACAGCCTCATCAGATAGAGGCGCTGTTTACAACTGGTATTAACATGCGTCATGGTCAGATCACAAGTGGAAAGCTCGAAGTATGAGTGCACTCAATGTATCCTTAATATGTCTTTCAATGTAATTGCCCAGACTATATTCAGAGGTATTCTGGGATGTGTGTATGCTAATATGTCTGGGAATCAACTGAGAAGTGAATGCGATTGATATTGACCCCATTAAGCAAGTCAGATATCTGCCAGATGTGAGAAGTTCACACTAAATTCTTTTGTATTTTCTGTCCTGCTCTGTTCGTTTGCCGCAGTGAGCAAATTTTGATGCTTTGAGCTACTGCTTTTACTCATTAGTTCCTGTATGTGCTTTGAAATTAACATGTTTTCATGTGAAGTCAGTGGCAGGGTTTACTGTGAAAGAGTTGACAGTGACATTTGCCGCTTGTAGATGTCATCAAATTGACATAGTTTTTCTAAAAGTGCAGTTTCTGCACTTTCTGTAAAACCAGAAAGGTTGACAATGATATTTGCATCTTGCAAAAGTTGCCAGAGATCTACTGCACTGTTTGTAGGGAAGTCATTTGGAAACATTGCATGGAAGAAGAGGAAGAAGAAGTTCAATTACTTCATATATTTAATATAGTGCAATAAAGGAGCATGACTCTGAAAACAAAGACTGATGTTAAACCTATCATCGTACACAACATTTTTTAACACATTCAGAAGTGCAGATGTAGAAAAGAAGAGTGCTAGTATCAGATGTGTACTTGATAGTTGACAGTTGTGCAGAGTTTAGGTATCGGGAGAGGAAAAAAATCAATGTTGGTGCATCCCTAAAAAAAAACACTCTTTGACTGAATTGCTGTATACACTATATGAGCTACATTAATTCATATTAATGTTTAACAATAAAAATATTGTTAAGAATGCTCTTAGATGCTCTGAACTTAAGGTTAGCTCTTGTGACAAAACACCAAACACAGCAGAGTCAAGATCCCATCGTTAGGTGAAATCTCAAATAAAGGACATTTGCTAAAATTGAATTACAATGACTTAAATGTGAAGCGTAGACCTACTGTATATTGAAATGTTTCTTGTAAGACTTAAACTCTTGTTTGACAGTTTCAAGTGCAGACAGGCAGATTACAGACAACAAAGGCTCCGGTTTTGTTTGAACCCGTCATCAGGATAACATGTGCGGCAGAGCACGCCTGCATGTAACATGTTTACATTGGCAGAATCTTTTGGTCGCATTGATGTTGCCTAGATTAGTGGGTTGCATGCATTTGAAAGGCACATACTCATTACACGGTAAACATGTAAGTATAAGCAAGGCTGTACATGTCATGGGGTTTTTGTGGGAGTTTTTCTTGTTCTCACTTTGGGTCAGAGGGGTTGACGGATTGATTGAGGGTGATTTTCAGTTTTCATAATTTGGGTATTGTGTAGCTCCTGTGAGACAGGAAGTGTTATTAGGGGATTTACGAAGACCTAATTAGGAGCATAGACAGAAGACAGGCTACTATATGATGACAACTCTACAAAGTGTTGTAGACTTTTTTCATAACTGTGATGTGGTGCAATCCATTTGCCATGTGAAATAAGCTGATATTATACAGTTGGTGTAATACAGGCCTGTCTAACAGGCTTATAGTTAAATCTTTTCTAAGACTTAAAAACTGACTCAAGTTCATATCCAGGAAAATGTCTTGTCTCTCTCTTAATGTTGTGCAACATGTTTTAAGGCCCTATTATTGTCTTTGAGTTTTACGGGGATGTCTCCACACGAGGCCGGTTGTCCCAGCCCTTCCCAGCACCACAAAGAGCAAACCATATGAGATCAAAGGGTGGTAATGAAGTTAACCGCTAACTGCAGGTCTCACAGCACATGTTAGAGGAAAAACTGCAAACGTCTGCTTCCCTGAAGTTCAGTAAGTCACAAATTAAATACAATTTAAGACTGTGTTTCCAACTTGATTCATTTATCTGCAATCCATGCTCCTGAATGACCAAATCATTAGCTATGATTTTTTTTCTTTTGCTACTGTGGGTGATATCGTGATTTTAGCCTTTCTCTTTGTTTGACTTGGAAATTATTAGTTATTCACAAGGAGGGGGGTTTATTCACAATGCCATCAACACAGAGGAAAGATTTAACAAAATTCAAAATCCAAGTGAAGCAAATGGGCTTCCCAGGTATCACCAGATTTCAATATGACCCCAAAAAAATGTTGGACTTCGGACAGGTATAAATTTTGGTTGGAATGAAAAGATAGATGAATAGATTGACGATATTTTAAATGTCTAATGACGGTCACGTTGTGTGGATGTTAACATAATGGCATTTTGCAGACATTAGGTTTTGTTCTAAATACCTTATGAATAAATTATTATTTTCCTAAGTCAAAATGATGTTGGCATGAGGTGTTTGGGAGATGCTGGATTTTGATTTCTTTACAGTGCAACTTCAAACAAACAAAATAAAAATGTCATCTATCGTCAGTATTTTTATCAAATTGATGCTGGCATTAGACATTGTCCCAACATTGAATTTTGGTTACCTGATGTCACAAACTAAATCCAAACAAATATCAGTGTCTAAAAACATTAGTGGCTAGTTGTGTTTCCCAAGAGAACATAATATTTATTCCATCAGCACTGCAATAGAAATATTTCAATAGTGTTAGTGTACATTTGCTTTAATGGCATGTTAAAAAAAGAACATTTTAAGCCAAGAACGCCTTTTTGCCTTTTCTGGACACCCTTCACAAATTCTTTGTATGTTCTGCAGCATTGATGTTTTGTGGATTGCTTCAGTCAAAGCATACGTTGCAGGAGAGTTGCATATTACAGCCACCTTTTGGGAACCTAATGGTACAGCAGTAGTTCCCAGTGTTTTTTTCTGTCATGTTTTCCTTTGAAAGATAAAAATAGATCTTGCTAGCCTGATTCTTGATTGCCTGCCAACACCAAAGCACTCTTGTTTCTTTATCATTCCCAAATGATTCCCATTATACAACAGTGAGTTCCAATCAAGTAATTTGACAGAAGAAGAAGCTCTCTGTGAGTGCTGATGTAGAGTACACCACTGGCACTTTTAACTACTCATGCATTACTCTACTTTACAAGTGTTCTAAATACATTAACTATTATTTAACCCACATTAAAAGTCCACATTTAGCTCAAGTGAGATGAAACATCGTATTTACCACAGAATTAAATGTAAATTACCCCGTTCACAAGCAGCAACCATCGCTGTGGTACTAGTCAGTGTGTTGCTGAGGAAACTCAACCTCCACAGTCTATGAAGATGCTGTCTCTAATAAGCAGGAAGTATATCAGGACCCTGTGGGTTGTCAGTCAGTCATCTGCTGATGAGAGTTACGGTATCAGCTAACATTGGCTGTAAACGACCACATAATTTGCCATGTCATCCCTAACCAAGTCTCTCTCATTCTCAAATCTGAGATCTCTGATTAGTGTCTCCAAGAAGCCCAGGAGGCATTGCTTGTTGTAGGAAGGATGATGGACATGTGGGTAATTACAGCATTCATAGACATGGCAGCATCAGTGGTTACTCACACTGTAGCGGCTATCTTGACCTACGTTTTAGCCGCAGGAGGAGACCTGTTTGTGACTTAGACTTAGACTTAGACGACTTTATTGATCCCCAGAGGGAAATTTAGTTGTCAGACATACAGAGACATACATAGAAAAATAAGAAGAATAATAGAAGATAGAAATAGACATAAATATATAAAAATATTATAAATAGAATGCTGAGGTAGTGCAAAAGAATACTGAGGTAGTGCAAATGCAGTGGTAAGGTGCAATCTGATGATGGTAAGGATACACGAGCATGGTAATGATGACAGCAGAATAAGGGGAATATGTAGAGGTGTACATATAATACTAATAATGGTAATAACATCAGTTTGAAGGCATCGCACACATAATAGTAGTAATAGTATTAATAATAGTAGTAATAATATCCATAATATTAATATTAATAATAGTATCAGCATCATGACATTAGCACTTGACATTTTTATGTCTGATGACCAATGTTATGTATAATATAATATAATAATATATATATATATATATATATATATATATATATATATATATATATATATATATATATATATATATATATATATATATATATGATGATGTATAATATAATATTTATAATACAATGCAGGCGACGATCCGATGTTATATATTTGTACATATATATACATGATATGCATACACACATACTGCAGTCTGTACTGTTTGGATGTGGAGTGACGGAGTTTAGTCCAGTTCAGTGACAGTGACCACAGGTCTGACAGAGGTGGATGTGTTGAACAGTCTGATGGCAGCAGGCAGGAATGATTTCCTGTATCGCTCCCTCAGACAGCGGGGTTGGAGGAGTCTGTTGCTGAAGCTACTCTTCAGCTTGTCCAGTGTCTTATGGAGGGGATGGGTGACATTGTCCGTTATTGCCAGCAGTTTTGCCAGCATTCTGTCCTCATCCACCTCCTCCAGGGAGACAAGCTTAGAGCCAACAACAGACTCTGCCTTCCTGATCAGTTTGTTCAGTCTGTTTGCATCCTTTGCCTTGATGCCTGCCCCCCAGCACACCACAGCAAAGAAGATGGTGCTCGCAACAACAGACTGATAAAACATCAGGAGCATCCTGTTGCAGACATTGAAGGACCTGAGTCTCCTCAGGAAGTAAAGCCGACTCAGGCCCTTCTTGTAGGCTGCCTCAGTGTTGGTGAACCACTCCAGTTTGTTGTCCAGAAGGACGCCCAGGTACTTGTATGATGTGACAATTTCCACATCAGTCCCACTGATGCAGACAGGAGAGGGTGGGGGCCTGTTCCTCCTGAAGTCCACCACCATCTCTTTAGTCTTTGTCACATTCAGCTGCAGGTGATTCTCCCCACACCACCTGACAAAGCGGTCCACCAGGTCCCTGTACTCGTCCTCCCGTCCATTCTCTACACTGCTCACGATGGCCGTGTCATCTGAAAACTTCTGGAGATGACACGACTCTGTGCAGTACTTGAAGTCAGCAGTGTAGGTGGTGAAGAGGAAGGGGGACAGCACCGTTCCCTGGGGGGCCCCGACGTTGCTGGTCAGTCGCTCAGACACGCAGCTCTGCAGTTTCACAAACTGCGGTCTGCCTGTCAGGTAGTCACCGATCCATGTGACCAGGGGAGTGTCCACCTGCATGTCCTCCAGTTTGGCCTTCAACAGTCTGGGCTGGATGGTATTAAAGGCACTGGAGAAGTCGAAGAACAGGACGCAGACTGACGCACTCCAATGAGATGGCCCAGGCAGAATTCGCAGATAGGTGAGGTTCTTGTTTAATCAATGATACAGATTTACAGAAGAACATTTTCCATTGCGATCAAACCTGCTGTGATGATGTGATGGCTGTCTTTATGATGTGTGAACAAACGGGCGAGCGAGCGGTAGAAACGTGTGATCTCCCAGTCACCCACACATGATTACGCCGACTCTAACACCTGTGCCCGCTATGTGCTTTACCAGCCACACTAACCTGCACCACCACCTGAAGTGAGTCTTATTAATACAGACAATATAAACAGAATAATACACAGACACAACTAGTGGCTCCTACACACACACACTCAGTGGCTCAGTTTCTGCCATGTCTTTGGATTGTCAATAGGTTCAATCCCGCTTTACAAATACGAATTTGAAGGATTTAAATCCAGCACTGAAATAAAATCCAGGATTTACATGTCCACTTTTCCTCAGCAGAAAGTATTAGACCACTCCACTTTTTACAGACCAAAAACTAACATTATCTTAAAATCTTGTAACTGTTATAGGTAGGTGCTGCATTAAAGTTTTGCACTGTTAATTTATATATATATATATATATATATATATATATATATATGTATATGTATATGTATATTTATTTATCTATTTATTTTTTTATTTTATTTTTTTTTCCCATGATTTGGCCAGTATATTTTTGCTGATACTATGTTGGATTCATGTCAATTGATATTTTTAGATACATTCTATTTTTAAAAAAACAAACAAAACAAATACTTGGAGTAAATTGCCATGTCAAACACTAATTTATCTGTTCATGGTGAGTGAATGGAGAATATAAGAATGATAAAACTAATAAGAATTTCAAAAATGTGTAGAAAATTTTTAAAAGTGGTCATAGTATCTATCATGGTGGAGCACTGAGACTAGTTTAGACTTTGCATACTTGGTTACATATCAACATTATACTCCTAACTTTTGCTTTATTGCACCACCTTTAGTGTTTCTGTGCAAAGTTGCTTAATTAATGTGATGGCCTGATCTATGCCATCATACAATCGTACAGTGTATTAACTTGTAAGTGAAAGTGACTTCATTTTTCAAAATATGAATTGCCTTTCTGCCTCTGAAAACATTTAAAAGTTAGTAGTTTACAATAAATAGGCCTACACATTTTGATATTCATATTGCTTTGAGGTGTAGGATAGATATTGGGGTAGATAATAGTGCTACTTTAACTAAATCTAAGCAATAGGTGAAATGTGAGATGATATATACAGAGTGGATTTACCCCACTTTTATGGGATGAGTCATTATATTAATCGATTTTTTTCACTTTTTTCCATAATTTGCCGTATAGAATATTTCTGTTAAAACCATCCATTTTGTAAAGGGGCCATATCAAAATTATGAAATAAAACATGGTCGTTTTTAGGGGATCTGAAAAAGTAAAGACCTTTTTAGGATGTATTCCTGTACCCAAAATTCTGCCTCTGCAGTATTGTAGCAATGCCACTATCATGGAATTGCTCGTATGTATTGGCAAGTCATCATTCTGTCACTGATGAAATTAGTCTACAGGGAAACTATAATAAAAATAAATGTTATTTCAATGTTCTGACATTGTTTATATTTGTAATATTCCATTTCTCGTCCATAATTGGTCTGTAAATATCTCAGTTACCGCTGCCTTTTTCCATCATTATACATAAATACAAACAACATACAGCTTATGTATGTTATCTTTTTTTATATTATATGAAAAAAGAGGAGAAGAGATGTTTCATTTGTACCAGCTCTCTTGGCTTAAATCAAGCAAAGCTAGCTAGTTATGCCAGATAATGATGCTATGATTACTGCTAAGAGTTGAAGGATGTTTATGAATCATCTGAATGTCAAGCCAGCAACTTATATAGTAAACTGCTGCTCCTGGCTGCCTGCTTGTTGCTGCTCCTCCTACCCAGTACATTAGATGTGCGGAAATTAGCTGACCAATATGAACAAAAAAATTACCCGTATTGTTGGGCATGTGTAACTGTTAAATTGTAGTGCAACCTCTTTTATTTCAGTAATATATAATCACAACTAGGAAAAAATGTATGCACTGCAGCATTTGTTCATCCTAATGTCTGCTGCAGTACATGGTTTTTCTTGTGCAGTAATAGGCAACTGTACTCTATAACTTTCCAGATGCACTCCTAATTTTTTTGAAGAAGCTGCTGGAGAATGGTCCTCTTATCTGCCATCCACACCACTCTCTGAAGCATGTAAATTCAGCCAAATCCCAATCACGCCCAGGGCACCAAAATGGCTGGAGCTGGAATGTGTGAGAGCGGCCTACAAAAGTAATGTTTATAATACTGTTATTTTTCATTTAAAACGTTCAGGGTCTGTCTCTGTTTGCAATATGCAATGTGCAGTAAATAAAACCAGGACATGATATAATGTTGTGAGCATATGGTGCAGGGCGTTACACACAACATTTGGCGAGCATACAGCTAATTTTGAATGAGGAACAGATACAATCTTTAATATCCAATTCTCTGACAGATTTGATCCACATATTGGATGCTTTTGGCCACAACTGTTGTACTGTAACTTGATATATTTGTCACCATCCCCTTTTTCCAATTTGTCGAAAAACTTTCCCTTAAGAACATTGCCTGAATCCAATGCTGCATTAACGTCTCTGGTGCAGGAATGTGCTCTTTTTCAGAAGGGGATTTTTAATCTGGTGTGAAAAAGAGGGGTTGGAGGGGGTGGGGGTTGCAATTGATTTAAAAAGTCTATTAGGGTGGGATTTCATGACGTCCCGGCATTGAAATTTAAGAATTTCATTAAAAAGATTTTTAAAAAATATTAAACATACATAAACTCTGAATATTATGGGATTGTAAACTACATAATTTGATAAGCTTTGAAATTAAGAAATCTTTAGTGCAAATTGAGAATGATGGATTGTGCTGATTTTGAGTACTATACCTATTATCTCATGCTGCATGATGGTGCACAAATGTAGAGGAAACTGGGTCAGTGCTGCAGGCATATTAAGTTTCTAACAGTGACACAACAGAAACACACTGCTTTTCCCTGCAACTTCTAGGTTTGCAGTCAGATATGTGGGCAATGTTTCACTGCGGGTAAACTATTTAAGTGACTGTCCATAGTGTGTTTTTTTGTTTTGTTCATTTTCTGATTTTGGTAAATCTTCATTAGCATGGGAGTTTTTGCATGTTTTTTGCCATTTATTTTATGAAACGTGTCACTGCTAGCGTAATTAAAATTGTCAGTTGTTGCAGGACATGCTGTACCTAAATCCATGTTGAAAAATCTGTACCGCTGCCTTCAAGTGCTACTTGTAATCCCATGTGTCTGAGATCGATAGTACCAGACTGTGGCCGCGTATTCACTTTTGATCATTAGTCCGAAAATAGGCTGCATTTTTTTCTTTTAATCAGAAAAAAAAGATGACACTTCCTGCTTAGTTGCTGTACTGTACGTGTTATGCATACAACTGGTCAGCAGTGCATACATCACTTGGAAAATACGACATTTTCAAGAGTAAATTTAATATTTTCCGACAGTACCTGAAGGCAGCATGCAATCTGGGAAAGAGTGCTCGAGAGCGAGGGGCGTGACGTCATGGCATCGTGCCCCGTCCATGTTTGGCGAAGAAGAAGTTTGTGTAGTTTCGACAAACTCTGGACACCACTAACATCTAGAGCTTGGGAGACACAAAACTGTCTCTTCATACCTTTAAATTTCGCTTTGGGGCTTGTCATACCAACGTACCGTTATTAAATGTTATATCTAGGGTGACCTGCTTAATTGGTCATCATTATTGAGTTAGCATAACCTAAAAAAAAACTCGGCAACGAGCCGAGCGGACGGTTGTGGATTTAAGTACCACTCACGTTCAAATTGACGACTAATTGCTGTGGCGTTCAGTGGTCCAGTCAGCGTTATTCCTGAATGGGCTGTTGGTTTTCCTTTTCAACAGTTAATGAATAGACTCCTAATTTCTCAGAGAGTCTCGCATCCTCCTGCCGTGTGGTCTCGTATGAACCGTGTCGAGGCAGCGACGAGGGGTCGGGGGCTCCGCCAGCAGAGCGGGGCTTCAGGATGAGGATGCCCAGAGGAGGACGCCTGTTCCTGGCGACGTGCCTTGGCTCGCTCTTCGTTCTCGTGCTTTACTACCAGAGCATCATCAAGCCAGGTAAGAACCCAAACACACTCTGCTTCTCCACTAAAATAACTACACTAACCGTTATGTCAAAGCTGAATTCACGCTTTGCTTATTATAATACAACAGCGACACTGCTTTAGATATAGATAGATATAGATAAATATGCAGTGCAGTCACCATAAAGAAAGTAAAACTATAGAGTCAATAGTTACACATGTAATGTTTGTTAGCTATGCTGTGCACCTATAATATCTTGTCTGGTGTTGTGTTAAATAGACCTGTGTATGAGTGCTGACAATTGCAGTTAAAAATGGCACACTGGATTTATGGTTATCAAAAATGTGCTATATATATTACTACATGAGTGTCACACAGTTAGATACAAACAATATACCATACATGTTATAACTTGTGGATAATAGGTTGTTGGTCTTGCATACACTTTTAATTAAGCATTCAGGCTTTTAAAAAGGGGTAATGTGGTCTTACAATAATTCTGTCATAATCAGCAACATTAGTACACCTGTGTGTGTTATTGTACATACGTGAAACAGAATGTGTGTAGAGACAGGTATGAATAAGCTCACTGTGAACAGTGCAATGTTTTGAAAGCCCCCCCCTTGCAGACCCCCCGCATTCCTCTGCTTTAACCCTCCTCTCCTCCTCTTACCTCTCCTCTCCCTTTGTTTCCTGGGCTGAGCCCGTCCTAGACATTGAAAGGCAGATTGGCCCTCAGGGGACTGCAGACTCCCAGGGAGAGCAGTAGGAGAGAAAGAAAGGTGGAGATGATTGATTTGTGCAACATGAGCACAGAGAAGAGAGTGGAAGAGCATTTAATATAAATGTTTTCCACGTGGATAGTAAGGAAAGGAGGAGGAGGAGAATGGTGCAGAGAGGAGGAACCAGTGCCCAGGTTTTGGTGTTGTTGTCAGGCAAGAAGAACTCGATCAATCTTCTTTTTTTTTCTTTTTTGTTATAAAGTATAATTGAATTGTGGGACTTTCCACAGTTTGGGTGAGATGTCATTTTTGTCATAATATTTAACAGATAATGATTAAGAAATAGTAAACTATTAAAAAGCATCATTACACCCATAATTTCACCTGGATTGTCTCCAGCACACACCCCACAATGGAACAGTTCACAACCACAGCAATGAATTATCTTTTATAGACCACCAGAGATGGAATATGTGCATAGTTGTCAGGGGCAAACACATATGCCACATGTATCCAAACCTACAAGTAACACACTTTAGCACTCCAATTGCCCCCCCACCCCCTTCACGATCTAGGTATATATTATCCTTATTGCTTACCTGCTCAGGCTTGTCTGCTCTTCAGTCATTTTAGTAGACATGTAGGCCACACGAAAAGCATGTTGGAGCCACAGTAGAGAGGACTAATTTTACAGGAAGTCAACAGAGCACAGGGCTTCCTTAATTAGTGTGTATCAAGTCAGAGATGGTTTGACAACCATCACTAAATGTCTTGTTTTTTTCTGCATGGGTATTTCCAGTGCTTTTCATCTCTCACTTCTCTTTGCTGTTTTAATGTGACTGAAGCACAGTGAAGTGAAAATGGACAGAAGGAACCAGCCAGTAGTCCTAATTCAGAATAATCTGCTGCAGTATGTCTAGTTTGCTTCAATAGTTTAAATGATGAAAAATGTCTAAATGAGAAAAATTGTGATTTATTCCTTGGCTATTGCATTTGTAAACAAATTTAAGCCGTTCTTTGTAGTCATATATGAGATATTAAACTTAAACTTGATGTTCAGCCAGATACTGCCACTTGGTTAGTGATTTCGGTGTCAGACGCCGACGCAAAAAGCCACCTTTTGCGATTGTGTGATATGCCGCTGTCCAGACCTGAAGGCTCCTCTTGCGTTGGTATGATACGCCACCAGACGGCATCAGTTTATAACATGCCCTGACAGCATCAGTTTGAAACCCTGTTAGTACAACAACAAACCCTGGACTTTCACCCTGGAGCTTGTTGTTCGTATGAATGTTGAGCCAAACTATGGTGTTTTTTCTAAACCTGATCACATGCTTGTGTTGTGCACAGAAATAAATGCAAATACTGGGTGTTTTATCTCCCATGTACATTTATTTTGAAAAAGACTATGTACTTAACAAGCAGAAACTGTATATTTCCATTAAAAAGTGTTAGTTTATTTCTGAAAAACACAGTGCATTTAACAGGCATAAATTAACATGCCGTTCCAGAACATCAGCAATAGACAAAGGAGGATACCTAGTGAGTCATTTGTAGACATGGACAGTACTGAACGAGTGATGATATTTTAGGAGTTGGGATGTGAATGTGTTGTCATATTGGAGATCCAGATCAGTCTCTGTAGAAATTGCCTGTATAAAGATATATCTAGTATAATGATATTGTGATGAAGATGGGCAAATAACAAATTTTTCCCCATCTACTAATATTTCACTCACAAGACATTGAAAACTTCTAAAAAAGGTCATTTAAAATTGAGACCCAACATCAACGAGTCATCTTTACCACCTAGACAAATCATATGGCATCACACTTCCTGGAAATATCTTGACCATGACATGATGTCGCATACCAAACTGGGAGACTATGTGTCATGGGTTCATTTCCTTCATGTGTGTAACACCAGTAGTTTTTACAATGTGCTCATTGTGTGAAAACTTAACTCTAACTTCCTGTACATTTAGGATGACTGTTCATGTCTGATGTCTGATCAGACATCTTGATTTAGGTTTGATGGTCACCCAATCAGCATATAGAGGATGAGAAATGTGAGTTTTCTTCTAGTAACATTAGCGGACTGTTGATGGAGAGCTGGGCGCATAGTTGAGATTTAAGAGAAGAAAATCATGCTGATGGTTGCTATTATATTACTTTTGTGTCTGTCTCACTGTCATGAGTTACAAGCTAAGTGCACTCTTACCTGTGAAGCCCTATAGTCATGTATGATAAAAGCTTTTTTATGTACAAGTCTCCTCCTCAGCCTCTGATCTGTTTTCTGCCTCTTTCATTGCTTTCATAAAACCTCCATTTAACACAAAGCACTCTCTCCCCAAAAGGAAAATATTTCCTGCTGCTGACAGATCAATCCTGCCAAAAGCATATGATATGAAGAATGTCCTGTACTTGTAAGTTGAACACAGACATTCTAGATATAATTTTAAAATATGCACGTTTCCAGTTCACTTGTCTTCAAATCTCCCAATTAAGCTTACTGTTACCAGACAGGAAGCACAGTGCACATTGTTGTTGTGCTTCTATTGTCGGACTTCCTGTGCCAACACCCTGGGATTTGGCACTCGGAAAATATGAGTCCTGTCCAGTGGGCTATTATAAACACATTTGTTAAGTCATGTCAGATTTGTTGCTCCATTAAAACCTAATTTATTTAGGGATTTGAGTTGGTTAGACTCAGATATGTCAACTTATTTTGAGCATTAGTTGTAGTTCCTCTGTGGGCGAGATAATTTTTAAACTCTGGAATTTGGCAGTGAGATACAGCATTTCCTCGGCTTTTGTTTAAATGACATCATTGGTGTTAAGGATGCTGCACACATGGATGACTAAATAAATGATGTGCAGCATGGTGCCTGAGGGTGAACATGACTTAAGCATCCTGTAGCTCAGTTATGGCCAGGTGTATGGCGTGAGTACACAGGGTTTAGGACTTATATGAATATTTTGCTTAATAGCATACCACCTGTCCAAAAATACCAACAGTAATGCAATTTGCATGGTGAATCAGTCCAGTGGGTGTGTACCAGAATTACTGGCCAGCTACCACGCCACATGTAATATTATTATTGTGTAATTGATTTAAAACACTTGGTTTGGTTTGTTGAGGTCCACAGACTGCCAGAATACTTCTTTCATAAGACTATTTTGACAGATAGCTTATGTCTTCAGTTACTGCTGTGTATTGAAACCTTCATATTGAATTATTGTAAAAGAAGAAGCCGCATTGGATATTTGAGATGAAATGATTAGTCACTTAATGAGTTTATCACAGAAAAAGCCATGTTTTCATAATTGATGAATCATTTAAGTATTTTTTAGGTAGACTGCCAAATATGCACTGCTTGTGACTTGTCAGATGTACAATATTTGATTTTCTTTGTTTTTTTTAGTCCTGATATTAATTAAAGATCATGGAAGCTGTCACCTTAGACTTGAGGAGTTTTGCTTGATTTAAGGTTAGATGGATTCAGGCTACATCAGTTGTATTGCCCAACCTATCACCCCGTAAAAGATTTCAGAATCGCAGGATCTGTTCATGCATGGATTTAAAGAATGGATATAGATCACTGCATTGTGCTTTGCACTGTATGTTTTAGATCCCATTTCCACATATTTTCATGCATCTTGGGTGATTGCATCACTGGTGGACAGCTCTGTCTGTTCACACCTGGCATTAGATTGTGTATGCACATGACTCAATTACCCACTTGAGATTGGATGTCACTTTCCAGGTCTATGTACATAATTTCAATCTGCAAAGACTAAATTTGTTATTTTCAACTAGGGGGATGTTTGTCTTGCTATAGGCACATTTATAGCCTACTTAAAGTGAGTAAAATCTTATCACATTTTGGAGCTGCATGCAGCGTATTGATTGGGTCAGCCCCTTCTTGCCCATCTCTTGCTCTCTGTCTCTGTTTATCATGAGACAAGCGCACCCCCTGGTCCCTCCACCTCTCAGAGACTACTGCTGCAGGAGTGTGAGCTCCATGTGGGGGCTAAGGATGGGCAAGTCAGCCGGCATACACCATCACCTAACTGTTAATTATAAATCAGAAATACTTTATTGATTCCTAGGGGGAAAAAAGGGGGAAAAAACAGTTTAACGACAGAATTGGGCCATTTCAGTATCATTGTGAATTTAACAGTTGCAGCTGTGTTAACTCACTAACCAGGCAAATGTTGAACTGACCATTCTCCGGGAGGACTTCAACTCTGGGGCAGCAGCAACAGACAGTTAGTATCATGGGGAGTTGGATGAACAAATACAATAGCTGTGTAGGACGTCATTCAATGTGGCCAAGGACACATTAGCGTACACACTGCTAAAAGAATGTGGCCATATGCAGCCCAGACCACCTCTGAATGAGGTCTGAGTGATCGGGTCTTAAGACATTTTAGGTGCATTCACACCTGTTCTACTGTCTACTTGTGAGCCAACTTGTGAACAGGCTTTAGACACAGTCATAGCTGATGGGCAAAAAGGTCAACCCCACATTCACAGCCCCAGAGACACTTAACTTTGGGATCATACTGGAAAAGGAATTACCTCCCTTTGTCCCTATTAAGGTACTTTACATGTCATGCTTCCATTAAGCTTTTAAAAGAGATGTTCCTATCACTACTTAATTGTTGGATTTACCCCAAAATATCCTCTCTCAAGGCAGTGTAACATTTTTGACATACTGAGGAAAATCCTCTGATGTGCTATTTCCAGCCAGCCTCTCTTATTAAACATGGGCACATCGTAATTTAAACAAAAATAGAGATGAACACCCAGTCTCTATTTCCTCTCAGACTCCCTTTTATGTGGTTGCATTGACTCAGCAGTGTCTTTGTGCGTGTCGTTTGAGCATATGTGATGCCAAGTCTCTCAGTTCAGCGTGGAAGGGTGGAGTGCAATGTGTGCACTTGTCAAAGGTGAAGTGAACTTGTCAGCGTTTACACGATAAGTGAAATCTACACTTTTGCTCACAGTGCTAATTTTAAAGAGCTTAGCCTTGCTGTTTAATACAGGAATCCATTTCCTGTCATCAAATTCACATTTTGATTAAAAATAAAGGGATAGTGCCACCCAGTTGTAGAAATACATGACACTCTTTTATGAGATTTTGTGATATTACATGGCTGTTTGTCATGTTTAGTTTGCATCATGGTTGGAAACTGAATTGACACACTGTATACTGTCCTCAAGCAGAACCGGGACTTGTGTCTGAGGTTTCCTCTCATTTCTGAACCATGAACATATTCTCTGTTCACGGTGCTGTTTGCTCTGCATTCCCCCTGTCCAACTTTTCCACTTCATTTGCTGGGCATGCCTTCATGACTTTGCATACTACAGGGGTGGGAAAACTCTTCTCTCTGTTTCCCAGCTATAGGAGACAATAGTGAGTTGTCTGATCAAGCTGAAATGCCCACGGGCATCTGAAAAACACATTTTAAAGCTGTGGTTTGCCTTTCATAGCATGTCACTATTTTCTGTTCTGTCACAACTCATGTCACACACATTGATCAAATGTGAGCTGAATTAAAAAACAAACTGCTGCATATGGATGACAGGCATTTTGAAGGTTGTTAACGCCATACATCACTGATGCTCTAAACTCTAGTTCATAAAGGCAGAATCCATCGTGCTGGTTCCACTGACAGTGATGGATTACACCTCACAACTCTAAACAGAGACAACATCTAGGCCTGCTCTGATGTGTCTTGCCCACACAGTCAGCACACAATTCACATTGGCATTTTTTCTTTAACTTGCTGTAGGCACACACACAAACACACTGTAAGCTTTGTTATTTAACACATGTATTTACCCACGAACACACCCATTCATACACACAAAGTGCAATCCTGTAACTGAACACACCGGGGCTACGTTATGCACACTGCCACTTATCATCCAACTTTAACATAATTGCAGCTGTTGTGAAAAAAACAAAGAATGTTGTGATGACTTATAGGTCCTTCACAATGCTGACAGCTTTGAAGAGAGCGCTACACACCACATGCTACATCCGCTGGCTGTTTATTGTGCTTCACTCTGTGGGGTGTATCAAAAGTTGATTTGTTAATATCCCTAACATGCTTTATCTTGTAAATCGCTAAGCCTTCTGGCTTTAGTTTTGTTTGTTGTTTGTTTTAAACCGCTAACATTCAGAACTGTTGTTAAAAAGAGGAAGCACTAAAGCATAAGTGGATTTATGTGCTAAGACAAGAGCTTGAGGCTTGTGTCTAAAGGAGTTGTGAATTATGTTGTGGTTTTAGTGCTTCATGCTTTGGTCAGACTGGGCCTCTGATCTTTCGATTGTAAACTAGTGGCACTGGTAGTGATTGTTTTTTGTGCAGTTGCAGGTTAGCTGTGATCCATTTGGAGTTTTATTTTTAAAGTCATTTTGAATTAATAAACTACAACTATATTCTGATATGGATAATGATGTGTTGAGATATGGCAGTTCTTAAGAAACAGGCAGCATTCTTCCCCAAATAAACCTAAATGTAACAATCAAAACAACCTTAAATATAAAGTTGTGATATCAAGACCTCAGTGGCATGGCAAGACTTTGTCTACTCAAAGGCCTGTTTGGCCACAGGGTGGATGAGACCATCCCAGACAGGGTGAAGCTAATTAAAATCAGACACAAAACAGACTGCTGATGTATAGTAACTCCATTGAAAACCTGTGCCAACAAAGACAGGGAATTACACAAATTAAGATTATCTACTGAGGCATCACCAACACCACACGCAATTAGGCTTGGTCCTTGGAACAAGTCTCATGGCTCTTAGAAGAACATCCCAGCAACAAACTGTAACATTACTATATGACATATCACGGATACTATTGCCTTTTTAATGACAAAAGACACATAGGTTGAAAATGAGGGATTTTATCTGCTTAACATAATTGATTTATCTACATCTGAGGAAATTTAAAGCTTGAGAGAATCTTTGAGCTCAACAGAAATAGTGCTTTGACTTATATAGTGAGTATCGGCTGATCAAAGAAAAATCTAGTTGTGTCATTTTGCCCTGCCCTAGCGCCAAGTCTACACACATTACGTACTGGTATTGTAAAAATACTGTTTTATTGATTAGTATGGGTTCTTAGGGGCGGGGCATAGTATTGCGATATTTGTGTGGTAATGTCGTATAAATACAAGGGCGCCTAGTATGTTTTTGCTTTTAAAATATATAAATCACTAATATTGCAAATAAAAATCAAACTTTTGGTAGCCTGCTAGATAAAATCAATTGATTTTCTAGTCGACAAGATATATTTGCAGAAAAAAATATTTTGCTGTAAGATGAACAGACTGAAAACTTGAAAATGTTTTGGTGGAGACAGAATTTGCAGTTGAAAATTAGTAATAAATCACAATATATTGCAATAAATGTTATTGAAATACACAGCATTTTGCAAGACCTGAATAATATTGTATCGTGACTAAAGTATCCTGATAAGATTGTATCGCGGGGCCTTTGGTGATCCCCAGCCTTATTGATTTTGAATATTTGAAACGGTTTCAATACTAATATTGCACAGTATTGGTAAACCAAAATCTGTGCTTTTGTGCTCTCTCGTATTGTTTATGTTAACTACAGTCTTTTTGCTGTTTTCTGCTACTTACCAAGGAAAGAAAAGTTTTAGCTGTCACGTAACAGTCCTGTTACATTTATGTTTTAGTAAAAAAAAAATTAATTGCGGTATTAAAAAAGCTACTGAATATCAATATTTTTCAAGGCATTGTATCCAAGTGAGAAATTTCAATATCGTGACAACACTATCATGTGCTGGGGTTACCCCCTTTGGCCTCTCTCATCCTGACCCCAACATACATGCTGTGTTTATACAATGGTGACTATTAACCCAAACTTGTTGAGGCCTCACCAATTTAGGGGACCGTTTCTCCCTTCACGTCTAAGCTGAGTAAACTCCTCGTCCATCAGACTGAAGCCTTTTAATGTTTTGAACTAGAGGGGGGCTCAGATGTATTTCTAGCATACTCTGGCATGTTTGTTTTGGAGTACAACGTCCTGAAGTAAGAAAGTAGCAGGTTTATGTAGTAATTTAATCCATGAAAAAAATTGTGCAAGCGAACATAAGGAGAGACAGAGTGAGATTTAAAGGAACTCCCTGTCCTACTACAAAGGATATCACTGATCATAAAGTCACCTCATGTTGTTGGTGTAATCACCACCATGTGCAGCCCTGAGCATGTGGATGTTGTGACACCTTTGAATCAAGCTACTCTCAAAATAAAAACAGAAAGTCTTGCAGCCCCATTATCTCTTCCTGCCTTCAGTTGTTTTCATGTGTGACATCTTGTTTCTCCTTCACTCACTTTCAGTTTTACAGGCATACACACTTCTCGATCAAAGCAAATTACATAGAAGTTATCTAATGGAAACTTCCATGACAGGGTCCTCATAAAGACAAGCCTCCGTTTAAAGTGCAATCAGGTGTAATCTTACCCCTTAAAGTAAATATTTGCATAAAGAATCCTCTTTGCCATTTATCATGATCAGAAAGGGGAAGAGTTTTTTCAACAAAAAGGGAAGCTTATCTGCCGACGGTAGAGGGAAGAGATTTGTGTGGATAAAAAAAATAATAACAAAAAAAAGCATTTTGATGCATTGGACCACACATACTGTAAGCATTTCACTATACTTCTTAACAAACTTTGTCACTAACTTTCCGGTAACTGATTACTCACAAGATAATGCCATCTGTTGATAACGACAAGGACCAGTATGCAGGCTTAATGGAACCTTGTTTATGTGTGAATTTAACAACAGCAAAGGCTTCACACGCCAAACAGGCTGTTAAACCAGGCAGACCCATGTTCAGCGTGGGCCTGTTTGTGTGTGTAGTAAGGCTTGTACTGTTTTTCAACTGTCAGCATTGTGTCATTTCCTGGGTCTGAGAGGAAGTGGCGGTTTTCTGCTGCGTGTGATAGAACACACATCACAGAAAGAGATGTGGTTTGTTGTGATCAAATTAGAGTAGCCTAATGAGTTTATTTTTCCATTGAGCAAAAAAAAACATAACCGTGTGAGTGCAGGTGACTGCTTTGATGCATTAAAAAAGATGAGAAAAAATCCTGCATTTAACATTTTGGTACACAAAAAAAGACAGTACTACTAATGGAAAAGAACATCTAGGTTAGCTGATATGTTGTGGTGCCAGTAGACACAGAAACCTTTATATAGGCTCTTGAAATTTAAGAGGAAAGATGAGATCATTTTTTTAGCCAGATTTTATAGTAAAGTTTACAGAGGTGTACAGGATGTCAAGTGGCATGTCTGGAAAAAACTATAAAACAGAGAAAGACAGTGTGGTAGAAATTAGTGTATTTCCATGCAGAGAAGTGAAAGAATAAATGACGATACAAGAGCAGCCGTCTTTTGTATGTTTAATTAAGTGATAAAACCGAATAAAAAGGGTTTTACATAGTCAATCAATTTCCGCTGAAAGGACAGAGCACACACCAGAAAGTGAAAGCTCTCTGAGGATGAAGATTACATTTAATCACATATTTGTAACTGCAAACACAGTGCTAGGACATTAAGGAGGGGCACCGCTGCTGAGATAACAGCAAGTTGTTGGTCAGATGATTCTTATTCAAAATTAAATGAGTTAACTTCAGGTCAAATTAAAATAAGATTATTAAGGTAAATATATGAAGCAAAGGACAACTTTTTCTCTACAGAAAAAATGGTATTAAGCCAAACACTTGGCTGGGCAAGCAAACCAAATTTTTACCTTGTGTCACTTTTTACTCTTTTGCCGCTTTCAGGTGGAACACCATATCCCAACAGCAAACGCGTGTCTTACTATTGTGTCCCTCATCCTCATTTTTTTTAGCTGTTAGCATATTGTTAGCAAATTAGCTTTACTACTTATTAAATGGCACATTGCCTTAAACCAAACAGTCTTTTCTAACCTTTTAAACAAATTTACAAGCATATTCAAGTTTTGGACTTGAGTTGACAAATGAGATCTATAAATACTCTGCCCTTTTTCCCAACTTCCCCCTGGATATATCAGTATGGATGAATCACTTAAATGTTTCCTCTCCATCACACAGTGTTTATTATTGAAAAACAGACAATAAAGCATTAATATGAGCAGGGCCTCCACAAGTGTCTCTTGACCTACTTTCCAGCTTCCTGAGGAAGCGTACATAGTTTGTGAAAGGCTTAGCTGCTTAAGATGTGAACTGTTGACTGAGAGCTTAGACACCTCATCCGTTATATTCAGTTGTACGTAGACTGTCTGACTTCCCTGCATGATGAGTTTTTAGGCTTTAAACCTGTGGGAAGCAGTGCACTGTTTCTCTGACCTCTCTAAACCATTCTTCTTCTTTTCTCCTCACGATCACATCCTAACACCTTAACTTTCACTCTCTGAGTGCTGCGCAAAGCCTCTCATCATATACACTTTATCCTATATGTAAAATATCATATACAAATAGATGGAACTGTGTGTGTGCCTTGTATCTATACTTGGCTGAAGATCTGGTTTTGTATATGAGTCCAGTAAAGCTTTCAACATGTTACAACAAGCCTTAGATGTCTATCGCTGCGTGATGAGATGATGTGGCACAGATTCACCCAAAGGAAGTTGAGGATTTTGATGATTCATGTGAGCTTAGTCAGAGAGGAGGGACACAGAGAAGCTGCATCACGGCAGTCTGTCTCACTGCCTGTCTGTCTCAGATCCTCTTATACTACATGTTGTACTATATTTACATAGTCACCATTTGTACAAGTGTTCTCTTTTTTTCTGGTTCCTCAAAATAGCAGGAAGGAGTTATGATTTACAGTTTGATTTTAACAAGAACAATAGTTTGTAAACAATAGTGGTGTATAGTACGTATTTTCATGAGACCAGAGTCCCAAGCTGACTTAGATTTATTATATTTGGGTGCCATATTAAAACAGTGAAAGTTCTATTTTATTTGCTCAATGTGAATGCAGCAAAAAGAAGAGAAACACTGGGAGAGAATACAACGCCTTCTGGGTTGCATGCTTGCAGAGTGTAGCCCTTCAAGTTGCTTCTTTGCAAGCTGATATGCTTTCCATATGATGGTATGGCATGTTCCCATCATTCCATAGGACTTCTTTTAAGTCAATTCCCTCATGCTAACACACATAAAGCACACAAAGCACATTCCCCACGTCTCCACTTCCATCTCATTCTAACTTTGGGTAAGATGTAAAACAACCCCATGCATTGTTAAGCAACATGTGCAAAAAAAATCCCTTTTCTCACTCACTACCATTAGCTGCAGACCCCAACACTGACCACCATCAGGCCTGGGTGGAGCTAAAGAGGAGGGGGATGGGAGTGGGGGATGGAAGGAAAAGACAGATGTGTTCATAAAGGTTGGTGGACTAAGGAGAGATAACATGGTCTCAAACCAGATATTTTAAATTTCTTAGAGCCTCCAGCAGCTCCATCATTACTAATATATTGTTCTAACCCATGGCTAATCACTGATGCATATCATCATTGTTTGGTTGCGTAATGTAAAGACATTGGCACTGGTTTTGTTTCGTGTTCTCCAGTGAATTTTCTGTGGAAAGATTTCCTGAAGCATAACATTCAAATTAAAAAGGGGCAGATTAAGAAAAAAAAAGGTTCAGTAAAACAAAGACAGAGACAGACTCAAAGGGGAGAGATGTGACTTATGTAAGAGTTACAGAGAGTTTGGAGGGAACACACTGTTCCTATGGAACTTATAAATGAAAGGAGGGAGGATCACGTCATGACAAAGGCAGAACCAAAGGAGGGGTTGGAAAGTTGGCTTTGACTGACCTTGCCTAAAAAGTTTTATGAACATCTTTAAAGAAATTTAAACCTCTGTGCAAATAAACGATACGTTTTAAAAAAAAAAAAAAAAAAAGCTTCTCTCCTTAGTGACTCACATATAGGCTTATAGAAAAACAAAAGTAATGTGGTCAGGCTTAAATTTGCAGTGACAAAATCAACAAAGCACCACGGTAAAACCCCTTTAGACATGCTATATTATTTGACATATAACACAAAGAATGTAACAGACAGACTTGTGTCATTCATTTCAAATTTTACCTTGAGGGAAAGACAATACAAGTAAAACTTTCCTATGAAATGGTGATTTTGTTTTTTTCTACCTAGGCAATCAATAAATATGGGGAGCAGCTTTCAACATGTGGATATTTATTTTCTCTCTATCTGTAGAACCTGGTGTGAAGACAGACACTACACCAGGGAAAAGCAGGAGAAGTCCACTGCAGGCCCTCTACAATGGAGACCAGGTGAGAACACGTTCTCTCTCTCACACACAAAACCACACACACACCACCACATGGTTAAAACATACGCTGCCACAAACAGAGTTTATTTATACACACACAAACTGCTTCTGAGGAAAAAAAAGAACTCATTGAGAATTCTGCATGTGCTGCCTTCAAAGACTTACAAAAACTTCAGAATTTATAGAGGGGACACAGGATGATACAAAGGGACACACTTTAAAAAAAAAAAAAAAGTTTGCTTTTATTGTTGTCAAACTTAACCCCTAATTCTGTGAAAACATTTCATATTTAAACTCCCTTGGAGCTTGGAAAAGACAACCGTGGTGACCTTGTGTATCATATCAGCTATGATAACATTTTCATGATTGCAATTTAGCAAATAATATTGCGAGAACAACTTTCACACAGCTGTGTGAATGGGGTCACACATAATGAAAATACTACGGAGAATTCTTAGTTAAAAATGTAGCTCCCTCTACCTTTACTTAAATAACATAACAGTTCTATATTTATTTTGACCTACCTTTCTCATCTCTGCTGTCCTTGGTCCTCTTAGCTGTAGTTCTATTCTGTTTTTCTGTAAATTTCTCTTGGAACTGTGTGGGTACATTACGGACAACTTGAAACCAGAGTCAGATTCGTTGTATGTTTACACATACTTGGCCAATTAAGCTGATTCTGATTAACAGTGAGTTTCAGCTCATTGGTTAGCTGTGCAGCTTGCAACAATACTGTTTTAGTTTACTCTCATGTTTTCAGCACAAAAGCCTTATAAACCCACTTTACACTGCCTGCTCAAGACAGACACAGTTACAGACCCGCTGTTGAACTAAATTGATCATTTCGCAGCTAAAGAGACATATATTTTTGTCAAGACAGACAAAAAAACACAATTTATCCAATCACGATTGACACCAAAAAAAGAGCAAAAAGAGGGAAATACTTGACTGTATATTTGCCAGGTGGTCAAAACACAGCTCAAAATGAAAGATAATTTTGCTCGGTAACTGCATTTTTTTGTAAAATATTTTAAGTTGAAGGAGAGGTCTACTTGTCTTCAAATATTCAGTTTTTCTTGTGATAACCAAACAGTTGTTCACTCTTAATAGAATTACACTGGTTGAATAAGCTGTTCTGGAAGCACAACTTGGCTTTTAAAAGGTTTCTCTATTTCTGCTTCTTTCTCCTGCATCACTGTGATCACATCCCTACAAGCAGCTGGAGCTGTTGGCAGCGCAGAGATCCCTCCAAGGTCGCAGGGAGCTGTTGGAGCAGGCGTGTCTGAGCCACACGAGGAAGCGCCAAGTGCTTTCATCTGATGATCTCAAACATCTCATTGTGGATGATAAACACAGCCTTATTTATTGCTACGTACCCAAGGTTGGTCATAATGAGATTAAATAGAGCAGCTGAAATTTTAGACCAGAGCTTTTCAAACTGTGAGGTTAAGTAGGTAAAGTAAAGACAGGTCCATGCCTCTGTTCTAAAAACTGGAAATTTATTATTGTTGTTTAGCCTTCTGATTTGGCTTTCGTCTTTTGTCAGAATTCAGTGTCATTTCTGTTTTCCAGGAATATCGTATAACATATTATTCTGCTTTAAGTAGGTATTAACCCTATGAACTCTGAAAAAGAAATGGTCTGCCAGTGCCTACACTATTATTCTTGCATATTGTGATATCATTTTCTTGGAGTATCTTCAAATGCTTTTTACCACTTAAATCTGTACAACCTAAACTAAAAGGTTAAAAAGTCAATAAGCCATAATAATTTATAAAAGTCAAGTCCCATGTTTCTTCATCAGATGTCATCACATTAATTCAAAAGATTACTTAAATGTAGAAAGATAAAACATTTCTTACAACTGCACAAGTTATTTGAGCAATGTACATTAGTTAGTTTTCAAGATATGCTTAGTATCATGAGCAGAGTGCAAAGGCGTTTTGATTGTTTGATCATACATTCCTCTGAGGCCACCATGCGTTTTTTTCCACAAGTAATGTTGCAAAATGACGTCATGACGAGTGTACAACGTGATGAAATTATGGTTTTTATTTTAGAATAATTTATATGCAGGTTAATGCAAACTACAATCTCCTGTAGCTGCAGGAAAATTAGTAATTAATGCAAAGTACTGCATTTGCACCGCACGTGCGGTAAGGTGACATAAGGTCATGAAGCGTTGACATAAAAGACAGAAGCTTTTAACTTTCTGTTGTAAAAAGAACGAATGCTCCTGCTATCATGGTTTTTATTGTAAATCAATATATACATGATTATGCAAACCCTGATCTCCCACAGCCATCCGCAGGAGGCCACGTATAATTCAGCTGATGTATGTGTGAGTTTGTTGAAGTGTATCAAAACACTGCAGCTCTCACTTTTCTCCATGTATGAATGTGTTTTTTGGCTTAAAAGAGATTCTTCCCTTCTTTTATCACTTTCAGGTAGCCTGCACTAATTGGAAGCGTGTCTTAATGGTCCTTACCAGCGACGGTCGCTACACTGACCCCCTCGCCATCCCTGCAAATGAGGCCCATGTGGCGGGTAACCTCCGCACACTTTCAGAGTTCTCGGTCCCAGAGATCAACCATCGCCTCCGCAGCTACCTCAAATTCATTTTCGTACGGGAGCCCTTTGAGCGCTTGGTGTCAGCTTACCGTAACAAGTTCACCCGTAGCTACAACACGGCTTTTCACAAACGCTATGGGACGAAGATCATCCGCCGGCACCGGCCCGACCCGGAGCCCGAAGCGCTGGAGAAAGGAAATGACGTTACTTTTAACGAGTTTGTGCAGTACCTGGTGGACCCGCGGACGCAGCGGGAGGAACCTTTTAACGAGCACTGGGAGCGGGTGCACTCTCTCTGCCACCCCTGCCTGATCCACTATGACGTAGTGGGTAAGTACGAGACTCTGGAGCCAGACGCTCAAGCTGTGCTCAGGTTGGCTGGAGTGGAGGGGACACTTCAGTTTCCTACCTCTGGTAAAAGCACCAGGACTGATGGTAACATGGCAGCGCGCTTTTTTAAGCACATCAGTCCTTTCTACCAGAAGAAACTGTTCAACCTGTATCGGATGGATTTCCTGCTTTTCAACTATTCAACACCAGAGTACCTCATGACTCGATGAGGGGCAGGGAAGAGGAGTAACATCAGTGCCATAGGTGTGTGATGGTTGAGATGGCCTTTCACGTCCCCTTTGGACTTAATGTCAGTGATTATTTTGCACTTTTGTGGTTGCCGTGGACGATTTTCATCTCTTCCTGGAGTGGCACATCACAAGCACTGACTTGTTGCTATGACCCTCCAACGAAACCAGCTGCAGAGACTTGTTTAAGTGAATGGAGCCAATTTTTTTCCTGAGAAGAAAAGACGGACAGTTTGTGCTGTAATCAACAAAGCATCTGTCATATTTGTTTGTATGCTTTCTAGTGTGAAAACAGTGTTTTGTTTTGATGTTTAGCAGAACAAAGTGCAGATGGATTGTTCCCAAAATGCAGGTGACACATTAACATTCTGTCAGGGCTTTAGGTTTAGTAACAATTCAATATTTATTTATTTTTGTTCACCTGCCATTTTTCTAGAAATTACCTTGTCAAATTGGGCAGACCTGTCTTTAACGTTTAGTTCTGTTGTCGAGTTGGTGTCAAGGCCCAGACATACCAAAACTGACGTCAGAGAACTAGTTGCGACGAAAGCCCTCTGCTGTGTCGCCCTCACATCGTCGTGTCTAGGCAAAAAAGTTGCACAGGAGCTCACCAGAAACCAACAAGCACGTATGTTCTCTGCTGCGTCGTCTGTAATAGTCATTCAAAACGGAAAACAGAAGACCACTATGATGCTAGTTAGCCAGTTGGCACAATAACACCAACCCAATATTGAAAGAACAGAACATATTTACCATGCCCCAGTGAACAACAATACAACCCATCGATATCTTATTTTGTATAACAAATTTTGTTCAACCTCAGTCCGAGCTGTTTGTTTACATTCCTCTCATTTGTTTCTCCTCCTCCTCTCGTGCGCTGAGCTGAACAGCCAGTCAGAGTAATTTTATTCACTGTTAGGCTCCTTGGCACCACCGCAGATTCAACATGCTGAGTCGGTGGGAAAAAGCCGACAATGGTTGACAAAGGTCAACGGGGGCCACCGTTGCGGCACACACATTGGTGATGAGAGCTGCAGGTGCTCACCGTTGGCCCAAAGTGGGTGGACGGCTGACCATCAGCTTGGTGTGTCATGGCCTTTATATGCTTTATCAGCACCCCTGCTGTGCAGCAGCAGTTCTCCTAAGGCTTGGTCTTCAGAGAACTAATGAGCCATAAATTAAAGTCACGGTTCAGAGGAGCAGGTTCTCCTCTTGCATTGGCTGGAATGCATGTGAATGTGCTGACTGTGAAAGTGAGCACAGCAGATTCATTCAAACCATCTACAGTAGAATATCGATGGATGGCATTTATTTATGTATGTCACTGCATTTGTCAGTATTTATTGTTGTGGAAATGTGTGTATGTTAGTAAGGATTTGGGCTCATGATTTTGTGAAAATGAATTTTATATGGAAGAAGGGCGGAGTTTCTCGTTTTCAGAGTGATTCCTTTTAACTTGCTTTCTTGGCTTTTGCACATAAACACATGCCAAATTGAAATCTTAACGACAAATCAAATGTCATCATCACCCACTGCCTGGGCTTGTCTTATCTAGCTTGTCACAACACTTGTTGACATTACCTTAAATGTTTATCTGGGAGTCATTTCCAGAGAGACTTGGAGTCACTGCATAGTTCTAGTAAAAAGTCAGTTGCCATCCCTCCCCTATCACTGTCTGTATTTAGCTCTTAGCAGGTAGGCTGAACAAACAACCACATACCTGTGGTCAGGGCTGGGTCCAGCCGAGCTCTACTCCTAGTCAGAGCTCCCCTTGTAAGAGTGAATGCAGGCACATGAAGGGGTTATCCACCTACAGGCTTCTCCACTGCAGGGCCTTGATCAGAAAATGTGACGGAATTTAGGTTAAAAAATAATACAGAGGTTAATGTAAGAGTGGGGACATGTTTATTAATGACTTGCACTGTGAAAATAGCAATTTTAACAAATGTCATACAGTCTTAAAGGGGAACCTGATTTTACTCAAAGTCTGTTTACAGGTGTTAAGGAGCACTACTGTTTATGTGGAGAAAAAGAGCTTAAGAAAGCATTTCGTGGCTTCACAGGGAGCTGCACAAAGTCTGAAAAATTCCACTTGAGTCAGCACTCGATGACTACAAGTAATAAAGCCCTGAGCCCACCAGACCTCAGTAGCTCCTCATATCTGGTTTAAAGGGAATGGCTTGAAGCTACATTAGCCACTACTAGCAGAACACTCCTGAATCTCTGACCAAACTCGTGCATTTAAGTTACATTTTGGGTAATGCAGATCAGGCTTTGATAAGAAGAATAATTTCTGGAATTAAAAAAGATATCAAGATACTTTCTTTCTTAAACTGTCCATTGTGAGTCCGGTAACATTGTGGTCTGATATGGAATTGGTGGAGCAATACGTATTGAGAGTAGGGGAAAAGTTATCCATTAGGTTAACATAATTTCACTTGAAAAAGTCAAATGTGTGGTGCATTTGTAAAATCTATATCTAAGATATCTATCTAGGGTAAACAGTGCTACCAAATTTAGTTTAATTGAAGAATTATTTAACATTTTTTAAAGAAAAAGTTGAAAAAGTTAAAATGGTATACTTTATTTTTCTATGTCCGTAAATTCCTGAACAATTCCTAGGTTTCATGAAAGATTATCAGGATTCTCACTATCACGGAAAACCTTGACAAGTCATAGAATTAATTCGCATTTTCAAGGCCTGGAAATGTCACGTAATGAGTCAAAAATCATTGAAAATTTGGGGGGGCAAAATGGGATTTTGTTGTGTGTAATGAAAATCTTTTAGTAATCTTGCTTGGATTACCATCTACATAATGTAACATAACTGCTAAATTATTTTCTGAAGCTGTCAACGAAACAAAGCTGTAATCGGTGTCAGTGTGAGACAACATCTTGTTCATCATTAGTACTTCTCTTCATTTTCTCCCCGCGGTCCGTCTCTCCCTCCTTTTAATAGAGTTTTAATCTGATATGTTTGGAAAAACGCCAGGAAAGTAGTGAAAGAAATATTGTCTTAGAACCATTTTTTTATTATGGGTCCATGTAAAAGTAATGAAAAGATTTTGAAATTTTGACCACAAAAATGTGTGGGAACCCTGGATTAAGAAATGAGGCACTTAAGTAAGAGAAAACAGAAACTGGAGTTCCAGTGAATTAAAACAAACCGAGTAGTCAACACTTCAACAAATGCAAAAACATCAAGTTTGCAACAACAAGCGTGATAGGGCGTGTCAAGACAAGTTAGCATTGGCAGGAAACTGTGTTTAATTTCATTTCTTTATCTCTGTGTCTTCCAATGTAAAAGATTTCATCTTGCTGAAGAATATTGTCACACAGGCCCAGGTAGGCCCTCTCTGGAACCATTGCTTTTTTATTTACCTGTAGTAATGCTTTGAAAAGTGCAATAACTGTGTGTGAGTATCTGTATTGTGTTTAAGCTGTGTCTTTAAAAGAGACTTCCTCTTTTATTGAAGCCTTACATTTGTGCTTATGCCATTTATTTTTCTGTTTGCTATGAATGCAGCCATGGATTACAGGGTTTTCATTTTAATGCTCCCCTTTGTAGCAGTGTGCAATTTAAGCCATAATTTGCAAGAAGATGTGACTTGCCAAAACCCAATCACACCCTTCATGTTTTTTTCCTCCAACTTGCTTGATGACATGCTGAGCAAAATATATGTTTGACCTTTTAATTTCTTTTTTTTTCTGGAAAATATAGAACCCAAATAACAAGTAGCTTGTTTTTTCAAAGGGATAAAACATAGCGTGTATCCATCTCAAATGCCCAGACGCTGCTGTGAATAAACACAGCTAGTCAGACATCTCCAGCCATTTCTGTGGTAATGCTTCATTATTCTGAGCTGTGACTTGGTGAGTTGTTGTGAAAAATGGTGAACAGAGCACAATTTGAAAGAATCTCTCACGCACCAGTTTACTAGTGCCACAAAAGCTGTGAATGTGATAACTTGAAAACTGAAGTGCACTTGCTTATGTTATGATTCACTGGCTGGTTACCTTAAAGTTTCTTCAAATACAATTCCTGGACAGCAGCTCTGATTGGGAGGGGTGTGTATGTGTGCGTGGTATTTTTTTGTTTTTGTTTGTCATCATAAGCAACATTGAAGTACAAACGAGATACTCTCCCAAAGACAATTTTTCTTCCTTTGGTGGTATGGACTGCGGTCAAGTGAGCTGTTGTTCATGAGCATATGGTCATGGTCATGGTCAGGGTTCAGCGGGGCAGAAGGTGTAGCTGCATCAACCGATGAGCAGGAATACTCGCCCCCAGATCAGATTGAATTCACAAAAAAAAAAAAAAAAAAACGAAAAAAAACAAACTTTGTGGTTGTTTGCTGATACCAAAGGTGAGGGGTTGTCATCAACAGCCAACATGATTGCCGCCACAGCATCACAGTGATAATACATAATAGTGATAACATAATAAAACTAATTATAATGGTTATTTTTTATTATAATAATATATACTGAAAATAATAATGTAATAATAAAAATAATATCAACCAAATTAAGTAAAAGCAGTGGCAGTTATGGTGGAAGCAACAGTAGTAATAATACTAATACTAATAATTGCAGTAATAATAATAATAACAATAATAATAATAGCATTTATAATAATAACAACATGAAAATGAATAGTTAATTGCCATGTTTTCAATAACCGTCCATTTGACTGTCGATGAAAATGTTGATTGAGTTGTGGATATATTAACAATAATAATACTAGTATTAATATTAATAATTGCGTGTAATGGGTGTCAGTCATGGGTAGGGTTGGTGAACGTACGTGGCTTGGTTTTTAGTTTTGTTCGAAGTTTAGATGCGAGATAAATGCCTTCCAGGTTTTTGGTATGCTGTCATTCTTTCTATTGTAATGTATTCTGTAAGTACGCTGATGTTGCAAGATTGTTTAGATTTGGGTCTTTATTGGGTTTTGATAAGAGTGTCATCACAGCGGTGTTCATGTGGGAGTGCATGGTAGAGGGGGTCTTGATTTCTGTAGGTACTCTGTTGAATAATTTTGACAGTATGTTCCCGAAATATTTGAAGAATTCTGCAGGAAGTCCAACTGGTGCGGGTGATTTATTGTTTGGCATTTTGTTGACGAAATAATTGCCTTTGGTTTGTAATAGATTAGCCAGATATTTACTTGATTTGTTACTGTAATTGAAAGTTTTTGTATTTGAGCTGTTGGATAAGGAACTGTGTTTTCTTGTGAATAATTGTATCAAGTTGGGTTTTAAGTTCAGCTAATTCATTTTGTGCTTGTTTGCTGAAGTTTTTGGTTAACCGGCATGTCTCTAAAGCGGTTTCCTGTTCTTGTTGCTGTTTCCTCTCAAGTGATGAATATGATATGTTATATCATATGATATATTTCTGGGGAGTTGTTCATTTTTCAGGTAGGATGCCCTCTCACTCTTGATTAATGAAGTGGAATCTGGATCTTCCAAGAGTAAGGTATCGAGCGTCATCTTGCGGGAGAATCAGTGATCGTGACTGGATAAATTGTGTTTTTTTGGATGTGTTAAGCGAGTGAATTGCTTAAAAGAAAGAAATCAATTCTAGAAAAGGATTGGTAGAAGGAGGAAAAATGTCAATATTCTCTGGATGATGGGTTTCTTACCAAGTCCAAAGTCATTCATGTATTGTTTTATTATTTCGGTTGAGTGCCAGTTTGTTGAGTTGCCAGGTGTACTAGAACAGTTGTGTGGTTGATGACAGTATTGAAATTTCCAGCTTTTATGATATTTTTTTGAATTGTCTAATAAAGAGAAGAAAATGTTAGCAAGTGTGAATGTTGTGTGGTTCCCTGTGGATCAACAACAGATGAATTATGGACAAATGGGATATTTTTATCGACTTAAATTTAGACGCCTTTTTGTTCACTGCTGAGTGTGGATGGGAATATTTTATTATGTTGTTTATATACAAGATGTTGCAATTCTGAGTTTGAGAAGTGGGTTTCTTGCATAAAACATACCAGCTTTTAATTTTTCGAGTTTAGTGAGTAATTGTGTAATTTTGGGTGATTTTGGTCCTTTTAGTCTGAGTGCAAAAGCCACGTACATGCCTTGCTGCAAAATTGAGTGTATGCATGATTGTGTGTCAGGTTTATCTTGTTTTACATGAGACAGAAAATGAGTATTTTTGACAACATACTATAGTATGATTTGTTTATGCTTCTTGATGAGATACTATAACATTTTTGTTTTGGAAGACAAATTATACTTCAATGTTATTTCTTTCACAACTGGCCATTGGTGACTCGTGTCTGCCTGAGTGTGATTTTTGTCACTATTGTGTGTTTATGTGTGCCCGTTTTATTTTGGTCCTACAACTTCTTTATTCTCCACACCACCTTCATTCCTTCACTCAACACGTGGTGGCACTCATCAGTCTACGTACCTGCCTACAATCATGACTGTACCTACAAGAGAGCCAGCTCTAAAGTCATTCCCTGCCAGACTGTTGCCCAACACGGTTTATTTCAAGGAAGTTCAGCTCTGCTTTGTATATTTTCCATTTTTTCCCGCATGCTATTTTGTGTTTTTGATAAGACCTCTTTGTGATTTCTGCCAGGTTTCCCAGCCAGCTGTCCTGTCGAACCCTTCCAGCTGAAGATACCACAAGAACCTGGATCACCCCTCACCTCAGCCAGTCATCTGACCACCATTCTCCTACACGTTTCACAACTGTAAGAAAACACCTTTTTTTTTCTAATATCAATTTTATCTGTTTGCTTTTGGGTCCTCAGTCCCAGGCATGACAATTATGCTGTTTTGGACCTCAAACCATACTATGACTTTTTAAGCTGTTTCGGAGACGTAGTATATTATGTCTTTTCATGCTATTTTGGACGACTAACTATAATATGACTTTTTTATACCATTTTAGACGACATACTATAATATAACATTTTTATGGTATTTTGGACATTTTATGCTATTTCAGTCGACATATACACTGACGTTTTGATGCCATTTTTGCATACTATATTATGAAAATTCTTTTACATGTTAATGCTGTTTTAGATGACATGCTATACTTAAAAAAATTATGCTATTTAGGTGGACATGCAAGAAGGCAACACATATTATTCTTGAAAAGACCAAGTTCGAAAAAGTTAATCACCACCCTTCCTGTCTCTGCCCTGCCTAACAACCCCCAAAATAGCATGAAAACATCATGATGTAGTATGTCGGCCAAATTGGCATCAAAACGTCAGCATATCTCCATCTTCTCCCCACTACAGGACCCATTTCAGTGTGCAAGGTGCTGATAATGTTGGATTTGAACCTTCAGTCTTTGGTTTACCAAAGTACTGTTTCCATATAGCTTATCAACCACACCACCAGTACCACCTGCATTGGAACCCTTTCAAACTTCAAGGTGTCTCGACAATTTATTTAATTATTATTTTATTTTTTTCGTTTTCAACTAGTTTTTTTAAATGGAATATTTTGACATTTTTTTACCATACTATACTCATTTTTTCGACATGCTGTATTAAGATGTTTTTGGATGTTTTTTTTTTTCTCATTCTATGATATTAATGTTTTGACATGTTGTTTAATGTCGTTTTCAGCTGTATTTTGTTCATTTCATATTTTGGCATTTTTCGCCATACTATACTATGGCATTTTCAGTTATTTTTTCAACATGCATTTTTATGTTATTTTAGTCAATTTTTGAAGTATTCTATGCTATGGCATATTTTGGCACGCTCTTTTAGACTGTTTTAAGGCTTTTTCAGGTGTTTTTGGGACATGTCATATTTTGACATTTTTGCCTTGCCGTTTTGGACATTTTTTCAACATGCATTTTTAGGGTGTTTTTGGCCATTTTTGCAGCATTCTTTGCTATGGCGTGTCTTTGCACGCTCTTTTAGACTGTTTTGAGGTGTTTTCATCTGTTTTTGGGACATGTCATATTTTGACATTTTTGCCATACTATAGCCTTGCCGTTTTGGACATTTTTTCAACATGCATTTTTATGGTGTTTTTGGCCATTTTTGCAGCATTCTTTGCTATGGCGTGTCTTTGCATGCTCTTTGAGACTGTTTTGAGGTGTTTTCATCTGTTTTTGGGACATGTCATATTTTGACATTTTCGCCATACTATAGCCTTGCCTTTTTGGTCATTTTTTCAACATGCATTTTTATGGTGTTTTTGGCCGTTTTTGTAGCATTCTTTGCTATGGCGTGTCTTTGCACGCTCTTTTAGACTGTTTTGAGGTGTTTTCTTCTGTTTTTGGGACATGTCATATTTTGACATTTTTGCCATACTATAGCCTTGCCGTTTTGGACATTTTTTCAACATGCATTTTTAGGGTGTTTTTGGCCATTTTTGCAGCATTCTTTGATATGGCGTGTCTTTGCATGCTCTTTTAGACTGTTTTGAGGTGTTTTCTTCTGTTTTTGGGACATGTCATATTTTGACATTTTTGCCATACTATAGCCTTGCTGTTTTGGACATTTTTTCAACATGCATTTTTAGGTTGTTTTTGGCCATTTTGCAGCATTCTTTGCTGTGGCGTGTCTTTGCATGCTCTTTTAGACTGTTTTGAGGTGTTTTCATCTGTTTTTGGGACATGTCATATTTTGACATTTTTGCCATACTATAGCCTTGCTGTTTTGGACATTTTTTCAACATGCATTTTTATGGTGTTTTTGGCCGTTTTTGCAGCATTCTTTGCTATGGCGTGTCTTTGCACGCTCTTTTAGACTGTTTTGAGGTGTTTTCTTCTGTTTTTGGGACATGTCATATTTTGACATTTTTGCCATACTATAGCCTTGCTGTTTTGGACATTTTTTCAACATGCATTTTTAGGGTGTTTTTGGCCATTTTTGCAGCATTCTTTGCTATGGCGTGTCTTTGCATGCTCTTTTAGACTGTTTTGAGGTGTTTTCATCTGTTTTTGGGACATGTCATATTTTGACATTTTTGCCATACTATAGCCTTGCTGTTTTGGACATTTTTCAACATGCATTTTTATGGTGTTTTTGGCCGTTTTGCAGCATTCTTTGCTATGGCGTGTCTTTGCATGCTCTTTTAGACTGTTTTGAGGTGTTTTCATCTGTTTTTGGGACATGTCATATTTTGACATTTTTGCCATACTATAGCCTTGCTGTTTTGGACATTTTTTCAACATGCATTTTTATGGTGTTTTTGGCCATTTTTGCAGCATTCTTTGCTATGGCGTGTCTTTGCATGCTCTTTTAGACTGTTTTGAGGTGTTTTCATCTGTTTTTGGGACATGTCATATTTTGACATTTTTGCCATACTATAGCCTTGCTGTTTTGGACATTTTTTCAACATGCATTTTTATGGTGTTTTTGGCCATTTTGCAGCATTCTTTGCTATGTATGTGTCTTTGCACGCTCTTTTAGACTGTTTTGATGTGTTTTCTTCTGTTTTTGGGACATGTCATATTTTGACATTTTTGCCATACTATAGCCTTGTATTTTGGACATTTTTCAACATGCATTTTATGGTGTTTTGGCCATTTTGCAGCATTCTTTGCTATGGCGTGTCTTTGCACGCTCTTTTAGACTGTTTTGAGGTGTTTTCTTCTGTTTTTGGGACATGTCATATTTTGACATTTTGCCATACTATAGCCTTGCTGTTTTGGACATTTTTTCAACATGCATTTTTATGGTGTTTTTGGCCGTTTTTGTAGCATTCTTTGCTATGGCGTGTCTTTGCACGCTCTTTTAGACTGTTTTGAGGTGTTTTCATCTGTTTTTGGGACATGTCATATTTTGACATTTTTGCCATACTATAGCCTTGCTGTTTTGGACATTTTTTCAACATGCATTTTTATGGTGTTTTTGGCCGTTTTTGCAGCATTCTTTGCTATGGCGTGTCTTTGCACGCTCTTTTAGACTGTTTTGAGGTGTTTTCATCTGTTTTTGGGACATGTCATATTTTGACATTTTTGCCATACTATAGCCTTGCTGTTTTGGACATTTTTCAACATGCATTTTTATGGTGTTTTGGCCCGTTTTTCAGCATTCTTTTCTTTGGCCTGTCTTTGCACGCTCTTTTAGACTGTTTTGAGGTGTTTTCATCTGTTTTTGGGACATGTCATATTTTGACATTTTGCCATACTATAGCCTTGCTGTTTTGGACATTTTTCAACATGCATTTTTATGGTGTTTTTGGCCATTTTGCAGCATTCTTTGCTATGGCGTGTCTTTGCACGCTCTTTTTAGACTGTTTTGAGGTGTTTTCTTCTGTTTTTGGGACATGTCATATTTTGACATTTTGCCATACTATAGCCTTGCTGTTTTGGACATTTTTCAACATGCATTTTTATGGTGTTTTTGGCCATTTTGCAGCATTCTTTGCTATGGCGTGTCTTTGCACGCTCTTTTAGACTGTTTTGAGGTGTTTTCATCTGTTTTTGGGACATGTCATATTTTGACATTTTTGCCATACTATAGCCTTGCCGTTTTGGACATTTTTTCAACATGCATTTTTATGGTGTTTTTGGCCGTTTTTGCAGCATTCTTTGCTATGGCGTGTCTTTGCACGCTCTTTTAGACTGTTTTGAGGTGTTTTCTTCTGTTTTTGGGACATGTCATATTTTGACATTTTTGCCATACTATAGCCTTGCTGTTTTGGACATTTTTTCAACATGCATTTTTATGGTGTTTTTGGCCGTCTTTGCAGCATTCTTTGCTATGGCGTGTCTTTGCACGCTCTTTTAGACTGTTTTGAGGTGTTTTCATCTGTTTTTGGGACATGTCATATTTTGATATTTTTGCCATACTATAGCCTTGCTGTTTTGGACATTTTTTCGACATGCATTTTTAGGGTGTTTTTGGCGTTTTGCAGCATTCTTTGCTATGGCGTGTCTTTGCACGCTCTTTTAGACTGTTTTGAGGTGTTTTCTTCTGTTTTTGGGACATGTCATATTTTGACATTTTTGCCATACTATAGCCTTGCTGTTTTGGACATTTTTTCAAAATGCATTTTTATGGTGTTTTTGGCCGTTTTGCAGCATTCTTTGCTATGGCGTGTCTTTGCACGCTCTTTTACACTGTTTTGAGGTGTTTTCATCTGTTTTTGGGACATGTCATATTTTGACATTTTTGCCATACTATAGCCTTGCTGTTTTGGACATTTTTTCAACATGCATTTTTATGGTGTTTTTGGCCGTTTTTGCAGCATTCTTTGCTATGGCGTGTCTTTGCACGCTCTTTTAGACTGTTTTGAGGTGTTTTCTTCTGTTTTTGGGACATGTCATATTTTGACATTTTTGCCATACTATAGCCTTGCTGTTTTGGACATTTTTTCAACATGCATTTTTAGGGTGTTTTTGGCCATTTTTGCAGCATTCTTTGCTATGGCGTGTCTTTGCACGCTCTTTTAGACTGTTTTGAGGTGTTTTCATCTGTTTTTGGGACATGTCATATTTTGACATTTTGCCATACTATAGCCTTGCTGTTTTGGACATTTTTTCAACATGCATTTTTATGGTGTTATTGGCCGTTTTTGCAGCATTTTTTGCTATGGCGTGTCTTTGCATTCTCTTTTAGACTGTTTTTGAGGTGTTTTCATCTGTTTTTGGGACATGTCATATTTTGACATTTTTGCCATACTATAGCCTTGCTGTTTTGGACATTTTTTTCAACATGCATTTTATGGTGTTTTTGGCCATTTTTGCAGCATTCTTTGCTATGGCGTGTCTTTGCACGCTCTTTTAGACTGTTTTGAGGTGTTTTCTTCTGTTTTTGGGACATGTCATATTTTGACATTTTTGCCATACTATAGCCTTGCTGTTTTGGACATTTTTTCAACATGCATTTTTATGGTGTTTTTGGCCGTTTTTGCAGCATTCTTTGCTATGGCGTGTCTTTGCACGCTCTTTTAGACTGTTTTGAGGTGTTTTCATCTGTTTTTGGGACATGTCATATTTTGACATTTTTGCCATACTATAGCCTTGCTGTTTTGGACATTTTTTCAACATGCATTTTTATGGTGTTTTTGGCCGTTTTTGCAGCATTCTTTGCTATGGCGTGTCTTTGCACGCTCTTTTTAGACTGTTTTGAGGTGTTTTCTTCTGTTTTTGGGACATGTCATATTTTGACATTTTTGTCATACTATAGCCTTGTTGTTTTGGACATTTTTCAACATGCATTTTTATGGTGTTTTTGGCCGTTTTTGCAGCATTCTTTGCTATGGCATGTCTTGGCACGCTCTTTTACACTGTTTTGAGTTGTTTTCATCTGTTTTTGGGACATGTCATATTTTGACATTTTTGCCATACTATAGCCTTGTCGTTTTGGACATTTTTTCAACATGCATTTTTATGGTGTTTTCGACCGTTTTTGCAGCATTCTTTGCTATGGCGTGTCTTTGCACGCTCTTTTAGACTGTTTTGAGGTGTTTTCTTCTGTTTTTGGGACATGTCATATTTTGACATTTTTGCCATACTATAGCCTTGTCGTTTTGGACATTTTTTCAACATGCATTTTTATGGTGTTTTCGACCGTTTTTGCAGCATTCTTTGCTATGGCGTGTCTTTGCACGCTCTTTTAGACTGTTTTGAGGTGTTTTCATCTGTTTTTGGGACATGTCATATTTTGACATTTTTGCCATACTATAGCCTTGCTGTTTTGGACATTTTTTCAACATGCATTTTAGGGTGTTTTTGGCCATTTTGCAGCATTTTTTTCTATGGCGTGTCTTTGCACGCTCTTTTAGACTGTTTTGAGGTGTTTTCTTCTGTTTTTGGGACATGTCATATTTTGACATTTTTGCCATACTATAGCCTTGCTGTTTTGGACATTTTTTCAACATGCATTTTTATGGTGTTTTTGGCCGTTTTTGCAGCATTCTTTGCTATGGCGTGTCTTTGCACGCTCTTTTAGACTGTTTTGAGGTGTTTTCATCTGTTTTTGGGACATGTCATATTTTGACATTTTTGCCATACTATAGCCTTGCTGTTTTGGACATTTTTTCAACATGCATTTTTAGGTTGTTTTTGGCCATTTTTGCAGCATTCTTTGCTATGGCGTGTCTTTGCACGCTCTTTTAGACTGTTTTGAGGTGTTTTCTTCTGTTTTTGGGACATGTCATATTTTGACATTTTTGCCATACTATAGCCTTGCTGTTTTGGACATTTTTTCAACATGCATTTTTATGGTGTTTTTGGCCGTTTTTGTAGCATTCTTTGCTATGGCGTGTCTTTGCACGCTCTTTTAGACTGTTTTGAGGTGTTTTCTTCTGTTTTTGGGACATGTCATATTTTGACATTTTTGCCATACTATAGCCTTGCTGTTTTGGACATTTTTCAACATGCATTTTTATGGTGTTTTTGGCGTTTTTGTAGCATTCTTTGCTATGGCGTGTCTTTGCACGCTCTTTTAGACTGTTTTGAGGTGTTTTCATCTGTTTTTGGGACATGTCATATTTTGACATTTTTGCCATACTATAGCCTTGCCGTTTTGGACATTTTTTCAACATGCATTTTTAGGTTGTTTTTGGCCATTTTTGCAGCATTCTTTGCTATGGCGTGTCTTTGCACGCTCTTTTAGACTGTTTTGAGGTGTTTTCATCTGTTTTTGGGACATGTGATATTTTGATATTTTTGCCATACTATAGCCTTGCCGTTTTGGACATTTTTTCAACATGCATTTTTAGGTTGTTTTTGGCCATTTTTGCAGCATTCTTTGCTATGGCGTGTCTTTGCACGCTCTTTTAGACTGTTTTGAGGTGTTTTCTTCTGTTTTTGGGACATGTCATATTTTGACATTTTTGCCATACTATAGCCTTGCTGTTTTGGACATTTTTCAACATGCATTTTTATGGTGTTTTTGGCCATTTTGCAGCATTCTTTGCTATGGCGTGTCTTTGCACGCTCTTTTAGACTGTTTTGAGGTGTTTTCATCTGTTTTTGGGACATGTCATATTTTGACATTTTGCCATACTATAGCCTTGCTGTTTTGGACATTTTTTCAACATGCATTTTTATGGTGTTTTTGGCCGTTTTTGCAGCATTCTTTGCTATGGCGTGTCTTTGCACGCTCTTTTAGACTGTTTTGAGGTGTTTTCTTCTGTTTTTGGGACATGTCATATTTTGACATTTTTGCCATACTATAGCCTTGCCGTTTTGGACATTTTTTCAACATGCATTTTTAGGGTGTTTTTGGCCATTTTTGCAGCATTCTTTGCTATGGCATGTCTTGGCACGCTCTTTTACACTGTTTTGAGTTGTTTTCATCTGTTTTTGGGACATGTCATATTTTGACATTTTTGCCATACTATAGCCTTGCCTTTTTGGTCATTTTTTCAACATGCATTTTTATGGTGTTTTTGGCCGTTTTTGCAGCATTTTTTGCTATGGCGTGTCTTTGCACGCTCTTTTAGACTGTTTTGAGGTGTTTTCATCTGTTTTTGGGACATGTCATATTTTGACATTTTTGCCATACTATAGCCTTGCTGTTTTGGACATTTTTCAACATGCATTTTAGGGTGTTTTTGGCGTTTTTGCAGCATTCTTTGCTATGGCGTGTCTTTGCACGCTCTTTTAGACTGTTTTGAGGTGTTTTCATCTGTTTTTGGGACATGTCATATTTTGACATTTTGCCATACTATAGCCTTGCTGTTTTGGACATTTTTCAACATGCATTTTATGGTGTTTTTGGCCGTTTTGCAGCATTCTTTGCTATGGCGTATCTTTGCACGCTCTTTTAGACTGTTTTGAGGTGTTTTCTTCTGTTTTTGGGACATGTCATATTTTGACATTTTTGCCATACTATAGCCTTGCTGTTTTGGACATTTTTTCAACATGCATTTTTATGGTGTGTTTGGCGGTTTTTGCAGCATTCTTTGCTATGGCGTGTCTTTGCACGCTCTTTTAGACTGTTTTGAGGTGTTTTCTTCTGTTTTTGGGACATGTCATATTTTGACATTTTTGCCATACTATAGCCTTGCTGTTTTGGACATTTTTTTCAACATGCATTTTTAGGTTGTTTTTGGCCATTTTTGCAGCATTCTTTGCTATGGCGTGTCTTTGCACGCTCTTTTAGACTGTTTTGAGGTGTTTTCTTCTGTTTTTGGGACATGTCATATTTTGACATTTTTGCCATACTATAGCCTTGCCGTTTTGGACATTTTTCAACATGCATTTTATGGTGTTTTTGGCCATTTTTGCAGCATTCTTTGCTATGGCGTGTCTTTGCACGCTCTTTTAGACTGTTTTGAGGTGTTTTCATCTGTTTTTGGGACATGTCATATTTTGACATTTTTGCCATACTATAGCCTTGCTGTTTTGGACATTTTTTCAACATGCATTTTTATGGTGTTTTCGACCGTTTTTGCAGCATTCTTTGCTATGGCGTGTCTTTGCACGCTCTTTTAGACTGTTTTGAGGTGTTTTCATCTGTTTTGGGACATGTCATATTTTGACATTTTGCCATACTATAGCCTTGCTGTTTTGGACATTTTTTCAACATGCATTTTTAGGTTGTTTTTGGCTGTTTTTGCAGCATTCTTTGCTATGGCGTGTCTTTGCACGCTCTTTTAGACTGTTTTGAGGTGTTTTCTTCTGTTTTTGGGACATGTCATATTTTGACATTTTTGCCATACTATAGCCTTGCTGTTTTGGTCATTTTTTCAACATGCATTTTTATGGGGTTTTGGCTGTTTTTGCAGCATTTTTTTCTATGGCGTGTCTTTGCACGCTCTTTTAGACTGTTTTGAGGTGTTTTCTTCTGTTTTTGGGACATGTCATATTTTGACATTTTTGCCATACTATAGCCTTGCTGTTTTGGACATTTTTTCAACATGCATTTTAGGTTGTTTTTGGCCGTTTTTGCAGCATTCTTTGCTATGGCGTGTCTTTGCACGCTCTTTTAGACTGTTTTGAGGTGTTTTCTTCTGTTTTTGGGACATGTCATATTTTGACATTTTGCCATACTATAGCCTTGCTGTTTTGGACATTTTTCAACATGCATTTTTAGGTTGATTTTGGCCATTTTTGCAGCATTCTTTGCTATGGCGTGTCTTTGCACGCTCTTTTAGACTGTTTTGAGGTGTTTTCTTCTGTTTTTGGGACATGTCATATTTTGACATTTTTGCCATACTATAGCCTTGCCGTTTTGGACATTTTTTCAACATGCATTTTTAGGTTGTTTTTGGCCATTTTTGCAGCATTCTTTGCTATGGCGTGTCTTTGCACGCTCTTTTAGACTGTTTTGAGGTGTTTTCATCTGTTTTTGGGACATGTGATATTTTGATATTTTTGCCATACTATAGCCTTGCTGTTTTGGACATTTTTCATCGTGCATTTTTAGGGTGTTTTTGGCCGTCTTTGCAGCATTCTTTGCTATGGCGTGTCTTTGCACGCTCTTTTAGACTGTTTTGAGGTGTTTTCTTCTGTTTTTGGGACATGTCATATTTTGACATTTTTGCCATACTATAGCCTTGCTGTTTTGGACATTTTTTTCAACATGCCTTTTTATGGTGTTTTTGGCCATTTTGCAGCATTCTTTGCTATGGCGTGTCTTGGCACGCTCTTTTACACTGTTTTGAGTTGTTTTCATCTGTTTTTGGGACATGTCATATTTTGACATTTTTGCCATACTATAGCCTTGCCGTTTTGGACATTTTTTCAACATGCATTTTTAGGTTGTTTTTGGCCATTTTTGCAGCATTCTTTGCTATGGCGTGTCTTTGCACGCTCTTTTAGACTGTTTTGAGGTGTTTTCATCTGTTTTTGGGACATGTGATATTTTGATATTTTTGCCATACTATAGCCTTGCTGTTTTGGACATTTTTTCAACATGCATTTTATGGTGTTTTGGCCGTTTTGCAGCATTCTTTGCTATGGCGTGTCTTTGCAGCTCTTTTAGACTGTTTTGAGGTGTTTTCATCTGTTTTTGGGACATGTCATATTTTGACATTTTTGCCATACTATAGCCTTGCCGTTTTGGACTTTTTTTCAACATGCATTTTTATGGTGTTTTTGGCCGTTGTTGTAGCATTCTTTGCTATGGCGTGTCTTTGCACGCTCTTTTAGACTGTTTTGAGGTGTTTTCATCTGTTTTTGGGACATGTCATATTTTGACATTTTTGCCATACTATAGCCTTGCTGTTTTGGACATTTTTTCAACATGCATTTTTATGGTGTTTTTGGCCGTTTTTGCAGCATTCTTTGCTATGGCGTGTCTTTGCACGCTCTTTTAGACTGTTTTGAGGTGTTTTCTTCTGTTTTTGGGACATGTCATATTTTGACATTTTTGCCATACTATAGCCTTGCTGTTTTGGACATTTTTTCAACATGCATTTTTAGGGTGTTTTTGGCCGTCTTTGCAGCATTCTTTGCTATGGCGTGTCTTTGCACGCTCTTTTTAGACTGTTTTGAGGTGTTTTCTTCTGTTTTTGGGACATGTCATATTTTGACATTTTGCCATACTATAGCCTTGCTGTTTTGGACATTTTTCAACATGCATTTTATGGTGTTTTTGGCCATTTTGCAGCATTCTTTGCTATGGCGTGTCTTTGCACGCTCTTTTAGACTGTTTTGAGGTGTTTTCTTCTGTTTTGGGACATGTCATATTTTGACATTTTTGCCATACTATAGCCTTGCTGTTTTGGACATTTTTTCAACATGCATTTTTATGGTGTTTTTGGCCGTCTTTGCAGCATTCTTTGCTATGGCATGTCTTGGCACGCTCTTTTACACTGTTTTGAGTTGTTTTCATCTGTTTTTGGGACATGTCATATTTTGACATTTTTGCCATACTATAGCCTTGCCGTTTTGGACATTTTTTCAACATGCATTTTTAGGTTGTTTTTGGCCATTTTTGCAGCATTCTTTGCTATGGCGTGTCTTTGCACGCTCTTTTAGACTGTTTTGAGGTGTTTTCTTCTGTTTTTGGGACATGTCATATTTTGACATTTTGCCATACTATAGCCTTGCTGTTTTGGACATTTTTCAACATGCATTTTTATGGTGTTTTTGGCCATTTTGCAGCATTCTTTGCTATGGCGTGTCTTTGCACGCTCTTTTAGACTGTTTTGAGGTGTTTTCATCTGTTTTTGGGACATGTCATATTTTGACATTTTTGCCATACTATAGCCTTGCTGTTTTGGACATTTTTCAACATGCATTTTTAGGGTGTTTTTGGCCATTTTGCAGCATTCTTTGCTATGGCGTGTCTTTGCACGCTCTTTTAGACTGTTTTGAGGTGTTTTCATCTGTTTTTGGGACATGTCATATTTTGACATTTTGCCATACTATAGCCTTGCTGTTTTGGACATTTTTCAACATGCATTTTATGGTGTTTTTGGCCATTTTGCAGCATTCTTTTCTATTGCGTGTCCTTGCACGCTCTTTTAGACTGTTTTTGAGGTGTTTTCATCTGTTTTTGGGACATGTCATATTTTGACATTTTTGCCATACTATAGTCTTGCTGTTTTGGACATTTTTCAATATGCATTTTTAGGGTGTTTTTGGCCGTTTTTGCAGCATTCTTTGCTATGGCGTGTCTTTGCACGCTCTTTTTAGACTGTTTTGAGGTGTTTTCATCTGTTTTTTGGACATGTCATATTTTGACATTTTTGCCATACTATAGCCTTGCTGTTTTGGACATTTTTTCAACATGCATTTTTATGGTGTTTTTGGCCATTTTTGCAGCATTCTTTGCTATGGCGTGTCTTTGCACGCTCTTTTTAGACTGTTTTGAGGTGTTTTCATCTGTTTTTGGGACATGTCATATTTTGACATTTTGCCATACTATAGCCTTGCTGTTTTGGACATTTTTTCAACATGCATTTTTATGGTGTTTTTGGCCATTTTGCAGCATTCTTTGCTATGGCGTGTCTTTGCATGCTCTTTTAGACTGTTTTGAGGTGTTTTCATCTGTTTTTGGGACATGTCATATTTTGACATTTTTGCCATACTATAGCCTTGCCGTTTTGGACATTTTTTCAACATGCATTTTTAGGTTGTTTTTGGCCATTTTTGCAGCATTCTTTGCTATGGCGTGTCTTTGCACGCTCTTTTAGACTGTTTTGAGGTGTTTTCTTCTGTTTTTGGGACATGTCATATTTTGACATTTTGCCATACTATAGCCTTGCTGTTTTGGACATTTTTTCAACATGCATTTTTAGGTTGTTTTTGGCCATTTTGCAGCATTCTTTGCTATGGCGTGTCTTTGCACGCTCTTTTAGACTATTTTGAGGTGTTTTCATCTGTTTTTTGGACATGTCATATTTTGACATTTTTGCCATACTATAGCCTTGCTGTTTTGGACATTTTTTCAACATGCATTTTTATGGTGTTTTTGGCCATTTTTGCAGCATTCTTTGCTATGGCGTGTCTTGGCACGCTCTTTTACACTATTTTGAGGTGTTTTCATCTGTTTTTGGGACATGTCATATTTTGACATTTTGCCATACTATAGCCTTGCTGTTTTGGACATTTTTTCAACATGCATTTTTAGGTGTTTTTGGCCATTTTGCAGCATTCTTTGCTATGGCTTGTCTTTGCACGCTCTTTTAGACTGTTTTGAGGTGTTTTCATCTGTTTTTGGGACATGTCATATTTTGACATTTTTGCCATACTATAGCCTTGCCGTTTTGGACATTTTTTCAACATGCATTTTTAGGTTGTTTTTGGCCATTTTTGCAGCATTCTTTGCTATGGCGTGTCTTTGCACGCTCTTTTAGACTGTTTTGAGGTGTTTTCTTCTGTTTTTGGGACATGTCATATTTTGACATTTTGCCATACTATAACCTTGCTGTTTTGGACATTTTTTCAACATGCATTTTTAGGTTGTTTTTGGCCGTTTTTGCAGCATTCTTTGCTATGGCGTGTCTTTGCACGCTCTTTTAGACTGTTTTGAGGTGTTTTCTTCTGTTTTTGGGACATGTCATATTTTGACATTTTTGCCATACTATAGCCTTGCTGTTTTGGACATTTTTCAACATGCATTTTATGGTGTTTTTGGCCATTTTGCAGCATTCTTTGCTATGGCGTGTCTTTGCACGCTCTTTTAGACTGTTTTGAGGTGTTTTCTTCTGTTTTTGGGACATGTCATATTTTGACATTTTGCCATACTATAGCCTTGCTGTTTTGGACATTTTTTCAACATGCATTTTATGGTGTTTTTGGCCATTTTGCAGCATTCTTTGCTATGGCGTGTCTTTGCACGCTCTTTTAGACTGTTTTGAGGTGTTTTCTTCTGTTTTTGGGACATGTCATATTTTGACATTTTGCCATACTATAGCCTTGCTGTTTTGGACATTTTTCAACATGCATTTTATGGTGTTTTTGGCCATTTTTGCAGCATTCTTTGCTATGGCGTGTCTTTGCACGCTCTTTTAGACTGTTTTGAGGTGTTTTCATCTGTTTTTGGGACATGTCATATTTTGACATTTTTGCCATACTATAGCCTTGCCTTTTTGGTCATTTTTTCAACATGCATTTTTATGGTGTTTTTGGCCGTCTTTGCAGCATTCTTTGCTATGGCGTGTCTTGGCACGCTCTTTTAGACTGTTTTGAGGTGTTTTCTTCTGTTTTTGGGACATGTCATATTTTGACATTTTTGCCATACTATAGAATTGCTGTTTTGGACATTTTTCAACATGCATTTTTATGGTGTTTTTGGCCATTTTTGCAGCATTCTTTTGCTATGGCGTGTCTTTGCACGCTCTTTTAGACTGTTTTGAGGTGTTTTCATCTGTTTTTGGGACATGTCATATTTTGACATTTTTGCCATACTATAGCCTTGCTGTTTTGGACATTTTTTTCAACATGAATTTTTAGGTGTTTTTTGGCCGTTTTGCAGCGTTCTTTGCTATGGCGTGTCTTTGCACGCTCTTTTAGACTGTTTTGAGGTGTTTTCATCTGTTTTTGGGACATGTGATATTTTGATATTTTTGCCATACTATAGCCTTGCTGTTTTGGACATTTTTTCAACATGCATTTTTAGGGTGTTTTTGGCCATTTTTGCAGCATTCTTTGCTATGGCGTGTCTTTGCATGCTCTTTTAGACTGTTTTGAGGTGTTTTCATCTGTTTTTGGGACATGTCATATTTTGACATTTTTGCCATACTATAGCCTTGCTGTTTTGGACATTTTTTCAACATGCATTTTTAGGGTGTTTTTGGCCGTCTTTGCAGCATTCTTTGCTATGGCGTGTCTTTGCACGCTCTTTTAGACTGTTTTGAGGTGTTTTCTTCTGTTTTTGGGACATGTCATATTTTGACATTTTTGCCATACTATAGCCTTGTTGTTTTGGACATTTTTCAACATGCATTTTTAGGTTGTTTTGGCCATTTTTGCAGCATTCTTTGCTATGGCGTGTCTTTGCACGCTCTTTTAGACTGTTTTGAGGTGTTTTCATCTGTTTTTGGGACATGTCATATTTTGACATTTTTGCCATACTATAGCCTTGCCGTTTTGGACATTTTTTCAACATGCATTTTTAGGGTGTTTTTGGCCGTCTTTGCAGCATTCTTTGCTATGGCATGTCTTGGCACGCTCTTTTACACTGTTTTGATTTGTTATCATCTGTTTTTGGGACATGTCATATTTTGACATTTTTGCCATACTATAGCCTTGCTGTTTTGGACATTTTTTTCAACATGCATTTTTAGGTTGTTTTTGGCCATTTTTGCAGCATTCTTTGCTATGGCGTGTCTTTGCATGCTCTTTTAGACTGTTTTGAGGTGTTTTCATCTGTTTTTGGGACATGTCATATTTTGACATTTTTGCCATACTATAGCCTTGCTGTTTTGGACATTTTTTTCAACATGCTTTTTTAGGTTGTTTTTGGCCATTTTGCAGCATTCTTTGCTATGGCGTGTCTTTGCACGCTCTTTTAGACTGTTTTGAGGTGTTTTCTTCTGTTTTTGGGACATGTCATATTTTGACATTTTGCCATACTATAGCCTTGCTGTTTTGGACATTTTTTCAACATGCATTTTTAGGTTGTTTTTGGCCATTTTTGCAGCATTCTTTGCTATGGCGTGTCTTTGCACGCTCTTTTAGACTGTTTTGAGGTGTTTTCTTCTGTTTTTGGGACATGTCATATTTTGACATTTTTGCCATACTATAGCCTTGCCGTTTTGGACATTTTTTCAACATGCATTTTTAGGTTGTTTTTGGCCATTTTTGCAGCATTCTTTGCTATGGCGTGTCTTTGCACGCTCTTTTAGACTGTTTTGAGGTGTTTTCTTCTGTTTTTGGGACATGTCATATTTTGACATTTTGCCATACTATAGCCTTGCTGTTTTGGACATTTTTCAACATGCATTTTTAGGTTGTTTTGGCCATTTTGCAGCATTCTTTGCTATGGCGTGTCTTTGCACGCTCTTTTTAGACTGTTTTGAGTTGTTTTCATTTTTTTTTGGGACATGTCATATTTTGACATTTTGCCATGCTATAGCCTTGCTGGTTTGGACATTTTTTCAACATGCATTTTTAGGTTGTTTTTGGCCATTTTTGCAGCATTCTTTGCTATGGCGTGTCTTTGCACGCTCTTTTAGACTGTTTTGAGGTGTTTTCATCTGTTTTTGGGACATGTCATATTTTGACATTTTTGCCATACTATAGCCTTGCTGTTTTGGACATTTTTTCAACATGCATTTTTATGGTGTTTTTGGCCGTTTTTGCAGCATTCTTTGCTATGGCGTGTCTTTGCACGCTCTTTTAGACTGTTTTGAGGTGTTTTCATCTGTTTTTGGGACATGTCATATTTTGACATTTTTGCCATACTATAGCCTTGCTGTTTTGGACATTTTTTCAACATGCATTTTTATGGTGTTTTTGGCCGTCTTTGCAGCATTCTTTGCTATGGCGTGTCTTTGCACGCTCTTTTAGACTGTTTTGAGGTGTTTTCTTCTGTTTTTGGGACATGTCATATTTTGACATTTTTGCCATACTATAGCCTTGCTGTTTTGGACATTTTTCAACATGCATTTTAGGTTGTTTTTGGCCATTTTGCAGCATTCTTTGCTATGGCGTGTCTTTGCACGCTCTTTTAGACTGTTTTGAGTTGTTTTCTTCTGTTTTTGGGACATGTCATATTTTGACATTTTTGCCATACTATAGCCTTGCCGTTTTGGACATTTTTTCAACATGCATTTTTAGGTTGTTTTTGGCCATTTTTGCAGCATTCTTTGCTATGGCGTGTCTTTGCACGCTCTTTTAGACTGTTTTGAGGTGTTTTCATCTGTTTTGGGACATGTCATATTTTGACATTTTTGCCATACTATAGCCTTGCTGTTTTGGACATTTTTCAACATGCATTTTTAGGGTGTTTTTGGCCATTTTGCAGCATTCTTTGCTATGGCGTGTCTTTGCATGCTCTTTTAGACTGTTTTGAGGTGTTTTCATCTGTTTTTGGGACATGTCATATTTTGACATTTTTGCCATACTATAGCCTTGCTGTTTTGGACATTTTTTCAACATGCATTTTTATGGTGTTTTCGACCGTTTTTGCAGCATTCTTTGCTATGGCGTGTCTTTGCACGCTCTTTTAGACTGTTTTGAGGTGTTTTCATCTGTTTTTGGGACATGTCATATTTTGACATTTTTGCCATACTATAGCCTTGCTGTTTTGGACATTTTTTCAACATGCATTTTTATGGTGTTTTTGGCCATTTTTGCAGCATTCTTTGCTATGGCGTGTCTTTGCATGCTTCTTTTAGACTGTTTTGAGGTGTTTTCTTCTGTTTTTGGGACATGTCATATTTTGACATTTTTGCCATACTATAGCCTTGCCGTTTTGGACATTTTTTCAACATGCATTTTTAGGTTGTTTTTGGCCATTTTTGCAGCATTCTTTGCTATGGCGTGTCTTTGCACGCTCTTTTAGACTGTTTTGAGGTGTTTTCTTCTGTTTTTGGGACATGTCATATTTTGACATTTTTGCCATACTATAGCCTTGCTGTTTTGGACATTTTTCAACATGCATTTTTAGGTTGTTTTTGGCCATTTTTGCAGCATTCTTTGCTATGGCGTGTCTTTGCACGCTCTTTTAGACTGTTTTGAGGTGTTTTCTTCTGTTTTTGGGACATGTCATATTTTGACATTTTTGCCATACTATAGCCTTGCCGTTTTGGACATTTTTTCAACATGCATTTTTAGGTTGTTTTTGGCCATTTTTGCAGCATTCTTTGCTATGGCGTGTCTTTGCACGCTCTTTTAGACTGTTTTGAGGTGTTTTCTTCTGTTTTTGGGACATGTCATATTTTGACATTTTTGCCATACTATAGCCTTGCCGTTTTGGACATTTTTTCAACATGCATTTTTATGGTGTTTTCGACCGTTTTTGCAGCATTCTTTGCTATGGCGTGTCTTTGCACGCTCTTTTAGACTGTTTTGAGGTGTTTTCTTCTGTTTTTGGGACATGTCATATTTTGACATTTTTGCCATACTATAGCCTTGCTGTTTTGGACATTTTTCAACATGCATTTTTAGGTTGTTTTTGGCCATTTTGCAGCATTCTTTGCTATGGCGTGTCTTTGCACGCTCTTTTAGACTGTTTTGAGGTGTTTTCTTCTGTTTTTGGGACATGTCATATTTTGACATTTTGCCATACTATAGCCTTGCTGTTTTGGACATTTTTCAACATGCATTTTTAGGTTGTTTTTGGCCATTTTTGCAGCATTCTTTGCTATGGCGTGTCTTTGCACGCTCTTTTAGACTGTTTTGAGGTGTTTTCATCTGTTTTTGGGACATGTCATATTTTGATATTTTTGCCATACTATAGCCTTGCTGTTTTGGACATTTTTTCAACATGCATTTTTAGGTTGTTTTTGGCCATTTTTGCAGCATTCTTTGCTATGGCGTGTCTTTGCACGCTCTTTTAGACTGTTTTGAGGTGTTTTCTTCTGTTTTTGGGACATGTCATATTTTGACATTTTTGCCATACTATAGCCTTGCCGTTTTGGACATTTTTTCAACATGCATTTTTATGGTGTTTTTGGCTGTTTTTGCAGCATTCTTTGCTATGGCGTGTCTTTGCACGCTCTTTTAGACTGTTTTGAGGTGTTTTCTTCTGTTTTTGGGACATGTCATATTTTGACATTTTGCCATACTATAGCCTTGCTGTTTTGGACATTTTTTCAACATGCATTTTATGGTGTTTTTGGCCATTTTGCAGCATTCTTTGCTATGGCGTGTCTTTGCACGCTCGTTTAGACAGTTTTGAGGTGTTTTCATCTGTTTTGGGACATGTCATATTTTGACATTTTTGCCATACTATAGCCTTGCTGTTTTGGACATTTTTCAACATGCATTTTTATGGTGTTTTTGGCCATTTTTGCAGCATTCTTTGCTATGGCGTGTCTTTGCACGCTCTTTTAGACTGTTTTGAGGTGTTTTCATCTGTTTTTGGGACATGTCATATTTTGACATTTTTGCCATACTATAGCCTTGCTGTTTTGGACATTTTTTCAACATGCATTTTTAGGGTGTTTTTGGCCGTCTTTGCAGCATTCTTTGCTATGGCGTGTCTTTGCACGCTCTTTTAGACTGTTTTGAGGTGTTTTCTTCTGTTTTTGGGACATGTCATATTTTGACATTTTTGCCATACTATAGCCTTGCCGTTTTGGACATTTTTTCAACATGCATTTTTATGGTGTTTTTGGCCATTTTTGCAGCATTCTTTGCTATGGCGTGTCTTTGCACGCTCTTTTAGACTGTTTTGAGGTGTTTTCTTCTGTTTTTGGGACATGTCATATTTTGACATTTTTGCCATACTATAGCCTTGCCGTTTTGGACATTTTTTCAACATGCATTTTTAGGTTGTTTTTGGCCATTTTTGCAGCATTCTTTGCTATGGCGTGTCTTTGCACGCTCTTTTAGACTGTTTTGAGGTGTTTTCTTCTGTTTTTGGGACATGTCATATTTTGACATTTTGCCATACTATAGCCTTGTTGTTTTGGACATTTTTTCAACATGCATTTTTAGGTTGTTTTTGGCCGTTTTTGCAGCATTCTTTGCTATGGCGTGTCTTTGCACGCTCTTTGAGACTGTTTTGAGGTGTTTTCATCTGTTTTTGGGACATGTCATATTTTGATATTTTTGCCATACTATAGCCTTGCTGTTTTGGACATTTTTTCAACATGCATTTTTAGGTTGTTTTGGCCATTTTGCAGCATTCTTTGCTATGGCGTGTCTTTGCACGCTCTTTTAGACTGTTTTGAGGTGTTTTCTTCTGTTTTTGGGACATGTCATATTTTGACATTTTTGCCATACTATAGCCTTGCCGTTTTGGACATTTTTTCAACATGCATTTTTATGATGTTTTTGGCTGTTTTTGCAGCATTTTTTGCTATGGCGTGTCTTTGCACACTCTTTTAGACTGTTTTGAGGTGTTTTCTTCTGTTTTTGGGACATGTCATATTTTGACATTTTTGCCATACTATAGCCTTGCTGTTTTGGACATTTTTTCAACATGCATTTTTAGGGTGTTTTTGGCCGTCTTTGCAGCATTCTTTGCTATGGCATGTCTTGGCACGCTCTTTTACACTGTTTTGAGTTGTTTTCATCTGTTTTGGGACATGTCATATTTTGACATTTTGCCATACTATAGCCTTGCTGTTTTGGACATTTTTTCAACATGCATTTTTAGGGTGTTTTTGGCCGTCTTTGCAGCATTCTTTGCTATGGCGTGTCTTTGCACGCTCTTTTAGACTGTTTTGAGGTGTTTTCTTCTGTTTTTGGGACATGTCATATTTTGACATTTTTGCCATACTATAGCCTTGCTGTTTTGGACATTTTTTCAACATGCATTTTTATGGTGTTTTTGGCTGTTTTTGCAGCATTTTTTGCTATGGCGTGTCTTTGCACACTCTTTTAGACTGTTTTGAGGTGTTTTCTTCTGTTTTTGGGACATGTCATATTTTGACATTTTTGCCATACTATAGCCTTGCCGTTTTGGACATTTTTTCAACATGCATTTTTATGGTGTTTTTGGCTGTCTTTGCAGCATTCTTTGCTATGGCGTGTCTTTGCACGCTCTTTTAGACTGTTTTGAGGTGTTTTCTTCTGTTTTTGGGACATGTCATATTTTGACATTTTTGCCATACTATAGCCTTGCCGTTTTGGACATTTTTTCAACATGCATTTTTAGGTTGTTTTTGGCCATTTTTGCAGCATTCTTTGCTATGGCGTGTCTTTGCACGCTCTTTTAGACTGTTTTGAGGTGTTTTCTTCTGTTTTTGGGACATGTCATATTTTGACATTTTTGCCATACTATAGCCTTGCTGTTTTGGACATTTTTTCAACATGCATTTTTAGGTTGTTTTTGGCCATTTTTGCAGCATTCTTTGCTATGGCGTGTCTTTGCACGCTCTTTTAGACTGTTTTGAGGTGTTTTCATCTGTTTTTGGGACATGTCATATTTTGATATTTTTGCCATACTATAGCCTTGCCGTTTTGGACATTTTTTCAACATGCATTTTTAGGTTGTTTTTGGCTGTTTTTGCAGCATTCTTTGCTATGGCGTGTCTTTGCACGCTCTTTTAGACTGTTTTGAGGTGTTTTCTTCTGTTTTTGGGACATGTCATATTTTGACATTTTTGCCATACTATAGCCTTGCCGTTTTGGACATTTTTTCAACATGCATTTTTAGGTTGTTTTTGGCCATTTTTGCAGCATTCTTTGCTATGGCGTGTCTTTGCACGCTCTTTTAGACTGTTTTGAGGTGTTTTCTTCTGTTTTTGGGACATGTCATATTTTGACATTTTTGCCATACTATAGCCTTGCCGTTTTGGACATTTTTTCAACATGCATTTTTAGGTTGTTTTTGGCCATTTTGCAGCATTCTTTGCTATGGCGTGTCTTTGCACGCTCTTTTAGACTGTTTTGAGGTGTTTTCTTCTGTTTTTGGGACATGTCATATTTTGACATTTTTGCCATACTATAGCCTTGCCGTTTTGGACATTTTTTCAACATGCATTTTTAGGTTGTTTTTGGCCATTTTTGCAGCATTCTTTGCTATGGCGTGTCTTTGCACGCTCTTTTAGACTGTTTTGAGGTGTTTTCTTCTGTTTTTGGGACATGTCATATTTTGACATTTTTGCCATACTATAGCCTTGCTGTTTTGGACATTTTTTCAACATGCATTTTTATGGTGTTTTCGACCGTTTTTGCAGCATTCTTTGCTATGGCGTGTCTTTGCACGCTCTTTTAGACTGTTTTGAGGTGTTTTCTTCTGTTTTTGGGACATGTCATATTTTGACATTTTTGCCATACTATAGCCTTGCTGTTTTGGACATTTTTTTCAACATGCATTTTAGGTTGTTTTTGGCCATTTTGCAGCATTCTTTGCTATGGCGTGTCTTTGCACGCTCTTTTAGACTGTTTTGAGGTGTTTTCTTCTGTTTTTGGGACATGTCATATTTTGACATTTTGCCATACTATAGCCTTGCTGTTTTGGACATTTTTCAACATGCATTTTAGGTTGTTTTTGGCCATTTTTGCAGCATTCTTTGCTATGGCGTGTCTTTGCACGCTCTTTTAGACTGTTTTGAGGTGTTTTCATCTGTTTTTGGGACATGTCATATTTTGACATTTTTGCCATACTATAGCCTTGCTGTTTTGGACATTTTTCAACATGCATTTTAGGTTGTTTTTGGCTGTTTTTGCAGCATTTTTTGCTATGGCGTGTCTTTGCACGCTCTTTTAGACTGTTTTGAGGTGTTTTCTTCTGTTTTTGGGACATGTCATATTTTGACATTTTTGCCATACTATAGCCTTGCCGTTTTGGACATTTTTTCAACATGCATTTTTAGGTTGTTTTTGGCTGTTTTTGAAGCATTCTTTTTGCTATGGCGTGTCTTTGCACGCTCTTTTAGACTGTTTTGAGGTGTTTTCTTCTGTTTTTGGGACATGTCATATTTTGACATTTTGCCATACTATAGCCTTGCTGTTTTGGACATTTTTCAACATGCATTTTTATGGTGTTTTTGTCCATTTTTGCAGCATTCTTTGCTATGGCATGTCTTGGCACGCTCTTTGAGACTGTTTTGAGGTGTTTTCATCTGTTTTTGGGACATGTCATATTTTGATATTTTTGCCATACTATAGCCTTGCTGTTTTGGACATTTTTTCAACATGCATTTTTAGGGTGTTTTTGGCCGTCTTTGCAGCATTCTTTGCTATGGCGTGTCTTTGCACGCTCTTTTAGACTGTTTTGAGGTGTTTTCTTCTGTTTTTGGGACATGTCATATTTTGACATTTTTGCCATACTATAGCCTTGCTGTTTTGGACATTTTTCAACATGCATTTTTATGTTGTTTTTGGCTGTTTTTGCAGCATTCTTTGCTATGGCGTGTCTTTGCACGCTCTTTTAGACTGTTTTGAGGTGTTTTCTTCTGTTTTTGGGACATGTCATATTTTGACATTTTTGCCATACTATAGCCTTGTCGTTTTGGACATTTTTTCAACATGCATTTTTATGGTGTTTTTGGCCATTTTTGCAGCATTCTTTGCTATGGCATGTCTTGGCACGCTCTTTTAGACTGTTTTGAGGTGTTTTCTTCTGTTTTGGGACATGTCATATTTTGACATTTTGCCATACTATAGCCTTGCTGTTTTGGCCATTTTTTCAAAATGAATTTTACGTTGTTTTTGGCCATTTTTGCAGCATTCTTTGCTATGGCGTGTCTTTGCACGCTCTTTTAGACTGTTTTGAGGTGTTTTCTTCTGTTTTTGGGACATGTCATATTTTGACATTTTTGCCATACTATAGCCTTGCTGTTTTGGACATTTTTTCAACATGCATTTTTATGATGTTTTTGGCTGTTTTTGCAGCATTTTTTGCTATGGCGTGTCTTTGCACGCTCTTTTAGACTGTTTTGAGGTGTTTTCATCTGTTTTTGGGACATGTCATATTTTGACATTTTTGCCATACTATAGCCTTGCTGTTTTGGACATTTTTTCAACATGCATTTTTATGGTGTTTTTGGCCGTTTTTGCAGCATTCTTTGCTATGGCGTGTCTTTGCACGCTCTTTTAGACTGTTTTGAGGTGTTTTCTTCTGTTTTTGGGACATGTCATATTTTGACATTTTTGCCATACTATAGCCTTGCCGTTTTGGACATTTTTTCAACATGCATTTTTAGGGTGTTTTTGGCCGTTTTTGAAGCATTCTTTGCTATGGCGTGTCTTTGCATGCTCTTTTAGACTGTTTTGAGGTGTTTTCATCTGTTTTTGGGACATGTCATATTTTGACATTTTTGCCATACTATAGCCTTGCTGTTTTGGACATTTTTCAACATGCATTTTAGGGTGTTTTTGGCCATTTTTGCAGCATTCTTTGCTATGGCGTGTCTTTGCACATCTTTTAGACTGTTTTGAGGTGTTTTCATCTGTTTTTGGGACATGTCATATTTTGACATTTTTGCCATACTATAGCCTTGCCGTTTTGGACATTTTTTCAACATGCATTTTTAGGGTGTTTTTGGCCGTTTTTGCAGCATTCTTTGCTATGGCGTGTCTTTGCACGCTCTTTTAGACTGTTTTGAGGTGTTTTCATCTGTTTTTGGGACATGTCATATTTTGACATTTTTGCCATACTATAGCCTTGCTGTTTTGGACATTTTTTCAACATGCATTTTTAGGGTGTTTTTGGCCGTTTTGTAGCATTCTTTGCTATGGCGTGTCTTTGCACGCTCTTTTAGACTGTTTTGAGGTGTTTTCTTCTGTTTTTGGGACATGTCATATTTTGACATTTTTGCCATACTATAGCCTTGCCGTTTTGGACATTTTTTCAACATGCATTTTTAGGGTGTTTTTGGCCATTTTTGCAGCATTCTTTGCTATGGCGTGTCTTTGCATGCTCTTTTAGACTGTTTTGAGGTGTTTTCATCTGTTTTTGGGACATGTCATATTTTGACATTTTTGCCATACTATAGCCTTGCCGTTTTGGACATTTTTTCAACATGCATTTTTATGGTGTTTTTGGCTGTCTTTGCAGCATTCTTTGCTATGGCATGTCTTGGCACGCTCTTTTACACTGTTTTGAGTTGTTTTCATCTGTTTTTGGGACATGTCATATTTTGACATTTTTGCCATACTATAGCCTTGCTGTTTTGGACATTTTTTCAACGTGCATTTTTTGGTTGTTTTTGGCCATTTTGCAGCATTCTTTGCTGTGGCGTGTCTTTGCATGCTATTTTAGGCTGTCTTAGGTCTTTTCGCTGTTTTTGGGACATGTTATATTTTGACATTTTTGACATACTATAGCCTTGCTGTTTTGGACATTTTTCAACATGCATTTTATGGTGTTTTTGACCTTTTTTGCAGCATTCTTTGCTATGGCGTGTCTTTGCACGCTCTTTTAGACTGTTTTGAGGTGTTTTCTTCTGTTTTTGGGACATGTCATATTTTGACATTTTTGCCATACTATAGCCTTGCTGTTTTGGACATTTTTCAACATGCATTTTTAGGGTGTTTTGGCCATTTTGCAGCATTCTTTGCTATGGCGTGTCGTTGCACGCAATTGTAGACTGCTTTGAGGTGTTTTCATCTGTTTTTGGGACATGTCATATTTTGACATTTTTGCCATACTATAGCCTTGCTGTTTTGGACATTTTTTCAACATGCATTTTTATGGTGTTTTTGGCCGTTTTTGCAGCATTCTTTGCTATGGCATGTCTTGGCACGCTCTTTTACACTGTTTTGAGTTGTTTTCATCTGTTTTTGGGACATGTCATATTTTGACATTTTTGCCATACTATAGCCTTGCTGTTTTGGACATTTTTTCAACATGCATTTTTATGGTGTTTTTGGCCATTTTTGCAGCATTCTTTGCTATGGCGTGTCTTTGCACGCTCTTTTAGACTGTTTTGAGGTGTTTTCATCTGTTTTATGGACATGTCATATTTTGACATTTTTGCCATACTATAGCCTTGCTGTTTTGGACATTTTTTCAACATGCATTTTTATGGTGTTTTTGGCCATTTTTGCAGCATTCTTTGCTATGGTGTGTCTTTGCATGCTATTTTATACTGGTTTGAGGTGTTTTCATCTGTTTTGGGGAAATGTCACATTTTGACATTTTTGCCATACTATAGCCTTGCTGTTTTGGACATTTTTTCAACATGCATTTTTATGGTGTTTTTGGCCGTTTTTGCAGCATTCTTTGCTATGGCGTGTCTTTGCACGCTCTTTTAGACTGTTTTGAGGTGTTTTCATCTGTTTTTGGGACATGTCATATTTTGACATTTTTGCCATACTATAGCCTTGCTGTTTTGGACATTTTTTCAACATGCATTTTTATGGTGTTTTTGGCCGTTTTTGCAGCATTCTTTGCTATGGCGTGTCTTTGCACGCTCTTTTAGACTGTTTTGAGGTGTTTTCATCTGTTTTTGGGACATGTCATATTTTGACATTTTTGCCATACTATAGCCTTGCCTTTTTGGTCATTTTTTCAACATGCATTTTTAGGTTGTTTTTGGCCATTTTTGCAGCATTCTTTGCTATGGTGTGTCTTTGCATGCTCTTTTAGACTGTTTTGAGGTGTTTTCTTCTGTTTTTGGGACATGTCATATTTTGACATTTTTGCCATACTATAGCCTTGCTGTTTTGGACATTTTTTCAACATGCATTTTTAGGGTGTTTTTGGCCATTTTTGCAGCATTCTTTGCTATGGCGTGTCTTGGCACGCTCTTTTACACTATTTTGAGGTGTTTTCATCTGTTTTTGGGACATGTCATATTTTGACATTTTTGCCATACTATATATAGCCTTGCCTTTTTGGTCATTTTTTCAACATGCATTTTTATGGTGTTTTTGGCCGTTTTTGCAGCATTCTTTGCTATGGCGTGTCTTTGCACGCTCTTTTAGACTGTTTTGAGGTGTTTTCATCTGTTTTTGGGACATGTCATATTTTGACATTTTGCCATACTATAGCCTTGCTGTTTTGGACATTTTTTCAACATGCATTTTATGGTGTTTTTGGCCGTTTTGCAGTATTCTTTGCTATGGCGTGTCTTGGCACGCTTATTTTAGACTGTTTTGAGGTGTTTTCTTCTGTTTTTGGGACATGTCATATTTTGACATTTTTGCCATACTATATAGCCTTGCCTTCTTGGTCATTTTTTCAACATGCATTTTTATGTTCTTTTAGTCCGTTTATGGAGCATTCTATGTTATGGCGTGCCTTGGCACGCTCTTTTAGACTGTTTTGGGGTGTTTTCATCTGTTTTTGGGACATGTCATATTTTGACATTTTTGCCATACTATAGCCTTGCCGTTTTGGTGATTTTTTCAACATGCATTTTTATGTTTTTTTAGTCCGTTTTTTTGAGCATTCTATGCTTTGGCGTGCCTTGGCACGCTCTTTTAGACTGTTTTAGGGTGTTTTCAGCTGTTTTTGGGACATGTCATATTTTAACATTTCTGCCATACTATAGTCTTGCCTTTTTGGTCATTTTTTTCAACATGCATTTTCATGGTGTTTTTGCAGCATTGTATGTCATGGCGTGTATTGGTATATTATCTTAGGTTGTTTTGGGGTGTTTTCAGCTGTTTTTGGGACACGTCATAAAAAGACATACCATCATATCCAATCGATATCACATGTCATAGTAAAATATGTCGTCTAAAATCACGAAAAAATGTCAGGGTTCAGTATGTTGTCCAAAATTACAAAAAACCTCACAGAATAGTATGTAATCCAAAATCACAAAGAAAACTTGAAGTATAGTATGCTGTCAAAAAACTCAAAAAAACATTATAGTATGTCATCCGAAATTCTGACAAAACGACATTGTATGGCATGTCATTCAAAATCATGAGAAAAAAATCCCTGTGATATGTCGTCCAAAATCATGTACAAACATCACAGTACAGTATGTCAACTAAAATTATGATTAAAATGTCATAGTATAGTATGTTGTCAAAAATCATGGATTCTCATAGTATAGTACGTCATGTAAAATCACAAAAAATGTCATAGTATAGCATGTTGTCTGTGATGCCCCTGCAACACTGTTTAGTTCCTGTTTGGCCTGCCTGTGCTCTTTCTTTCAGGATCTCCCTGACTGAGTGGCTCCTCCCACTTTGTTGTTGGCATTCACCTCACCTGTCACAAGTCTATTTAAGCTTGGCCATTTAGGGGATGGCTCTCTCTCTCCCCCAGAAGGCCTGTGCATCTCAGGTGCCCAATGGTTTTGTTTGGTTTGATTGTTTACCCTTCTGTTTCCTCATGGTTTAAGTTGGCACCCAAAGACATTATGCGCCCAATACCCACACCTCACCACTTGACCTACATCTTGGTTTGGTTTTTGGTTCTGTTACCTGTATTAAATGTGTTGTTAATTTAAAGTATTACTACTGTGTGGTCCTCCCTTCTTTTTTAATCTGGGCATAACACGTCCAAAATCAGAAAACACCTCATAGTATAGTAGGTTGTCCAAAATTGTGAAAAACATGAAAATATCACAATATGATATGTCAACCAAAATGGGAAAATACTACATTATGTCTTTCAAAACAGCAGCAAACATACAGCCTGTTATCCAAAATGCGATGAGGTCCAAAACAGCATAATTGTCATGCTTGGGACTGAGGACCCAAAAGCAAACAGATAAAACTGATATTAGGAAAAAAAAGGTGTTTTCTTACAGTTGTGAAACGTGTAGGAGAATGGTGGTCAGATGACTGGCTGAGGTGAGGGGTGATCCAGGTTCTTGTGGTATCTTCAGCTGGAAGGGTTTGACAGGACAGCTGGCTGGGAAACCTGGCAGAAATCACAAAGAGGTCTTATCAAAAACACAAAATAGCATGCGGGAAAAAATGGAAACTATACAAAGCAGAGCTGAACTTCCTTGAAATAAACCGTGTTGGGCAACAGTCTGGCAGGGAATGACTTTAGAGCTGGCTCTCTTGTAGGTACAGTCATGATTGTAGGCAGGTACGTAGACTGATGAGTGCCACCACGTGTAGAGTGAAGGAATGAAGGTGGTGTGGAGAATAAAGAAGTGATAAAACCAAAACAAAACACACAAAAGTGACTGGAAAAAGAATAAACAAAAATCATACTCAGGCAGACACGCAGCAATCATCAACATACGGTTGTAAAAACATAACATCAAAGTATACTTTGTCATCCAAAACGGCATAAAAATGTCATTGTATCTCATTTATAAGCATAAACAAATCATACTATAGTATATCGTGAATACTCTCTTCTGTCATGCAAAACAAGATAAATCAGACACACAAAAAACATCACAGTAAAGACTGTTCAAAAATACTATCACAAAAAAAGGTATGTGGCCAAGAATCACAAAAAAAAAAACATAACAAAAGACACCTGTCATGGTATAGTTTGTCGCCCAGAATCATGAAAAAATATAATATAGTAATTTGTCCAAAATCATGAAAAAATATCCTAAGATAAGATGAGATGGTCTATCATAGTGTGTGAATGTGTGTGTGAATTGGTGAATGTGACATGTTGTGTGAAAGCGCTTTGAGTGGACAAAAACACGAGAAAAGCCCTATACAAGTATAGTCCATTTAAGGTCAATTTACCACAGTGTACTATGACATTTATTCTTTCATTTTTGAGGACATACTACACTACGAGGACTTTTTTTCATCATTTTTGATGACATACTATAATTTGACTTTTTGTGATTTTGGACAACATATAACACAATGAAGTTGTTTTTTTGTTGTTTTTTTTATCATTTTGCAAGACATTGTACAACTTTTTAAATGATTTTATAAGATACCTTGTACACTATATTTTTTCAGGATTTTAAATGACATACTATGCTATGGGGATTTTACATTATTTTGGACAACATACTATACTGTAACTGTAGCAGCTAAGCCTGAACTTAAACCCACTGAGGGCTGCCTAGACGGGCTAATGATTGATGCGCTCGTCCGTCTTCCTCACTCAGCATTTCTTCCAACTTGCAAATGGAAATCCTTTTGACCATTGCTGAAGGGCACCTATCCATGCTGCTGTCATCACTTTACAAAGGACCATTCATGACCCAACCTATTCTGAAAGTCTATGAGCCATCCTCACAGCTGTTTAAACCTCTCAAGGCTCAAACATTTTGGGTGCGTTGCCTCCAATTGACTGGTCGACGTTAGCTTTTATGCCGGGATTTCAGACTTTTGACGGATATGGCCACTTTTCCAAATCTCTTTCATTCAGCACTTAGAGGCATTTTCTTTTGCGTGAGGACTTCTGGGAGCTTGTAGAAGAGGTTAGTCTCCAATTAAGATATTTCCAAATCTGAACACTCATATGCAGATACAACTCTTTGCTGTCCCATGGTTTGTAGGAGTATGTTGGTTCATCTACCAGCCACATTGGGTCTCTGCATAAGGTGAGCTGAACAGAAGGTGTGCACTATTCAGTTCCCTTTGGTGGACTTGACTTGGAGAGGTAAGATAGAGAGAACACAGCCATCTTTTCTGGTCCCCGTGTAACCGCAGGTTTTAATGAGACACCGTGTTGTTGCATGCCACTGGCTCTTTAGAATGGTGTGTGTCATTTTTCAATGTCTCTCCTTTGTCAACATGAAGCACAGTGGGATGGTATTGACTGCCTGTCTTGCAGGTTAACCGGTTACCGCATTCCCAACTCCTATGCCCTTCACCTAAGCAGCCAAAGCAAAGGTCTTTCTCCTTCAGAAAGCTGATCTTATCCCTGTGCTTTTGTCCTTTTAAAATGTTGACATTCCTCCAGTGAGTGACGTTGTGAGCAACAAACACAAAGAGACTTTCCTGCTGAGCCATGAGCTGGTATGTCACTTAGCAAGATGGGTGCAACAGTGGTGGCAAAGCTGTTTCCCTTAGCTCTAATTGCAGGTTATGACTTCGGCCTACTGACGGCCTTTGAACCAACTGTTGATGTTGGTTTGGCTGGTGGCAATGACCAATATTTAGTTTGCTGTAGCTTGCTTTGATTGGCAGGCTGGTTTTCAGATGCCATTGGGTTGAGCCCTTTGGATATGGCTGCTTTCCTGTTTTCCTTATCCAGGTAATGACCAGTCCTTAGTTTGCCACGGCTTATCCAGGGAAGAATTCATTGCAGTGGATGATGGTTTAGATACACTCTGGACATCAGAAGCCCATAATGCTGGTAATTTAAATGTTATTTAGCTGTAAATGCAGCTAACATAGTTTCCAGGTCAAGCTGCCCCCTTTTCCTCCTCAGCTGTTGCTTCTGGTCCTCCAAGATGTGCTTTTCCTTGAAAGCCGCCACTTGAGTAAGCAGTGCAGCTCCGTTAAGCTCTGCTTTAACTAGGCAGAAGACATAGTGCTTGATGTTCCACTCTGTGAGCTCCTTTTACTGGAACCTACTTGCCACATAAGAAACACTGTCAACAATATGTGCTCCTCTGTCAATCAACACCTGAACCGCATGATGGTTCTTACTCTCTGGAAACACACACACCCTACCACGCCTGTGACCCCTTAAGGACAGGTAGGTAGGCTACATGCATTTACATCGGGAGATATATATATATGCATATATATTGTAGAAAGATGTCCTTCCGTATTTTTAAATATTAGAGTGTGTTATAAAAAAACAAAACAAAACAAAAAAACTCTTGTCATGTAGTATGTGTAAATAACTGTAGGTCAAACAAAACAATAATACAGTTTGTCAAAAAGACACAAAAAAACCCACTTAAAAATATCACTAAGTATAGACTGTGAAAAAAACTAAGATGTCATATTATTATATGTCAAAAAACCCTAATAAAAGCCATGGTATAGCATATTTTAACACAAAAATAAAAAAAAAAATCACAGTATAGTATGTTGCAAAAAAACAAGGCCATAGCACACTAGATATAGTACATTATTAATTGGTTAAAACAAAACTTTAAACATTAAAAAAAAGTATCAAGTGAGATAACACAGGTCTAAATGCAACCCTCTTTTTAAAATGAATACATATATCCATAAAGTGCACTACCTAGTCAGAAAGCAGTGGCAACTTTAAAACTAATATTTAAATAAATAAACAAAATATATTTCAAAAATGTTTTTAAGTTTGGCTGGCTCTGACACAACTCCAAAATCAATACATGAAAAAACATAAAAGCCACATCATGTTTGCCATGTAGTGCTTGCCACTGTTTGAGCTTTGACTGGTGCTTTTTTAGTTACATCAGCTTGTTGTGCCTTCTGCTTTTCAGTTGGTTTAATGACACTTAAGAGCTGCCACCAGCTTAAAATTTTCATGAATAGAAATTTACGTCAATTTGCATTTTCTTAGCTTCTTGTCCAGAAATGTGACTAAAATTTGTATGGAAACATGGCTGGTGTTATTATTAATACTTGAAGGCACCAAAGGAAGAAATCATGTTTTTTTTTTGGGTGATGTTGTCAAAGTAACACATATATCATTACACTGTTTGTTTTTATTAAAATACAACTGTCCATAGCCACAAAATCACATTAACACTCACCAAACATTTGTCACAATTTTGAATCCACACTTCATCTTTGCGCACATATAAGACATAACATACTGTGGGTGTGGAAGTTCAGGTGACAGTGAGCACAGCAGGATTAGAAAATAAAGGCATTTTAAAATCCCCTAAAGTCATAATGTGGCAGTGTCAACACTGAAGTACAGTACAAATAAAGCGACTTTTTTTGTTTTTCGGACATTGACACAGTTGTAGATGAAATCTTTACATAAGACACAGTTGACATTAACTTTGTTTTCAAGGCAACCTTAGACTAATATTACAAGAAAGGTGCAAGTTTACAATCAGGTATTTTGCCATATTTTTTTTTACATACTTATAGGGCTGGATGTTTAACCACTTTTTTTTTTTTTTAAGGAAATAGTTTAACATTTTGGGAAATCGCAAGGAATTAAAAAAGAAGAATCAATGTTTTATTTCTGCTCTCTAATGTCAGTCTTAATAAACAGATTTCCCAAAACACAAACTGTTGTTTTAAATGACTAATGTTATTAACCACCTAAATTAAGTCATTATCAAAAAATGAAACTACCTGACTTCCATGTGTTTACTTCAAATACTGTAATTAATTCGGACAAACATCAGAAGTGAGACAACACAACACATACTAATAACAATGCCAATTATAATAATTATGACTTAATGGTATTTCATCCAGCCCTACCAATTAAGACAGACTGATGTGCTGGTACAACACAACCTTAGCTGTGGTCTAATTCTCACAGTATCACAGTTAACACATACATTTTAGTAAGCTCGAGTGAAATAAACCGTGATTCAAATAGTATGAATCTATAATTCATTACTTTCTAGTGTAGAAAGTACTGTGTAACAGTGTCACAATTAAAGCTTTTAGCAAAGCACTATTAACACTGAAATACCTCACATAAAAGATCAGTTATTGACAACAGGCAATTTTAAGAAATGCCCTAGATTTCAGTGTTTATGAGGTTTATCTCTAAGATAAGTTTTACTTGAACGAGCAAACAGCAAAATGTTACATGTGACTTCATGAGTGCATTTACACAGATTTGTATTTATGTTTTTTTTGAGATATAGCTCATATACATTAAGAAATCAAAGCCAGGACAGAGATATAGTCAGTGTACTTCAAACTATATTCTCCAACTGCTGCGGTTTTTGCAGTTAAAAGTTTTTATCTGTGTTAATTGTAATCTTTGTTTGTTCATGCAAACTAAAATAAAGCATAGTAAGAAAAATAAAGGTGTTCAAATATGACTTCAAATGACAAAGTGTTACTGTGTGTTCAGACAGAAAGCAAAAACAATTTTAGACTCGGTGCAAATTGATGCAAAGACGCGTCAGCGCAAGTTAAAAACATCCCTCAACTTGATCAAAAAAATATGACTGTATCCCAGAGCTTTAATTATTGTACAGATTAATGTACAGAGACATGAAGAATAATAAGAAGAAGAATAAGAAGTAAGACTGGAGGGGAAATAAAGAACTTGAGTAAAAGGTGAGTTCCAAATTAGCTGTTGCATTCGTGTGAATGATGCAGAGCAAAAACTGGCTTTGCTTTCTGCCTGACACACTTACAAGAGTAACATGCTTGTAATTGCATTCACTGCTGTAATGATGAGGTTTTATGGTTCTGTCAACGATAATAATGAACAGTAAGGCTTTAAGAACCTAAAATTAAAGGGACTGGCATTTTAAGTAGTGAAGGTATACCCAAGGTCCTCTGCAGTTACACAGTAAACACATAAACATGGGCTGACTGGTAAAAACAAACGCTTACAGTCTTCTGCAACAGTTCACTGCTGTTTGTTTGTTTGTTTGTTATTTTTTTCTACATTGAGTGGCAGCACAAAATTCATAAATATATTTTTGTTTTTCTGTTTTTGTGTGTGTATGGGGGGTTGAAATTGCGAGAGGTGTAGACATATTTTTTCAGGGCTTCACAGTGCTTTGGATCACCATTGTTTGATTATTTGATTTTTCTAGTATGATGTTGAAATTGAAAAATAAAGCCCTACAAAGGCAAAATGCAGTAACTACATATTAAAATTGGCCAAAATTGATCTGCATGTGACTTTTCTGTAAGTATTTTATTGTATGAAAACTATTATGCTATAGAAATGTGTAATTTTGAGTAAAAACTCCTCCTTTTAAATTTGCCGCAATGATAAAACGGACCACAAAGGCAAGCCAAACAGGACATGTGCAGTTTGGCTCTTTAGTTACTGCATTTGGGCTTTGTACTGCTGCCCATGCTGTTGCACAGCACTATGGTTTTGTAATCTCTTTGGTGAAGGACTCATCACACATATTCTATGAGCCATGGACTTCAAATAATAATCAAACTTAAGGTTAATATTCCTAAACAAACAAGGTAAAATGGAAAGACAGCTGAGACAACACATTTTGTTCATGGATACTGCAGTTACATGCAGACTATGTTATGCAGTATCTGTGATTTTTTGGGGGTAGAATAAAATAAAATAAGTCTATTTACAGTTTGCCATCCAGCCTGAGAACTTTAAACTCTTTTTTTTTCTTAAAGGGGACCTATTAAGCTTATTTTCAGGTTCATACTTGTATCTAGGGTTTCTGATAATGTAATATAATAATGTTCAAAATACACTATTTTCCTCATACTGTCTATGTTGAAACACCGGCGTCTCTGCTGGAGAATGACTAATGGAAAATAGCGGCCCTATCTACTGCTAAAAGACAGCCAATAAAATCGTCTAAACCAAAGTTTTCAGGACAAGACCTGTTCCAGAGGGAGTATGATCTAAAATTGGGGAGAACATAACTATATCTGCAACCATGATTAAGTTTTCCTCGTGCTAGTGTGTTGCTACATGTAGCAGAGTACCCTTAACTGCAGACTGTCTCTAACAGAGTTTAGCAGTTCTTTCTACCATGAGAAATCACAAATACTGGCTTCTGAACAAAAAACCTTCATGACATGACATGTTCCAGCAAGAATATGACCCAAAATGGATGAGATTTAACAACATCAGCAATCAAGATACCATGTTTCCCTGACAGAAGCATGTAGCTACATGTAGCAGTGTAGGCTATGTGATGTAAACATTTGCAGGAACGTACCTAGAGCAGATGACCTTACAGAAAAATCTGTCATTAGAAGTAGTCAGCTTGTCTCCAAAGATAGTAAAAATTGCTGAAAACAGAGGTTTCAGAATGGTCTCTCTCACAGGGATATTTGACTTTATATGGATATGACAGAAAAAAAGAAAAAAACATAATAGGTCCCCTTTAACTTCACTGCTACTCTAGTAGCTTTACTCTGCCATTGCAGGGCTGTTGCTTGTGCCACAGTCACATTGTACCTATTGTATGTGCAACAAAAAGCAATATGCCAGCTTCTTGTTAGACATTCTGAAGTTTTTGTGATGTGGGTATTTACTTATAGATGTGGCATTTTCTCAGGACACAAATACGTCCTTCTTTCACCTCTTTGGTATTTTGGTGAAACTGACTTCAAAATGGAACAAGTGCAACGGAATAAGCAGCTGCAATGCTTTCAAGAACTGATGTTATGGTTTTACTGATTTGCACACGAACAGATCCTATTCCAGACCTCAAAGGGGAAGTCTGACATTTTGGAAAATGTGCTTATTTGCATTATTGTACGCATTTATATACTTAGTATGAAGCTACTTGCCAGCAGCCAGCTAATTTAGCTTAGCGTTAAGAAAAGAAATGCAGAAAACCGTTAGCCTAGCTTTGTCCAAATCAGGCCAAGATCTGCCAAAAGCACCTATAAAGCTCTCTAATAAACAAGTTATATCTCTTTCTTTCATTCATACAAAAAATAAGTTCCTTGCTGAATAAGTGTTCTGCACACGACCCCACAAAATGGCTAAAAATTATCGTCTTTGCAAGTGATTTTTTGAAGTGCTGGTAGGCTGATTTTGTTACCTTCAGACAGAGCCAGGCTAGTTTTTTCACTGATTCCAGTCTTTGTGCTAAGCCATGTTAGCCGGCTACTAGAAGTGGCTATGTATTTGACTTACAGAAATGAGATTGGTACATTTAACTCTTAGCAAAAGCTGGAATAAGTTTAGGCTACTGTATGTCCTAAAATGTCACAACTAACTAGGATACTAACGGATTTTAATTTTAATTCCACTCATGCCAGAAGGTGCCTTCACAGTAGGGATTCCAGATGCAAATACAGAATTTATAGCTGTCAAGAACTTGCTGGTGGATATCCTCCCTCCTACAGTTTTTGTGTCAGTTCTGCTTTGCTAAAACATTGGTTAATGGTTCTCCAACTAACACAGCTACCAAACAAGTCTCTGTCATACAACTGTCAGGTGCAGTTTACCATCTCATGACAGTTTCCACATTTAGGAAGTGTTCGAGCAGGTGGGTCCATTTTACAATGTTCTCTGCATCACAACATCATCAGAACAGAGGTGATTCCATCCCTCATGACTCCCGCCACATCTACTGATAGTATCTTCCTCCTGATATTACTCTTTCCACTGTGCAGCCATGCCTTTGCCTCTGGCCACCAAAATACCGATTAGCCCATTCTGTCTGTTTGCCACTGACACATTACCTAGAAAATAAATTAGCAGAAAACATTGAGAAGAGATTGCACATAAAGTACATCATATGGATAATAAGGGAGCATCAGGTCTTTTCATGCAAAGATGAAACATTTTCCTGTGTGTTACTGGTGAGTGACCTGACAATCATGAAAACTTAATCCATCCAATTCATTCTAAATTAATTTCATAAAACATATGTTGGAAATATATCCATGAAAATTCCAGTTAATGTACTACATACGTCAACTTCCACAATCTCCCGCATTGATGCATAGTACAGCCCACCCAAACATGGACTGGTTTCAAGTCTGTTTGATATATCTACATTCAAACTGACCATTTGTTCAGTCTTGCTGCTATGATGTAAAGTTGCTACATATTCCTCTAAAGATGTCAAAAAGCTATGCTGAGAGAAATGGTTAGCATTAAACCACCAAACTCACACTAAGTTAATGCGGAAAAACTTGAAGACAGATATAGAGGAATGAATACAAAAAAAAAATTCAACGGGTGGAGAAATAACACTTCTACCTACTTCAAGGTCTGGTTTTTTTTTCTACAAAAGATTGATACTGGCTGGACGTGTTAATGCAGAAAATCCTTTACCGAGATGGATGGGTGTAAATGGGTTGGGTGCCACCTGTGCCTGCTCATCTAAGGTTTAAGTTTGTGACAAAGACAGATTCGTCGCTATGAACTGACCCAGTTATAACCATCAGAAAATGCGTTACTGTCCAATTGAAAGCATCTCTGTGTAAACGCAACAAAGTTGGTGCAACATGAAAGTGGCTGGCTAAGAGTTCAGGGGTGAAAGGGGAAGCATTCAGAGACCCAGGCTCTGAACCAGTGAGACACCGCGGAAGCAGAGGGCCAGAAAGCCTGTGCCCAGCAGGTCACCCAGTGCAGTCAGGTAGGGGATGGAGAAGTTGTCAGGGTCCAGACTCCGTCTCCACATCACACGAATGATGAGGTCGGCAAAGTAAAGGAGGATGGCCACCTAGGGGGAGAAGAAAACTGAACTGAAGAGGCTGAAATTAGTCGAAAACTACAAATACCTCATGTTTGTATGCTCACACCAACCAGTCAAGGTGTAGTTTACATCCATGTCTATCCTGACTCATATAATATATTTAGTGAAGACTTCAATGGAATCTAATAAAAGATATTAAGTGTATTTTTTGGTGGAACGTGGATACTTCACATACATCTTCAACCTGGCAGCAGAGAAGATCTATACAATCAGCACAATTTTAAGGTGTGCACCCAAGATCAGTGTCACCAATTCAGTATCTGACCAAATACCTCCTTTTCCTGAGTTATGACACTGAATAATGGCCAGAAACAATTATGATGTCACAGTGAAGTTGACCTTGGACAATTTGGATATAAAATGTCATCACTCCATTTCATCATTTTTTCTTATAGACATTTGTGTGACATTTTGTGATTATTAGTGTATGATTTCTCGAATTATGGCCAACAATGTGTTTTGTGAGATCACAGTCACCTTGACCTTGGACGACCAAAATCTAATCAGTTTATTGTTGAGTCAAAGTAAGCTGTTTTGCTAAATTTGGGAGAATTACTCTTAGGCATTCCTGAGATGTTACATTAACGAGAATTGGACGAACATGAGGTCACAGTGACCTTTTGACCACTAAAATCTGATCACTCGACATTTGTGCTAAATTTGAAGAAAAAAAATCCCCCCAGGCATTCCTGAGATATTGCATTTTGTATTATATTGCATATTGCATTCACGAGAACTGGATGGACGTGACGTCACAGTGATCTTGACCTATGACAAACAAAATCTTATTAGTTCGCTGCTGAGTGCAAGTGGATGTCTAGGCAAAATTTGAATAAATTCCCCTACGGCATTTCTTAGATATCACATTAAAAAGAACGGAATGGACGGACAACTCCAAAGCATGATACCAAAGCAAACAACCAAACACAAAATTTGGATATAATTTGGATGGGGCCCTAAGCAGTTGATAATCACTTTAAATATACAGTTAGAAGAACATATTTGAAATATGAGGGCTGTTGTCAATCAAGGGTACTTCAGTTCATCTGATAGGGCTGTTTCAGAAGCCCACTGTACTAGTGCATCTCAACTGCTCACAATGGATAGTATAGGTATCTTTCTCTCTGTACCTATGTATGTTTTTATGTTATTTTATCAGCCAGGTAAGTGATCTCAGTAGAAGCTTCCTATGAATCTTCCAAGCAGTTAATTCATGTAAGTTCAGCTTTTCTGGACTTGAGCAGATAAGAAACCTGAGATTTATTTAAACCTGGAAGAGATTACAGAGGTTGCCAGAGAGTCATTGACTTCACACAACATCAAATTCCGTGCACTAATCCTGACAAACACAGCAGGTTTAATAAGTCTCAGCTTTTTAACAAACACTCCACAGCTGAGATGATGTTATGTTGAGGTCAGAAAGGTGGCAGTGACAGGAGTGCGGTGTACTTTTGGTTCCGTCTTGGAACAAATCATTATATCACTGAGCTGCTGAAGCACCAACACCTGGCATGGGTCATTTCACAGGTAGGTAACAGGTGGCAGCAGCCCTTTTTAACAGACTCTACAAAGTCTTACCTTCTGATGACTCGTTTCCACAGTTTGTATCAGAGTGTCATGTGAAACTTCAGGGCCAACTAATTCAGGGCCAACTAAGGGCCACAAAGTTCATAAGATGGTTATTTTCTTGTAAATGATAGGGGACAAAATATGTGTATGAAACTGCATCAGTCTACCTGTAAGAGAGCAGCACACAGGTAGCAGATGGTGAAGGCTACAGTGATAGGTGCCTCGTCTCCCTGCAGCAGAGAGATGGCGTAGAGGAAGACCAGGTGACCAGGAATAACTAGCAGCAGAAGCACTCGTGCTGACTTGGAGTTCACCCCTAGGAGACACAGAAAATGAGTGCTTTACTGTATTTAGTAGTTGTATCACTTTTATGCATGAATCATCCTCATCATTTACTCAGTCCTGTCTGCTGTGTCTTAGTGTTTAAAAGTAGTTTAATCTTCAGGTTCTTTACACTGTCAGGAGCCAGCTCTGTTAAACAAGCTCGCGGGGATATTCTACTCTGGCTCAAATCCACTCAGTTCTCAAAAAAGGACATCATCTCCAGAAAAAAGGACTTGTTGGTTATGAAAATTGATATTCATTGTTCCTTAATCATCAATAGAGAACTACATATGCACTCAGCAAATGAGGATTAAATCATCATACTGACAAAGTAAATGTGTTTCCAAACTAACTACTGTCATATAAGCGGAGATAATGACGGTAAATCTGAAATCTTTTAATTTTGGTAACCTGGGGGCAACAGAATGAGCTGAGAGCATCTGCAATGGTATCATAATATAAAGGTGGTTAACGCTTTATTAACACATAATTAATAACATGGTACAGTGATTATTAATTACCATACTGAATACATAAATAGCCATGTTAGTCCATCGACCTGCACCAATAGCACTGATTCTACACACTCTCTCTATGTTTAAGTGAGGCTAAAAAGGCGCCATCATGCGCTGGTGAAGTCATTCGGAGCTGCAATCTGAGCAATAGCTATACTGTATCTTCAGTGGGGGAGTTCCCGCTAAAACACCCTTCCCACCAATCACCAGCAGCTCCACTGAATAGCAGTGCATGGATTGGCGCACACAGCTGTCAATCACGGTGGAAAAATCCCCTTTTTGTACAACTGAATAACTGAACTCATAATAAAGATGATCACTTGAACAAACATCAGAGTGTTGAGAACTACCCTCAGTGACAGGAACCATCTTTGAGAAAAATGTATTTGGCATGTACTTTCAATTTTTAGTTTGGCCTATGTCCCATTCACTACCATGGAGGGGTGGGCTTTATGATCTATACTGCAGACAGACACCAAGGGGAGCTTCGGGGGAACTGTCCTGTTGTCCACCTTTTTATACAGTCTATGGTCCTGATAAGATGAGTGTCCCGTGTGAGAACCACAGCACACATGCATCAAGCAGCATCCCGGCCAAAAGCTGGGCTCGATCAGGACTTAAGAGGAAGGCATCTGATGATGAAGATGTTCTGCATTAAAAAAAAAAAACGTCTGATCTCAGGTCAGATACAGACAGAGAGGTACGGTATGTGTTGTGTTTCGAGGAGGAGAGTTAAGCACATAAATCCTGTAGGAAATTAACACACTTAAAATGTTTCTCTGTAGACTTTCCAAGACATAAGTGTATCTAAAATCTAACTGGTGATTTCCAGAACCTGACGTTAACGAGAGAAGGGGGATTAACAAGCACCCACAACACCAGTGAACCTATGACAATAACCAATATATTTGGGTTTCAGGTATAAATATAAACCCATTACCAATCACACACACCAGTGGTATGACTTGACATTGTTAACATGGTGTAAACAAGAAAGGGATGTAACATTTTTGGCATTTTTCAAGGTATTTAAAACACAACAAGGAAACCTAAATGTTAAACTGTTCAGAAAGACAGGAATATTGCCTCACAGCCAGTGATGGTTTTGCTTGCAAAGAAATAATACTGTACTCCAAGAGAGGAAAATTAAAATCTAAGGTCAACAGTTTGTCAATAAACATAGTTGCCTGCTTTAATAAAAAAATATCATAATATGATAACAACCAAACAGCTTACAAGGTTCCTGCTGATCCTTAAAAAGTCTTAAAATGCATTCAACTCATTAAAATGAAAACAAGGTCGTAATGAGCATCAAATGTCTTAAATCAGTCTTCAAAAGTCCTAAAAATTCTAAGGTGGGTCAATTAATTTGGTATATAAAATACTGTTATGTGTGCAACAATTTGATGTTAAAATAAATGATGGCATTGTTAAGAGTAAACATTATTACTTAGCATTTCATTGTTTGTTAACAGTAAAAGTATTAGTATAGCAAAACAATTTACTGTAATTTCCTTGACCAACAATTTACAAATTATCAATTAGACTTGGGTGGTATGCAATATTTCATATCGTCCTGAAATTTCACCGGTGTATACAGTAAGTAATATCAATGTACAAGTATCCGGGTTGACACTCATTCCACTGGACAGCGATTGTGCTACTTACTTTCATCTTTTCACACTAATAAATACATAACAAGAACCCACAAAATGTTATATTCTATGTTATATGTTACATTCTACAAAAAGTAATATTCTCACAGCTATTTTCCATAATAAACAGAGAAATACAGCTGTGGCCCTTGTGAATTCAACTTTCTCTCGGTCAGGGAAGATTTACAAGGTTTAACTGCCTCATTAAAACATCATAAAACATACCTCATTCAAACTCAACAGAAAGAAAATAAAACTCACCCAAACCATCTTGGTTTGGGTCCAGCTGAGAACTGGTGATGTGTGCTGTGCACTACAATGAGTTTATTAGAAAGAGGAGCGCCTGTATTTATGATGTTACTGAAAAACCTTCCCTCGGGATTTTTAAACACCCTGGTATGCCGTTATACCTCAATACCTCCCAAGCATATTATCACTGATGTTTATTGTAAAGTTTGTTAGTGTTACCTGAGGAGAAGAAGGTGATGCAGGGATTGGGCCAGTGCTGCCTCATCTTGTAGGGCAGCACCCCTGGGATGCTCCAGAAGTGCAGGTAGGTTGAGATCCTACTGGCCTGAATGGCCACCAAGTTACCACCCACTCCTGCACAGGGGACAAAAAGACAAAGGGGCACACTGAGTGAGTGAATAAATGAGCAATTGCATGAACAAAAGACCAATAACTATCTATCTTGTTGCGACTTCATTGCATGTCAGACAAAGACTTATTGTTTCCCCATACAGATTCATTTAAAAAGCCCTTATTGATTTTGTTTCCTCCCAGTCAACTGAAACAGGAGGATCTTGCCCACAAGAGACAGTAAAGAGCTTCAGAATCAGTAATCTCTTTCGTCATCGCCTGCACACAAATTAAGCCAAGTAATGACACAAGCTTGGCTCAGCCGTGATTCAGCTACAGTTTAAAGAGAGCATCTTAATAAACCACACGGGCTTAAGCACAGCTATAATCTGGGCAGCGGAGTCACAGTAATTAAAAAAAATTAAAGAGATGAACACAAACAAATGCTCCACCCAATATCTCAGAAACACACGAGAGCAGCAACGTGTCCGTATGGAAAGAAAATCAACGGCTTGCAGCAGTGTGGTTCCGACAGTGAAATGCGACTCTGGTTGTGCAAAAGCCATTATTTGACTTACGTGAACTCTGATAGATGACTTGATGTGTTTGACATGTCATTTGAAGATTTTCAAACCCGTCCCAGATGGGACGTGCTTCAGAGCAACAAAATGCTCACCGGGGTTAAACACGAGAGATCGGAGATGAGATTTTATCCTTTCACTCTGGTGTGAGTTGAGCCTTTTTTATTCACTGCATCAAAGCTGTGTTTCCGCTGAATGCAAAACAACTTTTTTCCTGATCCCATCGGTGCTAAAGCTCATTTTAATCCTGGTGCTGACGAGGTTATCTGTGCCTAATTCACTTTCATCAAACACCTTTCCAAGTATTTTCTCTGAAAACGGCACACATGTTCTTTTGTGAGCTGGAAAGGGAACTTTTAGTAAAACATAATACTACTTTATATGCAAGCCAGTGAGGGAAAATGGGAAATTCAAACCAGATTGGCAAATTTGGAGTTTTACAAAGAGTCCTGCAAAGAGAGAGAGAGGTTGAGAAACAGAGGGAAGATGGGCAGGAACAAAATGAGAAACAGTGACAGTGAGAGTCGATGGTTATTAAAGGCCCTGTCAGCTGTGCCAGGACACTGGGTGCGGACCATTAGTGGTTTATATCGACTTCCCTCCTATACTCAGTGGATCCCCGCACGCATCACCTCACAGCCAAACCACTGATTCTGAAGCCTGCTTCTTCTTTGCCCCCATTTCTTGATGTCTCGCTGCATTTTTCATCACTCTAATTCAGCATTATGGGGTGAAAATCTTTTTTCTATGTGTATTAAGTAACTATAAACCTTCATACATATTTTTTGCTCTCTGCTTTCCACAGTTGATTGGGTCTTGCTCATGGAGAAAAGTGCTGCATGCTCATCCAAAATAGTCAAATTAAACTGTCAGTGATTGCATGTGGGTAAGTTTACAAAATCAATGCAAACTGAAAAATGGTGTTTTCTCTCCTCTTTCTCCTTCCTTCTGCTGCCGATTATTTCGTCTGCTCCATCTAGCCCTCTGTTTGCGCTTGTAGTGAAATTCTAACAGAGGAAAATGACCTCTCCTATTACTTCTGCTGTGCACTTCAAGCAGACCACCATGCAATACCGATACATTTTCACAGCTGCTTTTTCACCACTGTGATGAGTAAAAACACGCTGTAAAATCTGACAAGATGATTTTACTTTTAAAAAAATCTAGGAAACCAATTGCCTGAAAAGTATAGGGAGAGATAACTATTAACTAACTATCTGAATCTATATTTACTTTATATCAAATTGTTAAGTTCACTTAAAATGTAGTTACACTTACTGAATTTTGTGAAGTTGCAACTTAAAAATGACAAGTTTGACTGAATCAATCTTTCTAAGTTTTAGCAACCTCAGCAAACCAAGGGTTATGTTCACAAACATTGTGAGAATACTCCAAACTAACTAACTACTCCTAACTTTGCCTAAAAATTTCTAGCAAGGAGTCATGGCTTAGGAGGGATATAATAAAGGTCTCAATGCAACTCTGAGCAAGGAAGAGACGGAAACCTTTATGTTAGTCAGGAGCTGAGGTTGACCATTTTGCTAACTTGTCAGATTTTACAGTGTATGATGAAATGTGTTAAGTTGCCTGCAACTTGTATGTTAACAAAATTTACAATTTTGAAGAAACTATGTATCTGTGCTGAACTTCTACCGCTGAGACTGTAAAAATGAAACTTGAGAGAGATACATCAAAGCAGTTCCATACTCCACAGGATGACCTGAAGGCACTTTTGACCGCAGTTGGTGCGTCTAAAATAGCTGGTGATTCTGAAGCTGGTGCTCCAGTGGTTTTTAGGCTTCATTTACTGGACGTGATGGCAGCGTCGCATGTTTTAGCCCATTAACTGTAAATCATGTGTTCTTTACATTATAGCCAAATACTTTCCAAAGCATCCCATATGGATTTAGACTGGTTTCCTGTCTTTCCAGACTGCAATGGGTTTCAGCTCATTTCACAATATGAAAAATTAGAGGGCTGGGTATTGGTAACCATGCATGGTCATTAGTTTGGAGCAACCACTGTGATCTTTTCCCTGCTTGTTGGTAGGGCTCAGTATTGTGTCATACATAACTACTTTTGTGATATGAATGTACCTGTAGCACAGAAAATTTAAAAAATGTGAAGTACAGAGAGTTGGCCTTGTCAGATTAATAGTCTTGTTTACTTATCATTTCAGCTGAATAATTCCTGATTTAAATTATGCATTTGTTAATATAAGACTTTATTTTTGGGGGGCAATGTTCTCATACAGCTGTTTTTGTTAAACATTTAACCTCTGAGAACACTTCGCTTCTGTTTTTCAGTTTTAAGAGCTTTTTGCTTTGTAAAACATGTTTACTTTGCCTAAAACCAAGGTGTTACCCAGCCCTGACTGCAAGATTATGTTCCAGGGTTTAAAAGTAAGGTACTTACCAGGAAAAAATTATCTTTCTTTTAAAAACATTTATTTCTGACTATCGTCTTTGGTTTTCATTTTCTGATAACATGACTCTCCCATGCAACACTTTACAGCAGCAGTTTACCTTCTAAAATAAGATGTTGGGACTTCTTTAAACCTATGTTATGTTTCACTATAATACAATATAACATTGAGGAGAAAAAAGTTAGCAAAAAATGAAACATGAAAAAAAAAAAACACTGGAAAACCCAGCAGTTAGTGGCTGCCTGGAAGAGCAACATCACTCCAAAAAGTCATTTCATGAAGCCAAGGTATGCTGTTGGGGATTAGTGATTCACTCAACATCGAATCCCAGTAAAATCTCCTTGAGAAGCATTCCTTTTCTGTTCTGAGAGTTGGACTGCGCAGTCAACCCAGTGCTCAGCATGCTGCTCACATACATACAAGAAGTACACAGAGAGCACAACCAGAAGTTCAAATGCTACTATATAACTTATGACATATTATGTCCGCGTGAAATGAAAGTTGTTAGTTCATCAGCCAACCGTCACATGATCCAGTCAGTTTTAGTGACCTGTCGCTGTAATTCCACTGGAGACAGTGAAAAGGGGTCACTGACATCACTGCTTCTCCCATCTGGATAGTGTCACCAAAAAAAGGTTATATTTTAGCTAGTTATCACTGCGTTACTAGAGGCTTACTAGGTTTGGTTAGTTACCAAACCTAGTTGGTGGCTGGCAGCTCATTGAAGCTTTCTTGCTGGGATTGCGAATGTTCAAGCCCAACATGATCTTTCCCTAACCATAACCATAACCAAGTGGTGTTTGTGCCTAAACCTAACCACAGCGTTTTTGAAATGTAAACTTTTAACGTATCCACTACATTATTACTTGAAATCTGTGGTTTACCTACATTGCCAACATATGTTCTGGAGACTAGGTTGCATTTTGTTTGCTCTTTTTTGGCCTCAAACTGCTGTTTGTTCCCTGCATAACTACGAGCAGATGAATCCACGCATTGTTTTGATTGCTCACTGCTGAATCTTAAACATTCTGCTTGGATTCACACAAGTAACACACTAACAGTAGAAGCTGTACTGCCAAACTCTCCTGTGTCAACATCTGTGCAATAATGGTTTAATCCTAATAATGCAGGCGTTTCTGCACTCTGGACAACAGCATCCAATAAACTGCTAAAACACTCATTTATCTCTCAGTTTGATTACTCCCTGTGGCAACATTTAGCTTCAAAGAGCTTACCATTAATGACGGGCGTAAAGACAGCCATGCCCTTAAAGTTGGGATCACTCACTGTCTTGTCCAGGATAAGGCCTCCGAAACTGGAAATCACAAACAAAGAGGGAATCAGAACCACATGCAGTCACTGCTAGGGTTTCCAGGCTTCATGTCAGGAGAAAGAAAGCCTGTCAGATACAGGGTCATCCTGTTTTTAGCTATTTCATTTGCCATTCAGAGGGCTACCTTATTTCTCTCATTGACCGTCTGCTACAACCTGCTCTGATCATTTAAATTATCGAATTATATTCTGCCAGATGGGTAATTCATAAAGTTTTTCTTTTCACATCTTCTGTTCTGTTTAAATAGTTCACTTTAAACATGAAAACAATGTTGTATTAACCATCTACTAGATAAAATACTTAAATGTGTATACCTGCTAATGGACATGGCTACTATAACAGGCTGCCACCCTGAGCGGAGAACCTCCCTGATCTGAGGGCTCTGTCGGGCTACCACCACCCACACTGGAATCAGAGCCAGAAAGACCAGACACACCAGGGGGGACAGGTACCATATATCTGTGGGACAGGAACACACACACACTCTTACATTATTTACATTGATGGTCACCAAAACACTGATATAAATACAAATCAGCTTTCAGAGAAGCCTTGAATTATGCAATAATCAGTACTGCTAAATTTCACAGTAAAAGACCTATCTGACAAAACACTCCGTATATGTGGTTAAATCACAATATTGCATTGCCTCCAAAAGTACTGTAATTTTCATTGAACTCATCTTTGATACAAACAAAAAATTAAATATCATAAGCTACTACTTTAATATTTATAGCTCGCAATTTGTTGTATACTGTCATACTATACTGTATTTGTGTATACTATAGGTTGTCAAGTTTGTCAAGTCATCAATATGTCATGGCCATCTATAAAGTTTACATGCAAGATAAGCATGTTTTTAAGTTTCCACTCTGTTGTTAGTCATTAACCATGGCCAGATTCCACAAAAAGTTACTGCGTGGCCACCAAATGTCACCTATAGGTGGCCTGCTGTGGCCATTAAGTTTTATCAGGTCTTTCCTAAGATTAAGACTGTTTCTCTACCCATCAAAAAAAAATTATTAATATTTAAAAACCACATAATGCAAGCCTTCTCAACAAATACCAATTCATTAGCTAATAGAGCTAGCCACTAACAGAGCAAAATACAGCAGGAGAAATTCCTTATAGAGGAACATGGTTGTTAAACACTGAACTACAGTTTAATGTAAAAACAAATTTACAGAAGCTAAATATACTGAAATACTTGTACATTGATAACAAAATGTATGTAGCTGTTAATGATTACACTGTACAAAGTAAAATACAAAACAATAATAAACAGTAGTTAACTTAAATATAATCTGGATTATTTTCAAATCAATTGTGTATCTTTTAGTGCAATTTTTTTTTCTAGAGATGGCAAAAAAATAATAAATATTTCCTTAACATTTTATTGATGTTTTCATTCTTCTACCGTCATTTATTAGTGTCACAGTTAAGGAGGGCTGTGTTAAGTTGTGTTTAATAACCTTTTCTGAACGCTTTTGCTAACTAAATTGCTTTATTTTTTGCATTTGGGCTGTTAAAAAAAATGTACTTTATGGCTTGGTGGCCTGTGGGGCTAGTGCTTAAAAATATTCACTTCTAATTCTGCACTCACACTTTTTCACAAACAGTGAAATTAGAGCCAATTACAGTTTAACACATATTTACACACAGAGGCCCTGGAAATTACAGCAGGTAAAGCAATTAAAGCAGTTTAAAAAACAAAAAACAGTAGGTACTGTTAATACAGGAGACAATATGAATGCACACTTTACTTTAGTGCACACACACACACGCACACGCACACACAGATATAAAAAACCCACACATGCATGTGTGCGCACGCGCACGCACGCACACACACACAATGACGAGTCATCTAAGAAAATAAACCTGACTTTTGCTGCCCTCCTGTGTTCTCTGCATGTAACAGCATTACACACTCAAAAAGGACACTGTGATGGTCTAAATGTTCCTTCCCTTTCACTTAATGTTGATAATTGCTTTCATTACTACAACACAAAGACATTCACATTCTCCACTTATTAGTTTAAAATGTATGGATCCAGATGTGAGTTGTACCCATATTCAATGGGTGCAGACACTCCTCTGACTACAGGCAAGTATGACTCTGAAATCTGAGTCTAAGGTTTAACTCATCTCCCTCATGACTCCAAGTTACTGTAATTCCTCACCTATATATTCATAGAGTGTGCTGCTGACCCCGGCCAGCAGGGACAGGGTGATCAAATCACCCAGACTGGCAGCGATGGGGGTGGCCACATTGTCAGGGTTGATCCCCACCTTCCTGGAGCCGATGATCACTCCAATCATAACCAAACCTACCGAGGGGAGAAGAGAGACAGAAAAAGAGATGAGTTATTGTAAAAGGACAGAAAAAAGGACAATGGTGAAAAAGTTAAAAGCGTCATCACTTCAAACTGAGGGGATCAAAAAGGAAAAATGTATGAAGAAAGAAATAACTGAGTGTGCTCTGAGAGAGGGCTTTTTTCTAGAGCTACAAGACAACATAATGCTGACGAAGGCTTTCAGCGGGAACATGCAGTTTTTTCTGTATCGAAAAAGACAACTTTCAGAGGATCATCCTGCCGCGTATAGTGACAGAAAGCACAGTGAGAGAAGAGAAAATAAGACTTAAACGAGAATCAACTCCTTCCAGTTGTATGACTCCGCAAACCAATCAAGCTGCACTTACAGATTACATCCATGTCTGTGAAAATATGAATCTTTCCCCTGACAGCACCCAAGATTAGTGTCACTAATTCAGCATTCAGCCTAATGTCTCCTCTTCTGTTTTTGAGATATGAAGATATCTGAATAATGGCCAGAAAACTGTTTTTTGCACAACACTGTGATGTCACAGCTGACCTTTGACCTTTTAGAGGCAAAATTTCATCATTTCCTCCTTTTATCCTATTAGACATTTGTGTGAAGTTTACTATAGTGACCTTCACCTTTGACCACCATATTCTAATCAGTTCATTCTTGAGTCCAAGTCGGTGTTTGTGCCAAATTTTGTGCCAAATTTTGTGCCAAAAGAAATTTCCTCAAGGTTTTCTTGAGTTGTCACGTTCACGAGGATGAGACGGATGCATGGTCACATTGACCTTGACCTTTGACCATCAACGTTTGTGTCAAAATATTCCCTCGAGCAGTTCTTGAGATATCTTGGTCAAGAGAATGTGACACAGGAGGTCACAGTGACCTTAAACATTGACCTATGACCACCAAAATCTATTGAGTTCATTGTTGTGTCCAAGTGGATGTTTTTGCTAAATTGGAAGAAGTTTCCACAAAGTGATAATGTGTTCACAAGAATGAGACGGACAACCAACCCGCAAACAGAATGCTTCTGGCCATAGCTATCGCTGGCGAAGAGGCATAACAAGTTGCATTGAGAGCTAAGCAAAAAAAAAAAAAATAGAAATGAAAGAAAACTGATTCATAGGGAAATATTAAAAAAGGCAGCATTAAGGGGTTACTTACCGCTGAGACATGAGTCAAGCCATTAGCAAAATAAAAAAAAAAAAGACCAAGGGAAACTGAGCTCCCTCACTCATCAAGCCGGCTAAACACTAGAACATTTATGAAGAGGATAAATTATGGATTATGCAGTAATTACAAGTGGGGAAAGGGTGATACGAGGGAAGGCGCACCTGCTGCTAGCTGCAAAACCTGCTGGGTCTGTAAAATGCTGAACTGACTGACTGATGTTGTTTTACACTGTGAATAAAGAAGACATGAACAGGAGAAACATGTATGTTTTACTGACTATAGAAGGTATAGTTCAACATTTTGGAAAACACATTAAGTTGCTTCCTTGCGGAAAGTTAGATCTTTCACCTTGCCTCAAAAGAGCAGGTAGCTGTGTATGGAAAAGTTGTTTTCTTTTTTCCAATTATTGCTTGCTTTCCAATTTTCTGAGCACTCTGCCACCTGCTTGTTTGCCAACTATTTTCTACTAAAAGTGTGTGCTGCCCCTGGATTATCACAAATCTTCACACACTGATTTTCCACATTTTTCTCTGTGCAGTTTCTAATGAACCTAGAACATTTATAATGTGCAAATAATGGCATTGAAAAATGGCCAGGAAAGTGTTTTTGCGGAACATTATGATGATGATTATGATGATTTTGGATTTATAATGTCATCACCTCATAATTTTGACCTACTGGACATTTGTATGAAATTCTGTCATATTTAACATATGCATTTTCGAGTTATGGACAAAAATGTATTTTGTGAGGTCAAAGTTACCTTGACCTTTGACCTCGACCACCAAACTCTTATCAGTTCATTCTTGAGTCCAAGGAGTTAAGGCGTTACTATTACATTCACAAGAATTCAAAATATATAATATCTATGCATATATATATCACATATACATCAATAATATGTAAATAGGACCGTACGGTAATGCCGACCACAGGTGTCGCTAGCGCAGAGGCATAAAAACTCTAGGCTCAAACATAAAGACCCAATCTGACTGAATTCCAACCTTTGAACACAAGTGGTCACGAGTGACATTTGCATAAATTATTTGGTTTTCTGACCTCCGTTTGCTCTTCAGCTTTGAAAATAGCATTAGAAGTGCATTATGTGATAATGACCATTTCATCTTGAACTGCAACAATTGCAACCATAACGATACAATTCAGTGATAAACATATAATTTGCCTTTATGTTGATAGATCTTTTGTATGATGTAGTACCTACTTTGATATGTTTTCATTTTGTGTGCCATGCGAGCTTTTGAATTTAAATGTGCTGCATTTCTTTTAAGAGTTTTACTAAAAAAAACTTGGTTGTGTAAATTGCAGCAAAACAACTGAAAAATTCTTTAGTATATAGTATTTTTGACTTCTGATGCAAAACACTGAAATCATCCCTGGTTACTTACCTAAAGAAAGAGCAGCTAAAAAGGCAGTGGTGATGCTGCTGGCACAGAGAACAGCTGCCTGGTCCAGTTCAACGCCCCCTCTAGATATTGACCCCAAGCATACGGCTGCCACTGCTGCGAGGAAACCCACCACTGTTGCCTGAACCTGCAGAAACAAGACGTTGTCAAAAAAAGAAAATTAAATTTGAAATATAGAGATACACAGAATACCACAAAATACCACATGTACATAAGCAAGGTAGCTCTTTTTACCTAAACTGTCAAACACAGTAATCTATGTAAGTATACACTAAGTTACCTGTATCAGTGCCAGATTGCTGCACACCATGGTCCATTGTTTATCAGGGTCATCCATTTGGCCTGTGTTGGCCTACAAACATGGAGATACCACCAGTCATTAGAATGAGATGGTAGGAAAAAAATTTCAGTCATTCACATTGTAAAGATGTGACAAAATTAAGTGTAACAAATACATGTTGTGTATTACAATAGTAAATGAGTACATAAGACACTATTTTATTGATTTTATTTTCAAATCAATGTGGGAATTGGGCAATCCTTGAAATTACAGCCAATAACTTAGAGTAATTTATTTTTCTTAATCTACGGATTATAAATAAAATACCCATTGGGAAGTGGGATACAAAGGGATGAGTACAAGGAAAGAGGCATTAACATATTTGCATTTAGTAGGGACTGAATAATAAATATATTGTAAATACTTTGATAATTACCCAGTACACTTAAATAATTACAGGATACGTATTATACAAGGGACCAACAAACTTCACCTATATGTCATTTTACAACAGCAAACTTCAAGTTTGACAAATTTTAAAAACACACCCCAAACAATTTATAGCCAGTGCTGGAAACATTACTATAGTAGGTTATATAGTAGGTTACAGATTACTAGTTACCTGGTTAAAAATATAAGCAAAGTAACTATTTTAATTACTTTACCAATGCAATTTAACTCATTACATATGATTTCTTGTTTAACAAATGTTTTAAACTAGGCAATACACCTGAAAATTTTTTGGAATAGGCTGTGCCAAAAAAAGGCCTTTCCAGCATGGCAAAAAGATGTAAAGCATAAAAATGAATGTTACCTATAACAACTATAATCAGATGTAATCCCCATGTTATCATCAACATTTTGAGTTTTGAATTATGATTTTTTCCCAGTGTGACTGTAACTGATTAAAATTATATCTGTTTCATAAATCTAATTACATGTTACTAGTTACATAACACATGGTTTGTGTTTCTCGCGCTACTGGACTCTGTAGACTGTGGACGTGAGCCGATCTATAAAATGTTCTCATAACTAAGCGGAAGGAATGCCAGAAGAGGGAAAATGAGACCCAGCTTGTAAACAATTGCGAAAGTGCTGTGCCATTTGTACAGGAACAAGTACTGAACAAGGTCTCAACATCAGTCTGAATAATTTAACACGTTGCATTACATGATCATGACTGATTGTACTTCAAGAGACCATTAAGAGTTGAATCATTAGTCCATTAAGAACTCTGCTTGCGACAATATAAGCTATCTGGTTGACCTCTGTTCAGCTCAGAGAGAGCCTTTGAGTCCTGAGCAAATTGCCAAAAAAGAAGGCAATGAGCAACTCAATGAGAAATGACACAAATGTTAGCAACATATTAGTAAAAAGTTACAAAAATGAAAATGACATTAGCACATAAAAAAAATAGAAAACAGGAAATGACCAGAAAATGAGCTACAACACATTAAAACTAGGAAAAAATACACAGCATTGATTTTTTTTTGTAACCTCAAGTTAATAAATAATTAGAATAATTATAAATATAAATTTCTGGACATTTTCCCCTTGTTTAATGATAATTTTCTAATAAATGTCTCTCTGTTTTTTAAAGCCTATTTTCAGGTCTTTTTTTGTCACCTTTTAATAATTTCTTTCACCCTTGCTCAGTTGCTGATCGACCTTTCTGAAAGAAATGTATTTGCTCATGTTTCACAGGTTTTCATGCTTATGAAAGGCGTCTGAATGCAGCACAAGAAATCTGATGTAGATCCAAGTTTCAGAGGGTTAAAAGAAGCATTCCTGTGTTTGACTTTATATTGAATCAGTTGAGCAATATAAATTGTGGGGTGGTTAAATTAAGTTGTAGGCAGTAGTGACATTGTTTTCTTAAATAATAAATATATGTATAGCCTATATGGGTCTTGAAAGTTGTCAAGTTCTGAATCAAAATCGATGTTGCATGAGGACCTCAAATATTTAACAACTAGTCCATCTTACAGCAGTGGAGAGGCGAGCAGCCAGGGTCATCTCCAGGTTTCCTTTGAGTCCAACCAGTGCAGGCACCAGGATGAACACCTCTGTTATCACCTTAAACACCTCCCAGTGCTGGAACACACACATTGGAAAAATAAATATTGAATATTCACTTGCAAAGCCCTGCACTCAAATAAACATTCATAATATATCTATTTCAGTTCTTAAAAAACAAAAAAAAAAAAACAGTGTCATTTCCACCTCCACAGATCAACTCTTTGCACCCTTACTGATGCAGTTAAATAAGCACATCACATATTCTAGACTAACCCAGTAGCCTACTTTCCCTGTTTCCACGTCTCTGAGCATCATCTGACACCACGCCACACTGCAGAGGTTCAGTGGGTTTAGAAGACATACAGTTCACAGAGCCTGCCTCATATTTTCTGACTACAACTCCAGTTGGCAGGTCCAAGACAGTTTAGATCTTTAAATAGATGCACATATAAAAGAACTGTGGAGCTGCCAAGAGCAGAGTGATGTGGCCCAGAGGAAGGGAGGAAGGGAGGGAGTGAGGGAATTAAAGATGAGAGGAGGAACTGACAGAGGAGGCCGGAAATGGAGGAAGGACATAGGGAAAAGGAAGGCGTAACTGTAAAAAAAAAAAAGAAAAGCACATATAGCAAGCAAGCATAATCAGTGACTCTCTACAACAATAACAAAAAATGACCAATTCAAAAACATAATTAAATATTTAGAACAACATAAACACAGGTCACTAACCGGGATGGCTTTTTCTACAAGACAACACCAAGCAACTAGACCTGATGAATTATTTGAAGGGTTGGTGCGCAAAGCATTGTGCTTGTTTGGCCAGCAAACCTGTGCACACTGTGGAGAGCACACACTTTCAGCAAATGCGTCCTTGTATGAACTTGAAAAAATAAATCTGCAGCAGAGTGAAGCACCATTAAGTGCAGGTAACTCGATATGGCACTTAGCCTGCTCAGATACGATTATGATCAGCGCGTTTAAGAAACCATCAAAACAAAAAGATAATGTTAAAAAAGTTTAGAGAGAGTGAAACTGGAACATCCAGGCTCTCACATCGAAATTCACCAAATATGGATGCTTGGTCAGTGGCCCTACACGCTAAAATATGATGCTCCAGGTACCCCTTCTTGTCAATTTTAGAGGCTTAGGGATGGCAAGTTAATTTAATCTTTTTACATGGATAATGTCGTCTTCAAAACAAACTTCTATTTTTACAGGAAATGTACAATTTAGTATAGTAACTGGTGATTTTAATCAACTTATCCTTCAACTGCAAAGATTTAGCAGGATCAAGGACAAACGTAATTTCGTTTTTTAATTTAGTTTAAAAAATGACTGATAAATCTACCTTCCACCTTCTATCAACCTTGTACAATTTCCGCTTGTTGAATGCATACGGACTCTTTTCAAAATGAACTAAGAGTGAAGGTAAAAAAAATTTTAAAAAAATAAAAACAATTTGGTTTACCTCCCTAGTTTTAGGAAATGAAGCAAATGATTAGGTTTGGAAAAAGAAAAAAAAACATCACAGTTTGGATTAAAATAGGTACATTTTTAACTAACATAATGTGACGTCAAGTAACACCACCACTTTAGCATGCTACACATAATAGCACACTGCACTGTTAACAAAAGTCACCCAGGGGACCACTGCTCGTGTCTTCAATAATACCAAAGTTTGTCATTGTCATTGTTAGTTTAAAAAAAAAAATATATATATATATATATATATATATATATATATATATATATATATTTCTCTTTTTGATAGCCTTCAACAACCACTATATCCCATCAACCCAAGATCACTGTGGGTTCAACATCTCCCACTTTTCAATAGCCCAATAGCACGGTCACAGCTAGTACAGATGTTTGTAAGACAGCACATATTACATTGATAAAGAGTGCTGATGGATGTGAATACGTTACAAACTAATTTACAATGACATTAGCAAACTCCCTGCAGGGAGAGTGCATTTCAGTCAAGGCTGTACTTTTTTTATGATAACAAATATGTTTTTTAGCTTTGTTCAGATCACATTGCTTCAGCGTCTTGTAGATGTCAGTCATTTGCCTTAGCTCCTCGAGGACGTTGCAATGTTACATAAATCAATGCCAATTCAATCAGTCCCTGTGAGTTCTACACAACCTTGTTATTTTTTCCAATCACTGCAACTTTTGTACAAATTTGAAGAGGAACTGTTGTCTCCCACCAAACTCAATTCCTCGTTTCTGGATGGGAAGATGCAGACATGTGCAACACAAACGTCTCACATTTACCATCAAAAATTACTGCTAAAGACGGGACAAGGCTGTTCCCTGACATTCTGGATGAAAGCAGGGGTTAACTGTTTTGCATCACTTACAACATTGTGGTGGAACACAAATGAAAGTCATCTACATGAAGACTTTTTTACCATAAAATACACCTTGACAATACTGGAAATACATGCACAACAAACGAGACAAATCACCATAATCGAGGCTGTTGCATCCAAATCTACTGCTCTTGCTGAAAGAATCAAGGTGAGCTTGATCAAATATGCAGAGTTAATGGTGACGACATTGAAGTATAAATCCCAGATTCAGAACACTGAGGTTTTACCCTCACTAAAAACAGGTTGCCTTCTATTTTTGCAATTTTCACTTTGCAAAAAAAACCCCACCTAAAAACATTGCAACATGGACTGCATTTTTTTTTTAAAGTTGCCATGAAATCAGACATTTTAGGCCACAACAGTTCCCTAAAACCCAACAAAATCCTGGAGGGACATACTCTGATAAAGTGAATCAGTTTATCTCCAAGAGTGCTTTTAAAATATCCTGTGATTGGTCGCACATAACACATTGTCAAAATATCACGCTTGTGCTGCCCATGGTCCTGTCCTGCCGGCAATACTGTTTATACAGACATAATTTCAGCACTGTAACTATGTCTTGTGGTGACTTAAAGGCGAGACCTCTCTGTCACCCCACACCATGGCAAGACAGAATAATGGCGCAATATTTCTGCTTTGAACAAACCATGTATAGGGGCATAAGTTGGAAACTTGCGACGAACCAAGAGATAGCATGAGGCCATTAGGCAGGTTAGAGGAATGAATAAGAGTACAGGGAACAGTAGAGGTGTTCTTTTTGTGGCTCGTGTGTGTATATCTATTAATAAACATTCTTCTCAGGTTCTGGACTGATAGGCCTAGCTGACGGCTGTCGTGCTGGGGGGCTATCTTGGGACATGGCCCACTTCTGCCGTAATACTGCTGTTGCTACAGCTTGTGTGTGATGGGCAAGAAGCCAAAATAACTAAAACCCATGCTACTCAAGACCTCTCAGGAGAAAAAAAAGCTATGTTTATATTATTTTTGCTGTTCTTGTCATTGTAATTACTGATATTTAAGACTCATGACCACTAGAGACATCATTATTGTATCATTAGAATATGTTATTTTCAGAAAAGTTGAAGCTAGATTAATGGCTAACACTTATGTGAAAAATATTGCCAACACCGTGGCTTTCTTTGCTTTTCTGTGTAATACATAATGTTTTTCTTTTCTTCTTAGTAATACCAAGATATCAATGTTTCTATATCCTCCCTCAAGCCTCCCGTCTTTCATCCATCCAACCAATAATTAAATTAACCGTCCACTTTTATCCGAAGGCTCTCCTATCACTCCCCACATCTAAATCTGATTTGGAAAACTCAGAAAGGTAAATGTTACACAAGGTTCAATCTGTTGAGCAGAACGCAGCACTGTGAACAGAAAAGCAGTACTGTTAAAAGTACTGTGCATGCAGACTGCAGTAATTGCAACCATCCATCCATTTTTCTGTCCATCTATGCAATTAATCCAAAATTTCTCACCACCAATTCAACCATCAATCATTTTTCTCCGGAACTCTCCCCAACAACAAATGGGGTTTGAAAAACTCAAATGTGGTCAGAGAGCTAGCTAAGTCATAAAGGAGGTGGTGAGACTGAATGGAAAATATCCAATAGCAATAAAAAGCCAGTGTCGGTCTGACCCTAATTTATATACATGGATATAAAAACAATGCAAGCTGAGACCATTTTTAACCAAACAGCAGGCTAAGTCAACCTCTGTCTTTCACGCCACTGTGTATCTATTCTTGCCATGTCAATGACCTATTCAATTATCTACAGCTTCCTGTATACACCAAATCACAAAGTTTGTTTACAATAATTTCAAAGCCCTAGTGTCACACACATACAGTTTAACAGGGCTGAGCAAACAGAGACGAGGAACCAGCCGAGATTTCAAGAGAAAACAGTCTTTTACATACAGTGTATGGGTGCCTCATAACAACAAAGAGTGGAGACAGGGCTAACTGTTAGCATCACACGGCTATTGTTACCTAACAATTATTAACAGGTTTACTGACAGAACTGAGCCATTTCTGTGTTGATGTCAGTTTGTTGGGGCCATTTATCGGCTCAGTGTTGGATGTTCACTGCTGCTGCTACTGCGTGAGCTCATGCTTACTGGGCTGACATTGAACTGGCTGTTTAGAAGAGCGAATCCAGCGACGACAGCAACAGGAAGCTTGCTTATCTGGCAGAGAGTTGAGACGGTCTGGGTACAAAAAGGACTGAATGCAGTTATCATTTGAATGAAGATGTTTCAATACTACTTTGGTACTGGGTTATTTCTGTCAGTAACTTAAAAGCATCCAATACTTGTACCCAGCCTGGTCCGAATTAGTACAAAGCATTTTGTGACAACTTTATGTCTAACTTAATTTTCAGCAATAAATGGAAGGGTTGTTGGCTGTTGACATCACATTAGTAAGGATACTTTACGTTGATGTTGGGCACTGAGGCTGGCAAGTCAACGCTGTTTTTGAATTAATGGTAACGTTAGCTGAAACAGAGACATTATATTGTATCAGTCGTTGGTTCAAATGTATACTTGTATGTTCACACTACAAGCAACAAAGTAACCAAATGACCAAGCGTGTCCAGCTATGTCTCCACCTCTGTTGAAGTGTTAAGCAGGTCAGCAAGTTTGCATTACCAATATCAACTAAACTAACAAGCATGTTTTTTTACAATTGCAGTACCACAAACACGGTCCTACATTTAGGACAAATCACTCAATAAGGCCCAAAACGTCTATCTATATTCTGATTTCACATATCTCAAAATTCAAATCAACTGCCAATTGTCTACCAGGAAGTGAATGTTGTTACCTTACAGCGATTCGGCTTATGTACAGCATGTGCATAGCCACCCAACTCTCCACATTAATCATTCATACATGTCATTACGATAAGCTGTTTGTGTAAGTTCAGTCCATCCAACCATTCACCCATCCATCCAAGATGCTGAGAAAATCCATAATGATCCTCAACTAATCCAAATGTGTCCATAGTATTAACAATTAAAAACTGTCAGGGAACAAATACTTGCTCATATTCATACTATTTTTCTCTACTTTAGACTAATTCAAAACAAACTACTAACTTTTCAATTTCTCCAAATTTCTTGTACAGTAGATCTCCCGTACTTGTGTTAGAGGCCAGTATCCTGGAATCATGTCCATATTGGACATTTACACAACTCACAGTTTACATCCAATGGCATGGAACATAATTCCCAGTTTCGCAGCATTGTTCAAGATCTATATTTTTGTCTGGTGATGGGTTTTTAATGAGGTTCAATATTTATGAACTTTAGCTAAATAAATGTATTTGTTAAAGTAAGGTTTTAAAAATCTATTGTTTTGGTGTTGAAAACCCAGTTATCGTATTAGAACTAGTATCGAAACATTTCAGATGACACCCAACGCTATTATCCATCCATCAGTCAATCTCTCAAAATAAAATACAAATACTTTTTCTAAGATTTTCGTACTTGTATAAGGTCCATAACAATACCAGCGGAGACCATTCCGAGTCCTGACACCAGGTATGGCACTATAACCTGGGCAGCAATGAGCCAGGAGCTCTCTGGTAGGAAGCCATGTTCCGATCGAGTCAATTTCCACGTCACACCACGTAACTTCCTGCCCTGGTAGCGCAGCTCCAGCTCCAGACGAGTCACCACCATGCTGAAAGAGGGTTTCCTCAAGCACTTTTTTCAATGTATAGTTATCTCATGGCAAATGTAATTGCAATCCAAGCATGGGGGACAAATCAGCTTCTGATGTCCAAATAAACTTGGTTTGAATTTTGCCTGTCCTATGAAGTGAGTCGGTTGAGTGCTGAAAAAGAAATCAATCAATGTTGTTGTCCTTGGTTTAAAAGAGGCAAGGGCAAATGTTTTAAAGAACAGAGATACAGGATCTGAAAATGGGCTTTTCTTCAATCTTTCTTGACAGTAAAGAAGTAAAACAATCCGCTTATATTAACCCTTTTTACCTCTGAGGAAAATTGGAAAAAAGGTAATCAGCTACTGCCATGTCTTCAGATGTTCAGAGGTGAAAATCAATCAGTGTCAATTTTCCCTTTGTTCTGATGAATTATCTTTTTTCCCTGGACAAAATCAAAGTTAAAGGCTTTAATTCTAACATGGGGGCATTGGACTGTGGCATCTTTGGCCCAGTGGTGAGTCAGCAGTGATGAAGTATCCATTTGTCAGCTCCACTGGGGAACACAATCATTAACACCATTTCTTACTCATAGGTCACAATGTTCGTCTGAAAGCACAGATGCTCCTCATCCGCAGTCAAAGTCTGTCTTTAAGCAGCCTGTCTTTTTAAGTTAAGGTTAGGCTGACATCTACACACAGGTTAAAGAGAATGAACCTGACACTGGAGAGTTCAGATTTGAAGGAGTCCTGATGAAGTCCAATTTCTCTGATCAACTCCAGAATCCATTTGATGTAGTTTAAAGTATTTTGGATGGAGTTTAGTGTTTGCTGGATCTAGTCCTCTATATCCAATCTGAAATCCACTTGACCTCCAGAGTAAAGGCACAGCTGTATCCTGAAAATTATAATAATAATGTCACAGTGACAGTTGAATGAGTGATAGCGGCAAGAAGATGACGAATAGTCCCAAAGGTCTCAAGAGTTAGAAGCAGCGGGATTCATTTATGTCTTTGTCAGTTCAGCTCCTCCGTTCTGGCAGGCTCTCAATGAGCGTGAAGACGAAAAACAAAAAGAGCTCTGTTAATATCAATAAAAGATCCAAGAGATCCTCTGACAAGATGCAGCAGCCGGCTTCTGGCAAGCTGGAGTGCTTCTCTCCTCCTCTGTCAGCATCAGGGTAGTCCTGCTCCCTCTGCTCTGCTCTGCTGTGACGTAGCAAAGAAAGAGGCAGGGCTGTCTGCGATGCCCGACATGCAAACTCATGAGGGAAACAACCAGCTTACCGCCTCCCCTCTCTCCCTCTATTTCTTGCTGCGTGCTTGCCTCTCATCCTACCTCACGCTTTCCATGTGACATCCCTCTTTCTACGTCGACTGGCCTGGCTGCGTTTCTCCCTCTCATCCCACTTTTTCTATCTCTCCCTCTAAATCGTGACTCATTCTATCTCTCTGTCCGTTCCATCCACCTCTGGCTCGGATCCACCTGCTTCATTTGCATGTTTGCACTGTGATCCTGTCATAGGCCCCCGGTATTGTATCTCTGTGTTCTGTAACACAACACGTAAGACCAGACAAACATGCACTATATGGTGTGACTAAGAGACCCTGCTTTCATGATGATTCTTTGGACTAAAATATTGATTTCAAAGGACTTTTTAGGTCACAAGAATCTAGAAATCACTCTTCTCCTTACCCCTTTCTCTTGCATGCACGTGCAATCTACAATGCAGTCGTTTTTTATTTTTAAATGGAGGTAGCGGTTCCTGTTTTCTTTATTATTATCATAAAGTCATTAATCTGATTCCCATTTCACAAGTAAAGGTCTTTTGCATTACATTGATTTTACTTTTTTTTCTTCACTCAAAACAAAGTGGCACACAATGCAGAGCAACTATCATTGCTAGTTTCAGACTGACACTGTTGTCATTTTTGTAGCCAGTTCCCACATTGTTTGAGCAGCACTTGTGCCTATCTGTGCGCCCACGGGCATGTAGGTCTTAAAATGATGTGAAGTCAGGTACGTTGTTTGCACATAGCTATTTTTAAGTTTGCAGAGAGCACATGCTCCACTGACTACAAAAAAAGTGGTCCAAAGTCAGAACGGCGCAGTATTTTCCTCCAATTTAAAGGGCACATTATTCAGATAGTAAGATGTGCCTACATAGGTGGGTTCATATTGTGCTTGTTACACACACTGGGATGTGTAGATGGGTCACTGGTGGGTGAATAACATTGTCTAAAATTTGAACATAGCAGAGAGCTGATCAGAGCTGCTGTCCAACTCCCCATTAAAAAGGGCAATATGCGCAATCACGTACATGGAGCAGTGCAACTTCATGGATTATTTTAGACACTAAAAGTTTAGTTTAGTTTCATCCATCAAGTTTATAACTACAGCTTTAGTTTCACTGCTTAAATGTCTCCTGATATTTGCTGCAGTGGCATTACTGCTGTAAACTGCGTTACTCAGCAGAAAATCTGCTCAAAATATCAGTGCGCTAAGTGCAGGTGCACCTTGCTTTTAAAGGAAATGGGAGATTACATTTTGATTGGTTGAATTCATGTTATGCCCAAAACACATCATATGATTAATTAAGGAACTAAATGTAACCCCTTTGGCCCAATGTCTTATTTTGTGCCCAAATTATGTGCTTTTCAGTGAGAAAATTGGAGTTGCACACATCATGAATGCACTTGCGCCATGCATGTTTGACCATGCGCTATACATTGTTTAACTGGACCCTTAGAAAAGATTGTCAGGGGTAAAATGTCAGACTAATTTATTTCTATATACTATTATAAACTATATGGAATAGTCTACATTTGAAAAGCTTTTGTATACTTAATCAATAATTTTTCCTTCCTCTCAGTGTATCTCATTATATTCAAATGTGGATGTGTGATACATTTCTTCCTCAGAGTAACCGGGGTACTCCACTACTGGTATTACACTTTCATAAAGTTTGGAAAACAACAAGACAGGTTAAAAGTCCCTAATATGCCTCAAAACATTAAATTCTGCGTTAAGCATTTAGACTAACTAGCAATGCTCATAATGAGCAAACTTAATTTTTTGTGTAAAATCAGCGAAGTGAACCTAAAAATGCAAACACATTACATGTAAATAATTATACTACAGACTTTTGAATCAAACAGACAAGTCCAAGGATGGAAGTAAACAACCCACCCTAACTGCAGCTACATCTCACTTTTAAATCAGCACAATAACACTAATATAAAAGAACAAAAGATTTTACTGTTTTAACACAATCATGAGGATATATATCCAGAAGAGAAACTGTTACATGTTGTAAATATGGTCACAGAAACGCTATGAAATAAAGGCTACTATCTACCACAGAAACACCACAAGACAGGATTGCAGGATTTAGTGGCACTTAGCTGTGAGGGGCAGAATGAAACCAACTGAAACTTATCCTGTGTGCCAAACATGTAGGGGAACTACGGTGGCTGATGAGAAAACTCTTAAGGTCCCATCTAGAGCCAGTATTTTGTTTGTCCGTTTTAGGCTGCTGTTGAACATGGCAAACTCCCTGGATGAAGACCCGCCCTCTATGTAGCTGCTGGTTCAAAGGAAACACAACAATTCTAAGCTTCAGGTGGCTATACATTAATGACAACATTGTTATGAATATTATATAACAAAACGGCCTCTTAAATCTTAAACACTGAACCTCCATACTCCAAGCAGCATGCCAACAAGACTGGTCTCTGTCCGAGGATGTCTGTGTACATCTTTGCATAATTCCTGGGGGAAATTCCACTTTCCAAATCCCATGCAATTCAAATTTTTTATCAAAGGGCATATTTTATATGATAACAATGCAAGAAATCAAGTATTGCAAGTTGGTTTATTTAAAATTATAAGCTAGCAGGTAATTTAATATCTACTTAGTGCTTTCACAGAGATAGAGCACAAATTGTCATATCCCAGAACCACGTCCACCGGGGGAAAAAACTCTTGGCGCCACAATATGCAAAAAAGGGCAAACAAAATGCCTGCAGCTAGCTATAAACATTGGATAAGAGCAAGTCAAATGTATGCTTTTGCATCCTACAGAGAGGGAAAGTAATAGTAAGCTTTAAGCTCTACAGTTTGTGTGATTAAATTAGTAAAATACTTGCTGTTAAGTGTCTCAAAGTTACCCCCCATTCTCCCTGCTACTTCTGTATCCACTTTTTTTCCTCTTAAAAGCTCTGTTTTTTGGTTCGACAGCTTATACAAACTGAGTTCAGGGTTCTTTACACTGTGGGTAGTGCATCCCATCACATTCGTGCTTTTAGGTATTTTTGTGTTGTTCGCTAGCAGACAGAAAAGAGGCAGAGGTACCTTTACTCGATATAAAGTCAGTGGAGAGCAATGCCCTCTGTCTCTATGTTGAGCATTTAGAATGTGGGCAGAGCGCCGGTGATCAGATGAGACTGATATTAGCAGTTAATCTTCACACGTTAGCTGTTCATTCCATACAAGAGTCCACACCGTCTGATTTTACACAAAAAGAGCTGTATGTCATCACCATGGATTCACCATTGGACTGCACAAATATTGTTTTTTTTTCCTTCTCTCACCTACACAGCCTTCTCCTTTCTCACTTGCATGCAATAAATTAAACATAATGAACACAATCTTTGGCCCTCCCACACTCTAAATCTGTGTGGTCACAGTTTGGCATAGTAATTATTTGTCATTTACAGCATGTAACGCCCCAAGCTGCTTGGAGGTGTACCAACTACGGACACATGTAGGTTCCACCCTGTTTTACAGAAGCCATCATCGGTGGGTAATTATGCAGTGACGATGATCAGCTGTTTAAGGCCGCAGTGTCAATTTCAAGTCATATCATGGAGGCGTCCGCAATCTATTTGCATAATTCCAGAATGCAGTCCAAGTTCAGTAAAAGTGAGTGAGCCATAATTTGGAAAGCAAAGGCAACCTGCAAGGGTCAAAAAACTGAAAAAGCCTATTGGCAGACATAGCATGTAGGATGCAACATGTTGGACATCATTTGAATCCATGAATACAGGAAGTTGCTCTTTCAACAAAATCCATAACCACCACAGGCTACAGCAACAGTCCAAATTACTAACAGTGAAGTGCTCTGGTCTTTATCTCCTTTCCATGTCCTGCTATGTCCCCTGTGCTTTGAGGCACAGCAATCAGACAGAGCTCATGACTAATTGTCCTCCATCAGACACAGGAGGGTAAGAGTATATGAGAAAGTGGAGGAAATACTGATGAGCGAAGAGAATAAGCCATGTGAGTATCAGTGGAGGACAGAGAGGAAGACAGAGGTACCAGCTCATCACAAAGCAGACAGCACAGCAGTGTGTCTGATTTGTCTAAGCCCAGCTGGCTGTGGACCAGATGCTCGGGACGCCTGGCAAAGGATAAAGACGCAGGGAGACGACATACAAATGGAGAGGGCTGTCTGAGCTGAAACAGCACCTGAGGTGTTTCTCTAAAAGTCTAACTTGAGAAAACACAATTCAAATATTTATCAGTTACAGTTTTTCCTATCTCATATTGTGATTAAATGACAGCCGTTCTTGTAAGAACCATCAGTTACACACTCACCACAATGCCTTGTTCAATTTTAGAGTCTATTCATCTTATTTCAGGTTTCCCAGCAACAATGAAGCACTCATCAGCAATACCATGTATTTTATGTTACTTAAAGTAGGATAGTGTTTCTTCAACATCTGCTGCTTGTGACCAATATGTTTCTGCATTTTTGCAAACATTTGGCCAGTTTTACAAAATAATATATAGTATTAAGAAATATCAGAACCGGAAGACAATATTCACAGCTGTCTTGAAAACACCAACTACTTTTTCAATATTGACTTGTGCACTACACAATGCTCTGGAGTGCTCTATGCAGTAACTAGAATCTAACTCTACAAATAGTATAATACTAATAATATTAGTTTAGCTCAACTTAATCTGCAATTATGCAGAAAAACAAAGTTTCAACAGCATGAATTGACATGCAAACAAAGAAGCTGTGCAGTGTGTTTGAAAATTGATTCAGATTTCAAATAGCAACGTTATGATGAAGCTTCAAACCATATAGTACCTCTATAGTACTAGCTAATAGTCATGGCGACTGCTCAGAAAGGTTAAATCAATGAGAATTAAATATGATCACTACAATTTTAATTGACATGCACTATGTCTAATAAGTTAATTATTAGAAAAGCTATGTTTTTGAATCCGCTTACACATCACATTGTTGAACTGATGAGTTAACCATCACTGCTTTTGAAATTTTTCATGACAAAAACATCAAGCTACTGCTACAACACAAAATAAGCTAGTTGAAGATAACAGGTAATTGTGTGCTAAAGGTTGTATTTTTAATCCAGTCGTTGTGTTGGATATGGTGGCATCAGGCTGTATGACTTCCTCAGCTATTCTCAAACTGAAATTTATGATAATACAAATTTATAACAGGCTAAGAAAACTGATCAGCACAGAAACCTTTGACTTGTGTTTACTAATAGCCTATAATAGAGGCCTGAAGTCAAGAAAGACAGTGGAGGTGGATCCAAAAATAGACAAATAATATCAATAAACAAGAAATGTATCATTGCCATCTAAAAACAACCCAGTAACACAAGAACGAAGCATCACCGCTGGTTGGAAATGAATTATAACATCTCAGACACAGTATTGAAAAAGCCACATCAAGCTGTCACTGTTATGAAGTGTGTGCACGCTGTCAGATCACTGTCTCAAAACCAAGCTCAAGGTCGTGCACTCACCTGTACACCGTCCAGCACCATGCCGGCCATCACCATGCCCATCCCGGCCAGTAGGTAGGGAAAAAGCACCTGAAGACAGATAGCAATGGAAGACTCCTCCTCCACTTTGGCAACAGACACTTTCGGCTTTTCCTCCACCAGCTTTTTGGGAGGAGGCTGGAGCACTGGGGGTAAGAGGAGGTCATCTTGGCCGTCTATGGAGCTTCCCAGATGGGCACCAGGACTCCCACCCGGGCTTTTTCCCTTGGAGCGGGATTTTTTGTTTTTTTTCCTCTGGCGAGTCTGTTGTGGTGGTTTATCCTCACCGGGCATGATGGCAGTGGTGGCTGTATCAAGTGGGGCGATGTGGTTTTAATCTGGGGATACAGAACAAAATGGTGCATCAGGTATTGTTTTATTCAACTTGTACCCTCACTCCGAACAAGTATGGAGCCCCTCAACTGTCAAACAGCAGTAAAAGGTTATCCAGTGAGTCTGAATATACTTCTATAAGTAGTAGTCAATTAATTAGTTAGAATGTCTCGTAAAAAGAATAAATAAAACCCCAATGAGTTGGTAAAAATCATTTTTATTATTTACATTACTTAATTGAAATAACTAAATTAAAACTAAAGCTCATTCTATAAGTATTTTAGGCTAATTATTGAGTTACCTAGCTGCAGCTAACAAAGCTAGCATTAGCCGTCCATTAAAAATCCCTTAGCTCACATTACTGTTACAAAAGTACAGTAAAACTTGATTAGTCCACTGTATACAGTTGCTTTATCACAAGATTAAGCTTTAACATGGTAGCGGGCAAAAAGGGTTGGTACTCAATGTGTTAGCTACAGGTGTTTTTGGGAAAGTTAGCTAGCTACACAATCCTCTAGACTGTTCCACCAGTGTTAAACAATGGATGAGTAAGCTCAATTAGCAAGTTTTGACTTATTTTATCAACCAATTGGAAGTTTAAGAAAATATATAGCATTTTACTTCCTATTTCCCATGCAAAATATTTACCAGACTGCATTATTTATCAATTTATTTAGTTATATTTTCAACTTAACATTTCTATTTTTCAGTTTCAGGACTCAGTATCTGAGAGGTACAGATATGGGCAGTAGGTGCAAATGGTAGCTTAAGAAAGTTGTGCTTCTCTCTCCAGCACAAAACCTAAACATACATCATTCATATCAATCATATTTTCAATAAATGTGACCATTTATCATACTACTTTGTAGCCTGATAAGACGTCCAGCATACAGCACAAGAGATATTTTATCTTAGATTTCCATTTTTAAAAAATCCAAAGGAGTTACTGGTTGACAATATACATGCACCATGAGCTCCCAACTGCTAAATCTAGTAATCATACTTCCTACATTACTGCATCATTTCATCACACTTTATATATATACATACATATACATACACACTCACATATATATATATTTATTTATTTCCTCTAAGTTTACACACACACAAAAACGCTTACAAGTAATTCAATAATACTTAGCCGGGTAGGTGACGCGGATGTTTATTTATTTATTTCTTTTAACGCGCATGCGATTTAGTAATTCGCGCGCGCGTTTTTAAAAAATAATTGAACAAAAAACATCCAGGGCACCTCCCGGGCTCCGTACACACAGCGACGCTGCCTTTCCAAGTTCTTCAATGATGCGAATATACGAAATACAGATGTTCATTTCTCAAAAAACATAACCAGTTTTCATTTGAATATGATAACATTACTTTTACAAGCATTAACAAGTAAGGCTATTAGAAACATTGCGCAACCTATTTGTGACTGTTTTTTTTGTTTTGTTTGTTGGCCTTAGTACTTGCTCAGTGTAAATAGCTGCTTTTCTTTTGCAAGCTAACAGCATCCCCTTGAGCACTTAGCCAGTAACCATCTGTTTGAAAAATGGGCGTGTTGATGATGTGTCAACTCAAGTCGAACCGGAGAGACCGAAATGACGTTAAAATACTGCTTAAAACAAGAAATACAAACATGTATACGCACAATATCGACGACGGAGTCCCGGAAGTGTCCAAATGTCTCTGCAGATCCATTAGTAACGCATCAAAATGTTAAAATATCGATCAACAATCTTCTGTTGACAAACATGCCGCCACTGCACGCCGCCATGTTTGCATACCATAATACTACTGCACTGGTAACCACGGTTACAGAACTAGAAACTCTCTGATTGGATAAACACTAGAGTAGTGACAACGTGTAGCCTCGCCCCCCTGTGGAGAGAGTGAGGATCTGCAGAAATGTGGAAAATAATGTGAATAAATCTTTTAAATTTAAGTACTGAGTTTATTATTATAAATCTGTAAAAGGTAAATGCACACATTTTACTCTGGAATATCAAGATTACCCAAATATTTAATTATCTAAATTTATAAAGTAAAGGGTCTTAACCTTTTTTAAGGTCAAAGACCTCAGAAATGTTTGATAGGAGACACTGCAGAATGAAAAGGACAAAATCAGAACATGTGCAAAACAATCATGAAGTATTACGTTGCTGGGGACCCCCTGGTAGTCTCCGGCCCCCACCAGGGAAACCACTGCAGACACTACTGACAGTAAACATGCAAATACTGCCCCACTCCTAAATCTAAGGCATCCATAACCAAAGCTGCCTGAAATAGTTGCTGCTCTGTCTCTGCAATTAAAAGAAAATCTGTGGCAGCCATTGCTGATAATAACCACACAAGCTCAAACAACATACTCTCATTGACTTATGGCTGAGAAGCACACACAGTCTTTTATGTGCTACAGACAGCTTAAACAAGCCTATAACACACACACACTGGAGTTAATAATAACAATCAAAATACAATCACTTATTACTTAATACATGCTTACCTTTGTGTCCAGACCTTGTGAGGGTGAGTGTGTGCACAGCTGAGGTGAACGCCAGTTCCCAAGAATAACTGTGTGTGTGCTTGCTGTGCTGTGTGTGTCTATGTTTGGGTGTTAATGTCTGTCTATATTGAGGCTATGTTTTGCATTCTGTTTGCCCGTGCATTTTTTAACACATTTCTGTATGTTAAGCTCACGGTGTGTATATGAGTGTGTGAGTGTGTGTGGGAGAGAGAGAGAAAGAGGGAGCTAGTGCGCATGCATCATGGGGCAACGTCTTGAATTTCATGGCATTGGCAGATAACGATATCCCCCTCCTGTCTCTTTCCATCTCTGGTAGACTGTTGACGGCAGCGGGCAGAGGCAACACCTTCGCCGTTCATTCATGGAGAGAGTATTTTACAACATAATAGAAAACTCACTATCCCTATATTCTACACAAGCTTCTGTTACAAACTGGTGTTTCAGTATGTTTTTGTTGTAAGAAGTACAGTAGATAATTAAAGCTGATGGTTGAAGTCAATTTTCATCTAAATGACTTGTTTGGCAGCCAACAAGTTGCTGATAAAGTAGAATTCTGGATAGCATGTCTGATTTGTTGTTGCTCACTAAGTCGCATGTGCAACATAGTGCGGCATGATGATCTTTGAAGCTCGGTGTTGCTTGTAATCTAACACCACTCTGTGCGCATGCTGTGACATTTAATTATGATGTCAGTGTAATGTTGTTAATACTTTTGTGGTCTGTGTCTAAATACATTCCCCACTTGTGGATTTAGATAATGTGGGTGACAGAGTGAAAATCTTTTCTTTTACTCCTACACTGAAAGCATCCCAGGCTTCAGCCCTGAATGTTTTATAAATAACCCCGGATCTAAATATATAGATTATATATTTTCATCAGGAAAAAAAGGCTTAATAATAATAATAATAAAAAAGCCCCTGTACTAATAATCTTTGATTCCATTCATAATAATAATAATTGAAATAATGTAGGCCTACCTGCATTCTACCACTATTAACATACAAACATGAGCATTTTTACAATTCTAGTTAATACATTTTAATAATAGCATTCGTAAAATGTTCTGAACTCAGTACTACTAACTAACAATTTATAATTAATGTGGGAAATCAAAGAAAAAGTTTGTAAAGGTAAATAAGGTTCCAGAGCACATTAAAAAAAAACATTTTCAGTTCCTTAGTGTATTATTGTGGGTGCATAATCTGCTTTAAATACACTCTTATGAGTAACTATATCTAAGGCCTTATGTGGCAAACCTATATTCACCTGTATTTCTATCCAATTTGTAAAATAAGAATAATTTTCAAGTAATGTAGACTCCTGACAATTTAGATATTAGTGCCTAAAGTGTCATATAAATCACTGAGCGTGTGCTGCATTTAGAGAGCTTCCAGAAGTATTTAAAGTTTTAAACCCTGAGAAAATTAGTAGAGTTTAGTAGATTTAGAAAATTATGTTTTTTTAAAGCTAGGGAAAATGTACACCAAACTATATTTATTATTACATATTATTAATATATTATATTACATAGTATTATTTATTTGTTACTTTAGCACTCAGTGACAGTGCATAATTACTCCACTAGGTGGTAGCATGGATTAAAGAGACAGAACAAAAAAAGGTCCGGTTCAAGTCTTTATTACTTTCTGAACTTTTTCAAAATAGGCAATTGGCTGGCAAAATTCTCACCTATTTGCAACACTATACTGAAGCTAAAAACAGACCCCGGTGGAGGGACTCTGTTTTTATAAGAACACTTGAACACTGTGGATACGCTCCTGACTCCTGCAATCAAAACAGAGAGACTTGTTAAAATGTTCAAGATATTAGAGTTGACAAGTGCGAAGGGCAATTTTCCAACATCTTAAAGTAGGAAGGAGGAGGTGCAGCGAGTCTTGGTGGTATCAGCAGCATGGTGGTCTGTTAGGATGATCTGTCTGTAACAGGCTGTAAGTCCTGGTCTTATTTAGGTTTATAGTAACGTGATCCCTGTTGTAGTTATGGATTTCTTTATCCTTCTTTTCAGAGGTCGAAACCCCCTGGAGGTTATGGAAATCTGGTTTACAGCCCCTCACTGTTTATTTTCAACTCATATTAACTTTAATCAAAACCAGGAATGATGAAAATTGCCTTTCCTTATGTTTCCCTGTACATTTTTTTGCGATGGTCTTTTGTGTTTCTTATGTGTACATTTGTGGTGTTCTTTGGCTTCAGATCACCATCACCGAGTGAGCCCTGGCATTTTCAGCACCTCATTAACGCCTCTATGCAGAGATTTGTGCACGTGCATGCACACATATACATATACAGTATATTACATACACACACACACAACAAAAGACATTCTTCACACTGCAGAGCGGCTCTGAGCTGTGGCATAGTGCCGTAAAAGTAGTCTTGCCAAAACTTCATGTATGAGTTACATCATTTGAGAAGGCATTTCTGTCAAACACAGCATTGCAGCTTATGTGGCGGTGGTTTTAAGGCTATTTTGTAACATCATCTCTATCCAAAAAACTTGGCTGGAGTGTGAGTACATTTGTCAGGTTATGTAGAAAAAGATATGACACGTGTAACCTCTCGCTAATACAGGTGCTTGGCTGTGATAATGTTCACACGACATTCCATCACTGTGAAGGGACAAACTTTGGCTCCATATGGACCCTTTTCAGGTCAAATGGGTATTCTGCATTTGCTTTATGCAGTTGCATAGACAACATAGTTATATGATCCCAACCAAAGGTAAGGGGAAACTTCTAACTCTACTAGGTTTTGGGTTTGGCATTGACCTTCATTCTGAAAGTGAACATACTGTCGTAAGTCTAGAACTGAGAATTTAGCCTGTTCAACATCATGTCCCAGCAGCACGACAATCATTGAAAAATTGTGCTGTGCAGCAAAACACTATTTAACCACACTGAATTTAAAAAACACACTTTTTAATCCCGTTTGAGTAAAATTTGCTGAAAAAACACAAGAAGACAAAAACACGAATGATGAAGTTTTACATCTTCAGTAATGATTAACTGACAAAAAAAACAAACAAACTGAATTATCCTTTAAATTCTATCTGTAATACCAAAGTTTATAAATGTCAAAATGTCAAATGAATCTTTGGTTCAAGTATTTAAGCCTAGCCTACAAAGACACAGGTATTTTTGTATATGAAGTTTTAGGTGCAACGTCTCTTGTCCCAGGGGTGTAGCAGCAAATTCTTGTCCCCATGAACATGCAGTCTTTGTGGGCCCCCCATCCTTCCTCTCTTAACCCATGTCTCTCTCATGCACCTTTGAGTATTTTCACCTTTTTTTTTTTCTAGAACTCAAATATTTCTCTTTTAGTGAAAGACCTGTACAGTATATGTTGGTGCCCCCCCCCCCCGCACACTGTTTTTGATTTTTAGAAACTCTGTTGACATGTAAACAAGGAGTTTTTGGCTTGTATCTCTTTTGTGAGGTGTCACGAATGAGATAACATTTTGCGCAATGGCGAACGTGACCAAAATACCATTTCTCTTTTATTATATTGAGGTCAGAATGGGCTCGGAGGTCACTGCTGCAGGTAGCCTTCCTATAATAGGTTTTTTCAGGCTGCTGATTGGCCAACACTTTCGTCTTTGTGCAGCTTTAAGGTTACAGTAAAATAGACACCTTTGACCGCTTGACTTGCGCCTGAGAGCTCTGCAATAGTGTTTTTGTGTTTTCACTTGAGTGGAGGTGGTGGTGGTTTTTGTGCTTGTGTGGATGGGAATTTTTTTGGGGGACGGAGAAGGGAAAAACCCAGTTTACAAAAATACTTGGGCAGAACATCATATAAGCCAGCAGAACAACTGGAACAAGCTGATAAAGTCAAAAGATTCACACTTCCAACTACGTAACCGACTCACAAGGAGAATCAGGAGCGCAGAAGCAACTGATAAAGCTTTTGTTAAATATACAAGCTGTTGGTGTCTTTATTCTCAGTGAAATTAACTGTACATTACATAAATTGCAAATAAATTGTTAGCTTGTTGACTTTGTATGCGAAAAATTAGCCCTCTTTATACTCACGCATACATGAGAACTAACAACTGATTCCATCTACTAGGAAAAAGAACTAAATGGTGCATGATTCGGGACAGTAAGACTCTCGCAGGGTTTAATAAGCTGCTGCAGACAGAGCAGCTTTGGTGCTTGTGTGATGATAAGCACAGTGGTTGATAGCTGTGATAGATGTGTTTCCAGGGTCTCTGGCCTGCGTGGTGGAAACTATCATGGAAACTTGTAATGTTGCTATAAATAAATGTCCCTGTCCCCTGTTGCCAGCCCCGCTATCGTGGCAGTCCGTTAGTCACTCAGTCAGTGGTTCTACGTTTCTGTCTTTCCATCTGACTGCCTACTTATCCTACCTAGAGAAACATCTGTCCCTTTCTTCTGATCACTCTGATCACAGTTTGTCTGCTGCACACTTGCCAGGGTTAAATTGTTTTCGTGCAAATGCACAGTATCCTTCAAAAAGCTTTATAGACTGCCATCTAAAATGAAGTTTATCGCTGTAGTAGTTGTCTTGGACAGACTTGTGTTATATCTGGAGTTGGAATAGATACTGTAGGTGAAGCTATCATATCAGCAAAGAGATAAATTGTCAAAATGTGTTTCTCTTTCTGGTGTACCTCTGGTTTACCTTGGAGCACCTGTTACTGGTCACACCAGCAGCTGTTGGCCTTGTGATACTCCCACTTCAGCCACTCTATCGCCCTGTTCCTGGGCTTTCCGCACGCACGCACGCACATACGCACACACACACATACACACGCACGCACGTGCGCACACACACACACACACACCCCTACTACTGCATTTCACTCACTCATGCAACACCTTCTTGTGTGTGTGCAGCTACTGTGAGAACTGTCTCATGTTACCTTCACTGTCTGTTTGCGTGTGTACATGTGTGTGCACTGTGAAAATGAAAAAAGTTAACGGGAAAATGGCATCAAACCACTGTTAATTTGCTCTGAATTGAAGTAAAGCCAATCTGTACTTCACATCCACTCAGATTTTTGTAAATCTTGTAATTGTATTTCATTCCCAATTGTCTTCAACAATTTGTCTATTCTGCATCAAGAAATACAGTTTCTGATAATCATTCTGAAATTTTTGCGTTTAGTCATCTCACCATTTTGTGACATCATTGAAGCCATGATAATAAGTTCTAAAGGTGATAACCTTTCAGTTTATGTTAACTTGATCTGAAACTGCCAAACATAATACAACCCAGGCACCAAAAAATGTTGTTAAGCTGTGTAAAACAGAAATAATAAGAGAATTCAATGATTTGCCAATCCTTTTTGACCTACGTTCAATTGGATACACTTCAAAGACAAGATATTTAATGTCCAAACTGCCGTTTTTGTTTCTTGTAAATATACACTCATTCTGAATTGAATGTCTGCAACATATTCCAAGAAAAGCCTTTGACCACCGAGGCTGCACTGCATTAAAAACCAACATAATACATAAAGGTTAATACTAAATGGGCTTAAGAACAGTTTAGAAATCCATTGTCAGGAAACAGTTCATCACTGCATCTACATATGCAAGCCAAGACTCCATCATTGCAAAGAGAAATCAATAACCAGAAACACCACAACTTCTCTAGCCTGTTTTAAGGTGGACTGACATAAAAAGGAAAAATGTGCTGTGGTCCGACGAGTCCACATCTCACATTGTTTTTTGAAATCATGCGCATCTTGTCCTCCAGGCTAAGGAGGCAAAGGACCATCCCGACTGTTACAAGCACATAATTCAAAAGCCAGAATCTGTGATGGTTTGGGGGTGTGTTAGGGTCCATGGCATCACGGGTAACTTCACATCTGTGAAGGTAGCGTACATGCTGAAACGTACATACAGGTTTATGAGCAACATATGCTGCCATCCAATGCCAGGCTAACATTCTGCACATGTTACCACAGTGTGACTTTGTAGTACAAGAGTACTGGTACTAAAGTACGCTGCTTGAAGTCTAGACCAAATATGTGGTGCGTTATGCAGTGTAAAATATGACAATGGAGAACCTTAACTGTTGAGCAACTGAAGTCTTACATATAAAAATAATGGGAAAAAAATTTCATGTTGAAAATGTCAAAAATTAGTGTCCTCAGATCCCAAATGCTTACTGAGTTTTGCTTGAATAAAAGATGATAACTTTTTCGGAATGTGTTGCAAGCATCAAATTCAAAATGAGCAGATATTAACTTTTACAAAAAACAATTAAGTTTATCAGTTTGAACTTTAAATATCTTGTCTTTGTACCGTATTAAACTGAAAATAGGCCAAAAAAAGATTTTAAAATTATTGCATTCTGTTTTTGTTTAGGCTTTACGAAGTCTCCTTATGTTTTTGGAACCAGGATTCCATATAAAATGGATATTCTTGTTAAATGTAACCGATTAGGAGATTCTGTGTAAAGGGAAAAGTAAAGATATGTGTAATAAACCCCAGAGCCAGCTGACCAGAACCAGTGTAACCTTTGTTCAGTGCTTCTTTGACTGTTCTGTGTTTTTTTGACACCAACATTTTCATTAAACCTGTAATATCTATTAAGCAGCGTTAGCCATATAATGCCAAGAGTTATTCCTGTCATTGTGTGTGTGTGTGTGTGTGTGTGTGTGTGTGTGTGTGTGTGTGTGTGTGTGTGCAAAGACTCAGCAACTGGCCTGGCAGGTAGCTCACATCCCTGAAGCAGTAGTCTCGTGTCTCATCATAAAAAGAGCGACAACTGGGCAAGGAGGCACTGAGAGAAGCGATACACTGGGTGCAGCTCTACAATGAAAAATTGATTTTAAATAGTAAAAAAATAAAATAAAACAAATAGTCATGTTCACATGTGGGAGATTGGGCAATGACTATATGTTGAACAAATACTAATGTCAAAATCAAACACACAGGTACTGATGCCCATTCTTAATAACCAGGAGTATTGGTTGGTCTTTTGCCTATCTTGAAGCTGCCATGTGTTATACGTTTTGTACTCAAAGGGAATTTGGAGGTGACAGGGTACATACACTACACACTGCAGAGGGGAGTAGGTGTGAATTTAGGAAATGTATTACCTTTGGTGCTGATTCATGTGTTGAGCTGGCCTCTATTAACTGCCTCTACATTGAACTGTCTTTGATATAATTTAGTTTTTAGTAAACTAGTTAACCGACTTAGGACTACAAGAGGAAGGAAACATAGATGGATAAACTACAAAACCAAGTAAATTAATTTAGAAAGAGCAACAGAGAATTGTAAATTGTTTTGCTTTTGCACCGAAAAGTGGCCATCATCAAAACAGTTCCATTGTCAGTATGGTATCGGGGTTCCACGTCTAAAATGCCATTCTCAGGGTCAGTATCATTTATACATTGTCAAACTCTCTGTAGAAACAGCTGTCACATAGCTATTAGTGGCAGGATATAGCAGATACATCTCATCTTGTGTGCATGCCTGTGGGTAAATTCAGCATGAACGTATAGCATGTGTAGTGGGCCTGTGTGTCAGCTTTCACTGAATGAGTTCAGATGAGACATCTGCTGTCGAGCATCTACGTAGCTAAAGGGACACGTTACATAATCCTGCTGAAATTTACAGTATGATTGATGGCTGGAGCGCCAAACAGAGGAGTTGTGTGTGCCAACACCTTTGCTCAGGGATATATTTCCATCACATACTCCTCATTCTCTCACAAGCCCAACATTGGGGGAAGGGCAGTTCAAAATCGAAAGGGTATCAATAAAAACATTCATTTGAATTGTCACAGAGTGGAAATATAAAGAATGGTAATAAACAAATGTGTATTGATGAGATTTTTTTTAAGAAAGTTAAAAGCTTGCTTCTAGCCTTGCAATCTGCTACATTTTGCTTTCTTTCAATACTGTGACTGACAAAACTGGAAGTGCATAATTAAACAATGGAATTATCTCGTAAAACTTGATATCAATTATGTAATTGATTTAGCTGATGAAATTATTCAATTTTACAGTTTTCATACTCAAACTAACCCTGGCGTTTTCCCATTACTCTTTTTGATGCTTCCTTGTCTCCTCTCTCCTCTGTCCTTCTACTTATAACCTGGAAATTAATGTCAGTGTTTCACATTGTCTTGATTCCTAAAGTGACACTTGAGGAGAGAGGAGGCTTCCCGGGAGATGCATAGGTGTATGTGATGGAAAATCTAGGAAACCAATTGCCTTGAAATATGTAAGTAAATGCAAATATTAGTCCCAATATATGTTTAAATTAATTGTTACGTTTACTTAAAATTTTGTCATATATTCTATTATATTCTATTATTCTTATATTTTTTTCTTAAGTCTTAAGTTTAACTATAAAGTTTCAGCACTTCAGTAAACCAAGTTTACTGTGCTGTGTATCTGTAGTCGGCTGCAAACTAGCTGTATTTATATTTTCTTAAACATTTTAACAAATTAAAACTGCAGATCTCCAAATGTCATTATTGGCAAAATCCTCTTTGTGATGATCAAGTTAAGTTAAGTTAATTAACTAAAGTTGTTAACACTTAGAAAGATCAAAGTAATTTCAATTGTCATTTTTAACTTACAACAACTTTGCAAAATTAAGTAAAAATATTTCAATTTTAGATAAACATGACAATCAGATATAAAGTCAATATAAATGTAGATCAGTAGTTATATGTACTTACATTTTTCAAAGCAATCACTTTCCAAGATTATTTTAAGCCAGGCCAACTTGTAAGACTTTACAATGTATGATGGGAGACGCTGTTCCTCAGCTGGGTGGTTGTGGCCATGATGCCACGTAGCCTCCTGCCAGGTAGGCGGGGGACAAAGAGTATATTTGCAAGGTGGTTGAAATCTCTCATTATGTAGGAGACCTTTTTACTGCACCCACTTCTGTTAATGTTGCTGACGGTTGGTAGAATGTTGTCAATGATCTTCTGTGCAGTCTCTGTCCATTTAAATCTGTCCAATAACGTCTGCAGGTTCAGGGCTAAGGCTTTAGGGACACTGTGACTGGATCATAATCACCTCTGTTGACCACCCTATATAGACTTTTATTAAAATGACAATGAATTCAGAAACATATAATCCTAAGGTTTAGAGTGAAAATAAATGACATGGAGAGGTGGATCATATTTTAAACAATCTATCATTAGTATAGTTTTATTGTAGTGTTGGCACCTTATAAATAACAATTATCTACCTTCTGCAAGTGCAAGAGTTAGGGTTAGGAGGAGGTTCAAGTGACGTGATTCCGCGGTTTAAAGTCATTGAGTTCAAGCATTGGGGTCAAAGAGTCTTGTTCTCTGCATTTTGGGAACTCATGTAAGCATCTGTAGAAACACTCAAAGTGTTTGGGGTCAGCTGGGTCATGTGAGAGGGGTCAGCCAATGTCTCTGGCCTGCAGAGAAGCAGCCAGTGCAGGGTAGTTTACCCACTGCTGTTCTTTGCTTCCTTTCTAACTGCAAATCTGATTTTAGTTATGTTTCCTGTGTTCTCCTCTCCTGTAGATGAACATAAAAGAATCAGATGTTTCTTGTTACAGTTAATGTCTGATAAATATTACATGGGATTTATTGTTAAATGTATATAATAACATAATATTGCATGTTTATTATAGATTTCCAGTATTAAATCATCACAATTTCTCAGTCCACTGTGTCATTTTGTAATGATGACAACTATTAAAGCACGTTTAAAAAGGCAAATGCTCAACACTGACTGTGTCATCAGTTTTAAATAAAGAGCAAGTTCCACTCTAGTTTTTGTCTGAAACAACCTTATATCACAGAGAGATGGAGTTATGCAATTATGTGTGTGTGTGTGTGTGCGCGCACGCGTGCATGTGTGTGTGATTTATTTCAACACACTGTCACCGTAAATCTGTGTGGCTCAGGCAATTGCTAACTCTGCCATGAGCACAAGGGAGCATGGAGACACCAGCTCATGTTGCTCACATGTCACCCTGAGGTTTCTGTGACTTCGCTCTGTAGTGCCATTATTACTGCTGCTGGTCCCAGTGCTACTACCACAGCTACTAGTACTGTTACTCTACAATCAGAACAAAGTCAAGTCAAATAATCTTTATATATATTATGTATAATGTACGTATAATGTGCTTCACACACAACAAATATGAAAAATATAACATAAGGTATAAATAAAAATTTAAATACTACCGATACTTTTTGAGACTGTTCTGGTTCTTGTTTGCCTCCTTGTTGGTAGGTTTGCTGATCTGATTGGTAGAAGCTAGCCTACGCTAAATGATGGGTGGTTCATCCAATCACCTGCCGTGTATCTTTTTCAGAGTGTCCGCCTTTTTCTAAACTGTTTATAATCATGACTTCTTAAATGGTTGTTGTGTAAACCATCCAGGAGGTCGGGTTAGTGTATGCTAACCCTTAAATCCATAGTTTTCCCATAATGTTAGCCAACATTTAAAGCACAGACACAAAGGTACTGAAATACAATGCATTGCTTATTAGTCCAACAAACCAAGCAGCTAAATCTACTCTGGAAAAAGAGCCATAGGTGGAGAAGTATACATGAAAAAGAAAATTTCTTAATTTGTCCATTTTTTAAAACGTTTCATCAATCTTTGTCATTGTAGCTTTAGGTTGACCAAATTAACACAAATTAACATTGCTACAACCCTGTTTGTACAGCTACCAAAGCTGCTTTTACTATTACTTCTGTTAATGCTGCTAATATTAACATTAGCCCATTACAACTACTTTGACCACTATAACAACAAGGAAGAAGAAAAGTTATTGAGTATGCTGTCAGCACGAGATGACACTTGACAGCTTGTGGAAGTTAAAAGCCTGAAAGACGGTTCAGAAAGGTTGATAACAAGCAGCAGTGCTCCTCTATAATGAAGTGAGCAGAGTCTTTGATTCTTCCCACAGACCCAGCGGCCTGCTGTGAGCAAAGGGAAGCAGGCCAGAGAGCAGAAAGGTTGTAAAACAGAGCAGAGGAGAAAAAAACGTCTACAAACAGCCCTCCATGACTCTGCTGTCACTGAGGCCTAACAAAACAATCAAGTGCAGCAGCTGTGCAACAATTAGTATTTGTGTCTTAATGTTGTTGGATGTTAGAGGACCAGATTTAACTATCCGCGCTTCCTGCTCTCTAATACTGTTGGATGCATTTATAATAGTTCTTTTCTTCCACATCAGTTCATCATAAAGTCTGTTTTCTTCTGCCTCAGTCAACTGATCCAATACATGAAGCATTTTCCTACCTTGTCTCCATCCAGAACCAAATCCACAAATCAAGAAACCAACTGGTAGAATAGCATGGCCTGAGATGAGAGAGTCTAGCTACACACCAGAGGCCTGTACTATGGAGCAGGATTTGGGAAAACTCTAGGTTTTCAGTACTACGAAGCTGGTTCACTTTTTAACTAGGAAAAATTACCAGAGTAACTTGCTAACCTGCTCTGGGGCCGATTCACTTCAGAGGATTGGATCAAAACCTGTCAAATCCCTGAATGACTAATCAGATCACTGAAAATAAAAAGGTCTCAACATGGAAGTCCTGAGTGACAAGGAAAAAGGAATAGCTGATAAAACTTCATATATGCAAAGAATATTTTATCTGAAAGCGTGGCTGACTTTACACTCCGATCACACCACTGCAACTTAGAATGACATAAGACACCTGTGTGATGAGAACTGGAAATAAAAATTAAAGAATGTCTTATTATAAAATGAATGCATGCTCTATTTATTGGCTCATTACCTCAACATTGAGGTACTGAAATGATGATGATGGTGTCGTTTGGAATGAACAGCCCCATCTTTTTCACATTAACACACTCATGGCACTGTTGGAAACACAGAGTTGACTGAGCTGGTGATGACCAGTTTCTTGATTTCGGTCATTTAGGTGGCCAGTGTTAGGGATAGTCAAGCCAGATACCAAAAAGATATCCTGGCTATGTTGGACTTGCTTTGTAGTACCAATATCGGAACTTCTTTTAGGACAAATTGTGATGATGATAAAGCCTCTGGGGCGGAGCACTAATATTTCAGGCTGATCTAGTGTAGCCAGCAGATATCAGAGCCAAGACTTCCTTTTATGTTCACTGGTTATTGTGTGTAATCTCTCTTAAAAGATATCTGTGTATAAATGCAGATAAGAAAAAAAAAAAAAAAAAACGCAAGTCAGACTACAGCTGATGTGTCCAAAGGTTGCATTTCAACCGATGTGTCAATACCACTCGGACTACAAACAGAAACCAGAACACATCCAATATCAAAATCTTGTCCTATCGCCTACAGATTCTGTCAACATATGCAGAATCTGTTTTGAGAGATCATCATAGTACAGGCCTTAGGACATCCATTGAGTGTAAGGGTTCAGGCTCTGGCCGTTCTTGGCTCTCAAAGAAAAAGTTCTTAAGAGGCCCAAAATCTACCAAATGTGAGGAATACATGCTGTTTGTGATGTATATTTTCTGTGTGTGTGTTTGTGTGTGTGTGTGTGTGTGTGTGTGTGGCTTGGCTTCGAGTGTGAAAGTGCAACCTTGGATGAGGCTTGCTGACCACGTCTGCTGTTTCTGTTTGGAAATCCGCTTGTTTGAGTCCAGGCGTAAGTACACAAAATGACGCAAAAGAATGTCACTGAACCGCTTTTCCTCTTCTGCCTGTGGTGAGTCACACTCTGGAAAACTATCAAAGTGAAAGCATCCGATGAGAAGAAAGAGAGGGAACTATTTATTTTGTGTGTCTGAGAGAGAAACCTCTTCTTCCCGTTGCCAAGTGGCGTTCAGAGTGCCAGCAGGACCTTCGGCTGTTACTTGATATAATCAGTGGCAAAGCAAAGCTGCATACACTCTCTCACTCACAGATGGTAAAACCAGATATGTACAGTAGATTAAATACCTTGCTCAGGCTTCACAAACACATGTATTTTATCACTGTCATACTGCATTAACCAGTATACAGTAGTTCAGACCCAAGGTACACCAATACAGATCTACAATGTACCGCCTTATATGAAATATAGAGTTGACCAGTCATCGTATAAGCCATGTTAATTCTTTCTATATTTGATAAAACTACTACACTGTTTTTAAATACAGTTAACATCTCATCTGAATTACTACAGGTGTCAATACTTTGTATGTTCTTGACAAGGGCTGGTTCCAACAGTTTCTCATTGGAACTAAACTCTAAAAATTGAAAACTGTAAATGTGCAGTGTTTTCCGGTGGGTCCCTGTCAAACGTGACATATCAGTAAAAAACAACAACAACAACAATAAAGTATTTAACAGTATTGGAAAATTATCACTTGTGGCTGCATTAGCTGTTGTTCAGCAAACGTTTCATAGCCAATGTAGTTGTTATTAAGTCTGGAGGCATGTGATGAAGATGCTTAAAAAATATAATGTATTTCATTTTAAAACTTATGTCCAGTGTTTTTCACCTAGTTGTTTTAAGTTTGCAAAACTCTAAATGATACAGTTTACATAATTCACTGAACAAATGGGATTCAAGTGCCACTGTTCATTGCCTGTGTCATTTACCCAGAACATCCAATTAATTTTTCAGCTGCTTTAATTGTCATAAGCAACACTTCATGGAGCCTTCCCACTCATACAAACACAAACAAATAAACACACACGCCCACCTCCCCCAACACTCCATCCACATAAAGGACCCTCTATTGAATCTGTTGGACAAAAATTGGCCTGTGAGATGTGCTGGATGTGATTTTCCCATTTCATTGTGGTTCTGGAGCGTGATGTGGGATCACTTCGCTGAATGAATGGTTTCTGTTGGAAATGTCCAGGGCTGGTCTGACATTCGTATGAAAGTGGGGAAAATTAACCAGAAAAAGCACACACACACACACACACACACACACACACACACACACACACACACACACACACACACACACACACACACACACAAGGGCAGAGAATAGACCAACCACAGAAGAAACTGTAACGCTAACCAGGAAATGTTGGACGATGATGACAGTTTCTGGAAAACACATTTTTCTGACTGGCCGTGCATCTTCTTACATAATTTCTCCCACAGAACTATTGTGCATTGTAATAATCATCATTCTGAGTGTGCGAATGACCGAGTTAAACAACCCTATAACTCTTTGGCTGCGTTTCTTATTGGCTTTAAGCGGGCAGGCAGAGCCGCATGGTTCTCTGCCAAGCACAGCCTAATCAGTCTTATAATTGGTCTGAGCCATCAACAGTGCATAATACAGTCAACTCTAAGTCCGCTCTATACCTAAACACACAAACACACACTCCGCCATGCAAAGACGCAACCATATGCAACCATGTGTGTACACAGTGTGTCTCTCTTGCTGCTGGATTCATAGCATGTGGTAGTGTTTAAACCTCTGTCTTCAAGACAAAACTCAGGCACACTTAACACTCAAACAACCGTCTCTTTTTTCTCTCCGTGTATGTGTGTGTGTTTCTGCCGCTCTCCTCTCTCTTGGATGCCCGACTCTAAAGTCTTCACAAGGTCTCAATTTCTGCACATTCCTGCGTAACAGAGAAAGCAGATATCCCAGGGGAGGTACTGCTTTATAACAAACACTATCTCGGGCCTCAATATTGAAAGCACTGCTCCCAGTAAAAAGTCATATGAACCCAGATGCAAGGAGCGTCTGCATGGCAGGGAAACTAAGACACAGGGTTACAAAGTGTTGAAACTCAAAGTCAGAACCTTTCTCTCCTGCTTCTGTGTATCACATCTGTACCCCACGACACTAGAGTTTCAAAACATTTGAACAGATGGTTGGCCCCATATCGTGTATTAGAGTGGCCATCACTTTGTATGCTGGTTGAATTCTCCTTTAATATCCTTAATAATCAAGTCAAAGTATCCCATAATGCTGGGCAAAAAATTGCAAGCAACCATCACAAATCAGTGAAATTTGGTTGTTTACAGCTTGTTTGTACTTACTGAAATGCTTACAAAGTCGAAGCATTACATGAAAACTTTCCCTGCAAATGACAAATAAATTTGTGCATCAATTACTAACCCCGCCTACCTTGAATTTTTTTTTTTTTCTCATATGCCTTCATTGTGAATGGAGAATCCAAAAACTGAGAAAACTCTTGATAAATTATAGTAAGTGGAGGCAGATTTTAAGAACAGCGAAACTATATCAAACATATGTTTGCAAACTGTCACAAAACTTGTGCAGTACAATTTTTTTGGTCCAGTCCAGTGCTCGGTACTTCCCAAAGACGAAAAAAAGTTAAAATCCTGCTAACTTACCAAATTTAGATGCCAGCACTGTGTGTTGCTAGTTTAACATGAGAATGTTCCTGTCAGCATTGTGTTTTCCTGGTTAAGGGGAGAGCAGGTTTGACTCACCTGGAGCTGCAGGAGTGGACTCATCCATGTGATGTGATGATCTCTTGTAGGGCTGGTTTTGATAGTTACCGCTATAGCTGATAAATCTCCTCCGGCTTTTGCCATCCTGCTCCTCTCCTGCTGTTAAGAGTTGAAAGATTTGGTGGTTAGGGTTAGGGTTAGTACTGGCACGCCCCAGGTTTGTCTCATCAGTGGCTAATTAAGAGTTAGACCCAACCCCACACATGTGACATCACTTCTGATCCTTTGACTTGTCATTGTAAGAAAATCACACATCATGGCTTTACTTTATTCATTAGATGGATGGATTACTGAACGGACCAACCAATCACAGCCCTACACGCCCAAAGTGTCAAGGGGCCAACTGGCCATCACCTGCATTATATCACAAATCGACCTCTCAAAATGACCATAAAGAGATGCAAAGGAATGGCAAAGAGACACAAAATAACTACAAAGAGGTGCCAAATGACAAATAAAGAGGCAAAACCACCACAAAATCTGTGTTTCCGTCTCCTGTGTAGGAGAGGTGGTGGATCTGTTTGCATATCTGTGCCGAGGGGTTCATAATCCACCCATGCAAGGCTTCCCTATGGTGTAAGTGCGATAAAAGTAAATATGTTTACACGCAATCAGTGTTTTACTCACTGACACTCCAACAGAGTCAACGGCTATGGTTCCATGCACACCATTATTCCCCTTTAATTCTGAATATGACAATATTCTGAATTTGATGTGGGTTATAAAACAGCATATTCCATATAAATATTCAGAATTAGGCGGAAGTTAGTTTTTTCTGATCAGTAAGTGGTATGGTTCAGGTTAAAGGAGCATTATTTGGGGATGTGTACAACTAATTTGAAACATGGATCTCAATTGGGGGGTTTTACTGCAGTTTTTGACACACAGCCTGTAATGTTGGCTCTGTGCATTGCCATGGATACATTGTACACAAACCAACTCACACAGTTCAGTGGGAGTATGCACAGCTGCATGTAAACGGGAATGTTAGTGGAATATTCATTTTCATTGGCTAACAGCGTAGTAGGAATATTGACTTTTTCGGAATAAGGGCAAAAAAGACTATTTTGTGCATCTAAATGTACTCAGTGTTTGCTGGCTTAAGTCCAAGTTTTCTCGCTGAGTGACCATCTCTTAACCAGCTGACAAACTTGTTGCTGATGCTCAGATTGCAAGACGGGCTGCAGACCTTCTTCTGGTAAAGGCCCAACAATGGAAAAAGTGCTACTAAAATACCATATTTGAGTCTCTGGCTATTTTTCATTCAAACTCTGTGCTGTGAGAAGTTTTTGGAGCCTTTACTCCAAACCCATTTAAAAATGGACATCCAGTAAATAAAGTTAAATAAGAGTCTGTCTGCTGGATGGAGCAGCTAATGGACCCAGATTGATGGTCGAGACAAAGCTCTCAAAGCTCTGCTTGAAGCAGTCAGGCTGGAGAGGCAGCATGGCTTCTCCTTGCTTCCTTTAATCAGACTGATTTGCCCCATAAGCCAAACCCTAAAAGGAAACAACCAGTCACTTCACCCACAGCTAAAATCCTAAAGCCTCCATTAACACTCAGCTCCAGTGGTGATGTGTTTATGGATATTAATGAGACTCTGGAAAATGGGCTCACGGATGAATATATTTTGTATAAATACATTATGAAACCACATGAAGGTCACAGTTTGTTTCTATCACAGAACTGAAGTAATTGATGTTATTTATCTTGTACGTAAGTTCTTAGCGGGTAGGGGATTGGATCCCTCCGGCTGGGAGTCAGAGACATCATGAGATTGCCTATCTGTTACAGCGAACACACCGATAGCCCATCCAATTCAAACAAACACTTGGCAGTACACAGTGCTGCAGCAATTACACAAAAAAAAGATTCAATTTGATCTGGTGAATGGGCCGAGTGTGTGGCCAGTCCGGAGGGCTCGGCGAACACGACAGATAGATGGGAAGATAATCGCTGCAAGACAAAAGGGAAACAAGAGATAGAGTGAGAAAAGGGTGACTGTGTGTCTGTTTATCAAGAGATAAGATTTGGTTATACGCCTCTTTTTTGTACCTGAAGGATGCTCTGTTCTGCCCCGAACTGATATGTGAAGTGGGATTTGTACCAGGCTTACTGCTGATACAAAGCACCGCTGTGTGTCTGCCAGCTTTCTGACTGTGTGTGTAATGTCCAAGTTGTGGTATCTGATTTGGATAACATGGAGGAAATGAAGCCCAATTACAGGCCTAAGATTGGTACTATCTAAGATCCAAAGCGATTCATTCATAAGTGTTTACAGGTCATGCTGTATGCAAATCAAATATATGCAATATGTGTTTTTGCATATGAGTGTATGGCGATCAAAATTTACAGAAAAGTAGCACGCCACAGCACATTCACACTGGCCTTACAAAGACCTTTTTAGTACAGGAAAATACATCGCCTACTGCAGAACATGTGAGTCAAAACAGAAGAGAAAAGCTACGGTAAAAGCTCCACCAGTGGCTTATAAATGCTGCTATATACGTAAAACAGCTTCAGGTTGAGATATTTAGTTTCCAGGTCCTGCGTGGTATGGAGCCGGTGCCAACAGCAGTAATAATGAAGCGGCCCGTGTTTGTTAGTCAACTGGGCACTGAGCTGAGAGCGCTGGCAGAGCACGCTGGAAATGTGACTGAGGAGGTCACAGGTTCAAATCTCAGGTTAATGAGGAACTTGTATGATGGAGAACACACGCAATCACAGTTACTCAGCCAGCAGAAGGCAAAGACTTTTTTGTGGGCCTTGTGGCAGCTCAAATATAAGATAAGTACCTTGCTGGGAGTTGTGTACTGAATTTATTATCAACTTTTCTTTCTCTAAAAGTTCCCAATAAGTTCAATGTCATTTCAGAACTTTTTTGCTCCGTTTAAATAACATGTTATATTGCATTCTTCCATACAATCAGATTGTAATTTCATTTTAAAACTGTATTACACCTCACTCAGTGCAAACAACAAAGTCTAATACCAACCCATTTACCAGGAAAATTGTTGGAATTGGACATTTTCTGCACCCCAGGAGTATGTTACATTTATATATTATGTTTATGTTAAAACTTAACATTCTCTATGCTTTAACGGTGTTATGATTAATGTGTGGTTAGGTATAGGCTCAAATTACACTTGGGTATAGTTAGGAAAAGATCATGTTTTGGCTTAAAAAACCCGAATTAATTGGCACAATCCCAGAAACAAAGCATTATCTCTGTAAAAAACAAACAAAAAAATAACCCCCCCCCCAAAAAAAAGCCACGTTGGGCTGCTCAGAGGCTCACCTGCCAGAGCGGGTGCCGCATGTACAAAGGCTATGTCTAAAATCCAAACAAACAAAAAACACCTGCTAGAAACACAGGAATGTATTGGCAAAAATGCAGAGATGTTTGGTAAAAATCAGCCTCTTTTTCTATCCACTATCTCTGATGGAAATGTAAAGATTTCTTACTAACAAGCAACTGCTTTTTGTTGCACAATCCTGACAGAAAACACGGAAATATCTTGGCTAAAAATTAACCGCTTTTCATGGCACTATTCCCAGTGCAAACGCAGGGATAACTTGGTTAAAATTAGTTTGCTTCTCTTGGCTTAATCACAACTGGAAATGTAGGGACATTTTGGTCAAAATCAACCACTTTTCATGGCACTATCCGTGCAATAAATACAGGGATGTTTTGGTGTTTTTCCCCTGCTTTATCTCTGTTGGAAATGCAGTATGGTCTCGGTAAAAAAACAACCACTTTTTGGTAGCACTATCCCTGCAAGAAACTCATCAACATCTTGGTAAAAACAATCTCTTTTGGTGGCACCATCTGGTGGAAAAACAGTCACGAGTCAGTAAAAAACACCCACAATTTATGGCTGAAAAGCTGCTGGAAACAGCAATGGCATGCTTGAGAAAAACTGCCTTTTTCTCACAATTGCTGTTTGTTGGTCTCGAACAGTGGTCTGCAGATTGGCAGCTGTCACGCCATCTTATATCCCCTTAGCTACCCAACGACAAAGATAGCTCATATTCTACGACACTTGAGAAGGGTTGATATGATACTATGAAATGTACCAATGTAATGCATCCATAGTTTAGTATCCATAGCAGTAGGAAGTATCCATAGCTAACATTTCTTTTTTTCTAGTGACTGGAGTGGTCACACAGTATGTTCAACTGCTGATTCATTTTATTCCACCAGAATGCATCAGAAAAATACATTCCCAAATGAATCCCCCACTGGGCACCACTGGAGACAAACATATTCAATTTAAAGTCCCCAATTTATTTTGAAAGTTTGTGTTGCTGCAGAAAAATGATGCCATCATTAAAAAAACAGCTTTGTTTTCACACTTCTATGAGTGAAAAGTGGAGAACAGACTTTGGTGGAAAAACAAGAACATAACTGTGGAGGAGGAGGATAACTATGTGTATTCGACTTTTTTCACAGATGAACAAATATGTTGTTGTGTCATAGGTCAGTAACATTAACTGTTGCTGTGTTTGAAGATGTTTTTTTTTTCATTTGATACCTGAGAACAAGAAATGTCCACAATCACAATCGCCAAAGATTTAATAATAACAATTACAATTGCCATAAACAACATCATAATAAAGATTTAAAATCACTAAGGGGAATGAGCAAATCTAGCTTGAGGGCACTTTGCAGTTCACTTAAAAGGTGCATTGTATCTGAAACCAGTTCTCCCAGGATTTCTGCGTACATGTGAAATATCTACACATTTAAATAATTACTAGACTAGTCACAGGATTTAAACAAGAAAAGAGCTGTGAGGTAGTTTGGAAACTCAAACAGTCATTTGCTGTACTATTTCTTCAGTATTATAGTATTCTTTTGTGTTTTCCATAAGGATTTCTATTCAACTGTGTGATACAAGAGCAACACTGAATATTAATGTGTCTAGATCTCGGAAAAAAAATGGATATTATTCATCACTGTCTAGCATCATTAGGCCGAAGCCAAAATGGTTTGTTAGTATTGAGCACACTTGATTGCTCAGTCCAGGATATATTGACTGCCAAAAGAATCAAAGATTAGTCACTGGAGTTACAGGGTTTATACTATACATCTTGGGCAAGCAAGCGTTTGTCAATTGCTTCATTTCCACTGCATAGTTTGGCTTTGCTCCACTCACTTTTGGTACTAGGTGCTTTTTCAGGCAGTCAACTTGAATTTGCTGCTGCACTCACATGGCATTGCAACATATATCCAATGCACTCTTCTCATTATGGTGGTGTACTTAAGCCGTCAGAGTTCTGGTCAGTCTTTTTGATGCATGCCTGCTGCCACTCCGCTAACCCAAAACCTACAGTATGCTGTCTATGTTTCCCAAGAGGGGAAGTTTGCGCTGTCACTCTCAACTCCTTACTTTTGGGGAGTGATGGAGTCAGAGCCAAGACACTAAATAATAGCACTGTATACATTATACATTTTCCTATTAGAGAAAGAGAGTGCAAATTGACTGACTGTTAAATTTGACTTTGGCCCCTAATGAACGTGCCATAAAAGACACAAGTTTATTCCAATACAATAATTCAAGTATAATAAAGTTTTATTATTCAGTGACAAATGAGCCGTTCTGTGTGAAAGGAGAGCGAGGAAATGAAAGTGACAAAGTGTCATTGTGGGGATGTGAAATACTGCCACTTTTACTTAAAAAAATAATGTGACCAAGCTGAAATGGAAGTTTCCAACACGTTCTCATCTAAAGTTAATGCTTTGCTGTGGACTGCTGTGTCAATATATCATGTGTTAGAAATCCTTCTGTGTCTACTGTTAACATTCTGGAATGGCGCTACCGTGATGTCAACAAATGTACATGGTGGGATGCCACAGCACGTGGTTATGTTTAGACAACAAAAGCACACGGCAACCAATGCCAAGATGTCACCAAAGGCACAAGCTGACATGGCTGGTTAGGATTAGGGGAAGGAGACCCATAGTAAGGTGTAGAAAATACATTCACACAGGAAGCAAACACTGGACTCCACCATGAAAGTCTGATCAATCCATCGCCCCTTCTACTTGCCCTGTAGGGACCTCCGAGCTCCTTATATTATGCCATTTCTGGCAGTATTTCAACTTGACACCATACAGCGATGTATCAAGCAGACAAGACAGGTTTCATCCGGTTAGGTTCTCAACTGACGCCGACTGTCCATGTACTATGCTGCTGCTGCAGGCGCTGGCCAGCCATCCTGTGGCACATAAAAACGCTGCAAATGGTTCTGTCCAGCCACATTTTCAGCTGATCATGTCGAGCGCATGGACAATGTGGACACAAAAGGTGACTTTCGGCTTCAGGATCTCATGCCGAAAGCACTGCAAAAGCAGCAGTATTTGATGACTTAGGAATGAGAACAGGCTGATTTTTGCTAAGGGAGGATGTTAGCACTGTCACTCTCCATTTCCTGCTTTTAGGGAGTGATGGAGTCAGAGTCGAGGCACCAAATATCAATACTGTATATATTGCACATTCGCATAATAATCCAATTATAGGCAAAGAGAGTACCATTTGACTGACTTTAGCCTCTGTTGGATGTGCCATAAAAAACACAAGTTTATTCCAAAGCAATGATTCAGTTTTATTATTCAGTGACAAACGAGCCTTTTAGGGTGAAAAACAGGAGCCAGGGGAAAGGAAAGTGGCAAAGTGACATTGTGGAGATGTGAAATTAAGCCACTTTTACTTAAATGAGAGAATGTGACCGAGCTGAAATGGAGGGTTCTTCTCATTATTTTCCCTCCTAATACACCGATACATGACATGAATTTGGAAAGACAGTTTCGTTTCATGTGGACTTCTTTAATTTCTCACCCAGAAAAAAGAACAAAACCTTTTTTGGTTCATGGCTATGGGTAGTAAAAAAAAAAAAAGAAAAAAAAAAAGAAAAGGAATTTGGGTGTGTGTGTGTGTGTGTGTGTGTGTGTGTGTGTGTGTGTGTGTGTGTGTGTGTTCATTCCTAGAATGCATGGAGAAATTGGCAACCATTGTCTAAAATGATTAGTCAGTGCAAATCACACCCAAGTGTCAAAGCTGTGTTTTATATCTAAATCTGATGCTTGCCAGCATTACTACACTCTACTATGCCTGCACCAATTCAAAACGCTGGGTTCACAAAGTCCTTTTCACTCAAAGATAATCTTTTTTTATTCGTTTTACAGCAGAGCAGCTATTATCTGAGCTCCAAGAAGCATTTGGGAAATCATGGGCCCCAAGTCGGTAACTTTCCAAGCCTGGCCCAGTGCTTGTACTGCAGTGCAAGGAATGCAGTGGTTGTTTTAACATTACAATGGCTTGGCAGGACTATGCTGTGGTCAACCACTTGGTCCCAGACACCCTCAGACATGCCCTGCAGGGTGCCTCCAATGTTAGCCTCAGAGACTGCAGGCAATCAGAAATATATAATAAGACATGTTTAGAAACAACCTGAAAGCAGGTTCTGTGGTGAGTAAATCCGTCAGCAGGGCATCCCAGAACCTCTGATATCTCAGTCAGTATTTTCACATGACGTTGGAAAAAGGAATTATTGTGTTAGTCAAACTACAACTGGACTATTAAAATACATGTAACATGTTATTCTAACGGAAATCCTACTAAATCAAATTTCTCAAAGTTAGACTAACAAACTCAGATAATGCGTTTGGGGTGGATTTACTCTTCGGGCCTGAATCAAAGTGTTCTATGCATGCTCAGTAGTCTCTGTGCCTAAATCTGCAGAAGAAAACCAGGAAAACAAAAGAAAGAAAGAAAACAAAACAAGGCAACGGCATCAAGTATAGAGACACTGGACAAAAGAAATAGAGTAGTAGTATTGTAGTACTACTGTAGAATAGTAGTAGTAGTGGTAGTACTATAGTATTTGTGAGTACACCTGTAGAAATATATTTTCACTTTATTTGTGATATTTATTGACCTTCCTCTCTTTTTAGCTGTCGGGGATTCCTGATGCTCACGGCCAGTGGGACATTCTGCAGATGCCATCACTGTCCAACGCATTTCCGGCCCCCCCTCCCCCCCAAAAAAAATATGATGAGACACAGCGCAAACACAAAGACGAGAAAAGAGCAGTAGCCAGCCTTACAAAAGTGTTTCCTCAGCAGTTTTATGAAAGCTCCTCTTTATAAGCACTCACTCAGATTTTTTTTCTGAGCTGTTTCTATTGTTTATTTAGCCTCCTTCATATGTCCTCCCTCCTCCAGCCATTCCTCTCCACCCACAATACAAGTCTGTTTATCCTTCAGACAAGTCAAAGATGCTCGGATTTCTCGTGTTCAGATTCCAGCACAAATGATACAGTGCCCGTTAAGAAAGAAAAAAAGTTAGAACTGAGAGAAATGGCTCTGCCTCTCATTCTCTTCCTCTGTGCCATGGTGTTGTGTTTATGGCGTCTGTTACACAGCTGATGAATGACTGGTAAAACATAGCAACCAACGGACCGCATTTCGAAACATCTCTGAGCAATTAATGCCAGAGAGCATTCTGGCTAAACCATGTCTAGACAAACAATGTCGACATGACAAACTGGCAACAGACTGGTGCTTCAGTTATATAATCAGAAGCCAGAACTAATCACAATTGTTGAGGGAAAACAACAAAGCACTGCCAGGTTTTCACAGTATAAATTAGCAAATTATCCACCATCAGTAGAACAAAGACACCCTATTTGGTTGAGATTAGAAAAGTGAAAAGAAAAAAAGTTGGTTGTCTCTATGGTTAAAGATTGGAGACAAGACACAGGTCTCCCTTGTTAATCTGACAGCTCTCTGGTGTAAGTCAGGCACTATTTGTAAACCCTTTCAAACACCTTGACTGTCTCCCCAAACTTAATCAAATGCACATGACAAAAAGCATAGAATGGGTATGAACAATCACAATAGTTTCTATTTTCCTAAGATACCATCCCTATCTTCTCTATCCTGGTCTGGTCTAAAAAGTCAGAGACAAAAAACTCGGCAGTCTTTTGAAATAATATTTTGTTTCCTTTAAGATACAGTAGAGAAGACTTAAAACAGAGGAGAGGGGTCCTGTTATCAGAAAAAAGTTGGTCATACTTAGTTGTTACAAGCAGATATGGTAACCATTTAAAAAAACAACACACAAATAAAACCTAAAGTATCTTGTCAGTACCACTGCTAGTATATCAAAGTACAGTAGGTTCATTTACAATGTACTCTCGTTATGTAGACATAAAACTTGAGGGGGCACCCTGGTGGCCTTCGGCTGAGAACAGCAAGTACAGCCCTGTTTCCACCAAGGAGTTTGGTTTACTTTGGTTCATAACAAATTATTTCCATTTCCATTGTCAAAAGTTGTGGATGGTACCAACAGAACACCTCTGTCATGTCCTGATTTTTGTTTCCCCTCTGTTGAAAAACCTAGCACACTAATCTAATCAACCTGATCTTACAGAAACATGTAAAATGGCAAAAGTCAATTCAGATACTTCGCCATGGTTCGACACACACATTCTCTGGTCCAGCAACATGACACAATTTTATGACCCCATGAGTGCAAGAAAGTACAAATATGGTGGAGGTTGGGCTGGTGGATGGATCAAATAAACACAGGACTTTCACCCAGGAAACTACTGTCTTTTATCTTTACGTATGCATGTCCTTTACATAGTTATGTCAGGTTATGTAATGTACTTACATCGCTCTACAAATTTAGTTATTCTAACAGAAACCACAATCTTTCTCTTAATCTAAGCAAGTAGCTGCCAACACAAAAGTTAACACATTCTGTGCCACCACTAAAAAAGGGGGGTCTTGGTCATTTCACCTACTTGTAAGAGATGAAGTTGGAATTGATACTAAAAAGTTGGAGATAGAAACAGTGCAATCTGTTTACTGATCAAGAGAGAATCACCAAAGACTGCAAACTTCCCATTTCTAAAAATCCCATGATTTGCGCCGGAGACTTCCTACCCTGTTCTGTGAACGATCAACAAACAGTGCTGCTTCGTCAGTGAAGAGGAAATACAGCAAGACCTGGATAATGCAGTAAAACTGCAATTAAAATCCAGTAATGACCCTGCGAAGAACACTGTGTCGGCAAATGCAAAACAGATCTAGGGTTTATGGACATGTTCCTTTAGCTTAAAGGCAGTTCTAAAGGTAATATACTGAAAGTGTTTTATGGAAACATGCCTTATGAACTGCAACATCCCTTTCCTGGGTGATGCTCCCAGCCTCTTTCTCCCCTCATTTACCGTCACCTCTCTACCAAATATAATAGGCACAGAAATGCCTGAATTAATATAATAACCAAAGCAATCTTAAGTACGTTACATTTCTAACAAAGCAAGGAAAAATTATTACTGGAAGATAGGGTTGAACTAAACATAGGTCCTTAACAGGTTTTTCAAATGAGTGGCCAATGCTGATGAACAGTTTGATTTATCATTAAACAAAAATTGGCATCTGCAGTTCAGATGTGAGCTGGCATGTCCAATCCATTATGTGTTTGGTGGGAACTCATTTAAAGGCTATATTTGGTTTGAAGAACACAAAGTAATAAAATAACTCATAATAATGTTTTAATGCTGCCTGTCAAGAGTAGCCTCAGCTCTGAAGTAGAACACCATCAAATGAGTGTTCATGCAGGCCTCAGTAAATGTATGCTTCAGTGTGTGCATGTGTGTGTGTGTGTGTGTGTGTGTGTGTATGGTGTGTAGTAACCAGACTGCACATCTGTTAAACTGTAACAGATATTGGTGAATGTTGAAATCAGCCAGACTGCTCTCTTAATCCGAGGCTTGCCAGATGGGATCATCTATTGGACTATGATCCTCTTTCCCAGCTTCCTCTAGTACACAGTTAAGGGTGCAAAAAAAAAAAAAAAGACAGGTATTTATGGTGGCAAAGTGAAATAACACACAAGAATATTAAACAGAAAATCCTGCATGGATTAATTAATTTTCTTGATACATGCCTTGCTTTTCTATTTGCTTTCTTTCTCGATCGGCCTTGAAATGCAGTGTGTTTGCACATTTGAGTGTGTGTATGAGTGTTTACATGGCAGGAGCAGCGCTTCAGCAGATGGAGACGAAAAAAGCTGAGAAATCTAATAATGAAAGTATCTTTTGTTCTCTGCTGAATTAACTATCCACAGTTTCCCCAGCTTTTTTTCTTCTTCTCTGTGGTGGAAGCCAACAGAGGATAGAGGCATTACAGTGTTGTCATTCTTCTCCTGGTCTGTCTGACACACACACACACACACACACACACACACACACACACACCCACACACACACACACACACACACACACACACACACACACACACACACACACACACACACACACTTCATCTCGCTGTAAAGTATTGAATAGAAACCATAGAAATACAGAAAACAAAGGAGGAAAAAGCCCGGCTGACAGGAACCACAATCACCATCTTCTCCACACAACACTAATGGAAACCAGATGCTGGATGTATATGGTATAATAATGGCTGTATGAAAAACTGAAATTAAAAAAATGTGTGTTGCCATTATGGCAGCCATTCAGGATGTAATTTACTGTTTCTTTATTTTTAATGACTGGAATCGCTGGCCTTATGTGCTGCTGCAACTGAGCCCAAACTCTGTTTAGAACACGGAGGTGATGACTTTCTAATCAGTCCCAGTCAGCACTGTGATTTGAGTTGAATGTGTAGTCGCCTGGACGTTTATGTAGCGATTCAGTTCAATGTACTGCAGTGTTCCCTAAGATTTACAGCTTGACATTTTGCTGCCTTACAATCCGTTGTTTGTTCTGTGGGTGGCTCTAGAGGAGCGGTTATGTTGTTAGCAAAATTAAGAGAGTTTATCCCTGTGAGAGCTTGAATGTCCTCAGATGTTTTGTGTGTAAAACACTTTGGCTTAAGGATGGCACAAGAGGAGAGCTCACAGAGTGCCAGGAGCCTGTTTAGCGAAGCTTTGTTCAGCCCTTCAGAGTATGATGATGATACGGACACTAAAGGCAACCTTTAGCGTCAATATGAAATGCAATGGGTTTTCAACTAATTCAATTGTAAACCCATCAGCAGCAATACTGGATGCCAAGAAGAACTGATATATAATGAGCAGGAAGTGTGTAGAATGGATAAGTCCAACAAAACTGGACCTTCACCCAGGAGATCACACTTTATGTCCCATTTGAAACCAAAAGTAAATGTTGTTTGAATGTAATGTTACGTATGTATGTAAGTAATCACTTACTTCGTCCCATATTAAACTAAACGTTACTGATGTTTTCAATGTAACGTTACATTTTTTATGTATGGTTGTCATGCACTGGCATCACTGACATGATGTATTTACATCACATAACATGATAAATGTACTTAAAACTAATCTTTTATCTAAACCAAACTAAGTAGTTTTGTTACCTATTCCTAACTGCAACTGTTTCACAACATTAACTACATGTTTAAATGCATCTCAACTGTGTGTCACAGAGACTCTACAGGGTGCACTGTGCGTGGCTTTCAGATGCAGTTGGGTATGACAAAGTGTGGCTTTTGGTGTCAAGATCTTATGCCGAAAGCATTGCAAAAGTGGAGATATCTGATGACTTTGGAATGAGAATGGGCTGGATATTGCTTCCCTAATGAGTTAGTAGTAAAGAGTCATAATACCTTCTCCACTAACTAATCGACGACACTCTTTATTTGCAGCAGTTACTGGGACCATGGACGTAGGTCCATGCAATAACAAGGAAAGTGTTACAGCTGAAATAAATCCATCCAGTGGAAAATTGCACATTTACAAGACAAAAAACATCATTAAATGTATGTGCATTGTGGATGTAATGAAGCTGAAAATAATGACATAAATTACAGCCAGAGTCCACTGAAAACATTAATCAGATTACATTCTTGACACTGGGCACTGCAGACGTTTGTTTGTCATTGCTCATTTGGATGCAATGTGGATGAAATAATATAATGCAGGTAATCAGTAAACTGTAATGACGTACATTTGGAAAGGCACCATCCCAGTTTAACGCTCATATCATCAACCCAAAACCGCACATCTCTCCTCAGGCCTTTGTGTGTGTGGATGTGTGTGTGTGTGTGTTATGGCAGTTATAACACCTTAAACTACGGGGTGGAGCTGTTTGGCCAAATGTCAAATTCAGTCTATTAAAATCAACCTGGGAGGCCCTCAGCTGTAAACCGAAAAAGTCTACTATTAACCTGAAGCAGAGAATAGAGTCCAAATCCTGTTTGGAGAATTTATGGATGCGGCGGGACATTGGCGACACACTCTGTGAGAGCTGGACCTTTGATATGGCCATAACCCTGCACACACAAAGAATGTCTTACACATATCCAAAATATACTACAACTGCCACACACCATAGTCTAGTAAATGTTAGGTACTATAACATTATTGGAGATAATATTATGTGTGCATCCAGCCAAAAAAACCACACCGCAGTGGAGTCGATTGTGGAGCTGATAACTAAATTGCCGGGCATGTTGATGCATAATGCTAGATTGAGCAATTCTTTAACTGTAGACCACAATCCATGTCAGCTGTATGTAACATACAGAACAATTTTTAGTCCCCTGAATTATTGCCACAGAATATATTAGTAGATCCTCCCACATGCTTGTCTGTGCAATATACCTCTTAGAAAATAAAGACTTGACACTAATCATAAATGAGTGTACTTTAGAGTTTTACAGTAGACCCTGGAATCTCCTCCAGATATAATAAAACCTTTGATAATGGACCCAAAGCCACAAAACCTGTGTGTAAAAGTGCTGCAGCATATTTACTGTCCCATTCATCTTAACCTGCTGTGCAACATCCACATATCTAGTGTTCACTTTGCAGAGGACATTTCATCCTTAGAACAAGCTTTTATGAGGATTTTAAACTTTGGCATATATACATTCTCTTGGTTAAATAATGTTACTGAACTAGAACTGTAAAAATTGTGAGGCACACTGTACATATGGGCGGAACATGTGACTTGACATGCTAAAAAACATATACACACATATCCAAAATCCTAGAACTCTGGGCCAACAATAATAGCTCAATTATCTCTCAGAAAAGCTATTTCCCCCAAGCTTTAGCCCTGGAAATGTTTCCAAATCCATCCATGATTTACTGTTCCAAGCCAACATATTATGTAAACAAAAATTATGATAGATAAAAACTTTAGTTACGCACATAAGTTATCTAAGTATGTTAGGAATGGAACTTAAAATAAGTCAACATTTATTTTTGGTCTTACACAGACCTTCAACGCCCAATGCCCATTGTTCCAACAGCCTAAAATTCTACTCTCTGCAGTTCAAAAATTGCCAGGCACAAAAACCACTTAATCTTTTCCTAACCATAACCATGTTTTGGCTTAAACACCCCCGCTTGGTCGTACAAACGATGCTGGAAAGCAGGGACAGGACAGTAAAAACACCCAGGATCGGTTGCTCAAATGTCACCTGGAAGTGCAATGAAGATTTGGGTAATAACACCTAAGAATAGTAGCTCAATTACAGCTGGAAAACGCTGACTGCTGAAACAAACTGCAGTTATATTTTTGAAGAAATGGGACTTTGCAGCAATGGGTGTTTGTTTTTGGGATACCAGGCTGTTGGAAAAATAAAGCTCCCAAAGTGATGAAACAAAACTAATTGGGATGAAGTAATACAAACATAAGTTAATATAGGTATACATAGATTCTGTAACACAACATTAAATGCGGTCAGATGCTGTAGGATGCAGTCTGAAAAGTGATGAAAGGAGGCTCATTAACATTGCCTGTATTAAATTTAAATATAACGTATATGTTGACTGTGTGTACTGGCAGGCGTTTTTGATGGAAATGGGAATGAGTTTTCTTTTGTTTTCAGTGATTGGATGTATCTCCCCCGGTGTGGCCCCAGTCCTGCTCTGTTCCTGGCTGGATGACAGTGTCACTGACCTGGTGGAAACACTGCTCAGCCTGCCAGCCGGACCACACGCACACACACTCACACACACAGTCACACACACCATCACACACATACTCTTTTTCACACACACATGCATACACGTTTTATCAGATGACTGTCAGTATCTTGGCAAGCGCGCTGGCAGATCATCATCACCTACGTGACACCGACACACACACCCTGCTCGATGGTCGTACCTCACCACTTTAGACCCTCAGGTTTAACGTAAGCCAACAATTAGGTCAAATGTTAAAAAAAGAAAAAAATGGCAATTTTACATTGCTTAAATTTATGGAATTATAAGAATCATCCAAATGAAAATTTGTTTTCTGAAACATATAAAAAAACACTTTACTACTAGGCAGATGTACTTTATATATAGTACGTTAGGAATGGAACTTTATATGTATATATATATATATATATATATATATATATATATATATATATATATATATATATATATATATATATATATATATATATATATATATATATATATATATATTTGGGCTAAACCACTCAAAAAAAGAATTTTAAAAAAATGAATTAATAAAAAAGTGGGGGGTTTTATGGTGTCTTGGATCAACCTGGTTTTTACTCCCATCTCATCAGATACCAACGCTTTGTCTGTAGCCCTCAGTGTCACATACCAATGCACCAAGGCACCCTTTAGCAGCGGTATATGACAAACTGGGCAGCGGAATTTTTGGCACCTGAGTAAAAAGAAGTGCAAGAAAAAATGAAAGAAGTGTCATCTGACTGAATAGGGGCCTAAATTAAACCGGCATTTTGCAGAGAGTACTAATTTTACTTTGGAAAAATCCCTGGTTGTTACTGACTTGGCCTTTTGGAAAAACAGCCTCATTTGTCTTCTTTATTTGCAGACTAAAATATGTATTGCTTAACTGGAAGGTAAGCAGCTGCATGCAGCAAGTGTTTGCAATTATGCAGTTCCTTTCTTTTTAACGATGTGCTGCTTTTTATTCATTAATATACACATGGGACTGTTATCAACACTTACAATATTTGCATGTACCATCACGTGCTATCATAAATTGCATTTATTAATTTTATTTCTATCACTATAGTTATACATGTTGTTGTTACTGTTATTGCTGTGCATCTCTCCTCCTCTCTCTTCCTCTCACTCTCTTTCTCTCTCTCTCTTTTCTTTATGTCATTACTGTAATTTAATTATTATTTATAACATCTATTGCACATCTGTCCAGGGAGGGACCCCTCCTCAGTCGCTCTTCCTGAGGTCTCTACCATTTTTCCCCCTGTCACAGTTTTTTTTTTTGGTGGGGGGGGTCTTAGTCAATGTGAGGGTCTAAGGACAGAGGGATGTCATACACTGTAAAGCCTTCTGAGGCAAACTGTGATTTGTGATAACAGGCTTTATAAATAAAATTGAGTTGACTTTTTAACAATGGTTGTTCATGTATATGAAAAATAATCAATGTATCTATCCAATGTGGCATCGGGGTCTCCCAGGAAGAGCTGAGGACGTAGCTGGGAAAAGGATGTCTGGGCTATCTTGCTAAGCATGCTGCCACTGTGACCCACATCGTGATAAATGCCTGAAAAAGATGAGGATTCACAAAGTTCTGAACCAAAATATTTTGATTTCACACCAGTATATATAACAAAGCAATTTGTTTCTGAGTAATGTCGCTAATGAGCAGTAAAAAATAACTCAAGCTTCATCAGAGAACTTTGTCATCAAATCTGTTTAAATCTCACCGCTTTCCAGTAAACATGGAAGCCTCTATTTACCTGTTTTGTGTGAGTCCTTTTATGTAAATTTTTACCTTTTCTGTATATTTAGATTACTACTGTATGTGTACGTGTTCAGCCAGCCCTTGGCCTCCTGGTGAGGTTATGAGAACGCAACAAATTTGAGACCCAAATAATGACCTTCATTATTCTAATTTCAAATAATTCTTCCCCATTTGGGCCAAATGACTACCAATAAACACCTCAATTATGGCCAGTCCACTCATGGGACACAACCGACCGCAAGAGTCTCCTTACAAATCTGTCTTCAGTTCTGCGGGTGTGGTCCACCAGGCAGACTGTTAAAGAGAGTGTTGAAGTTTTGACTATTTTTACTGTAATTTGGTTGAGTAAGCTGACACTGTGTACTGTTTGCAGTGTAAACAGGTTAATGGCACTGACTGAAGACTGAAGAGTGAGTATCTCTCACATTTGTTAGACAAATTAAATGAGTGCTAATGTGTGAGCTGGTGGTGTACAATAGGTCACCTTTTGGTGATAATATGTTGCATTTATGTGGCCCTTAGTGGTTTAAAATACTTCCCCTATTTGCCAATAAATGTAGTCATTTAACTTAAACCGCGCTGTTCAAGACTGTCTGGTAAGCACTTCCTTTACAAAAGATCCTCTGCTGACGAAAGATTAAATCAGTAATGACAGTATCAGTCAACGAAAACAGCAACACGAACTCGGAATTTTTCAACAGATGACCAAACTGACAAGTGATTGATAAGTAATCCCTATGAAGTGCATTTAGGAATAAAGAACACAAACACTAATATGTTTTGAAAAAGTCAAAACGTGGAACATGGTCTGGAGGGGACAGAGAAGACAGATTGAAAGACGATAACAGCGCAAGCAACTAAAAGTCTGAAAGAAGCTGTCAGAGTCTTTGGTGTTGCTTTCGATGAGATGTTGGATGTTGGCGGCAGTTTGCCCCTGCTCATCAGTATGACTCACTCGCCACATGTTGTTGTTGTTGTTGTTGTTGTTGCCGCAGGTTGTTTCACACGTCTCTTTGCAAAAAGTGAGCAAACTTATGATTATCTGTTGGCATGTGTGAAATAGAACAAAAAAAGTCGCCATGCTTCTCTGCTTTGGCAGCACTGCATGTGTCTCTTCCGACATGCTACTTAATCAGGAACCAAAAATGCCAGTGCTTGTCATGTTTTTCTCTTGATCTGTGGAGAAGCATGTAATCCTCTCTTTAAAGTGACGACATGAAAATCACCAAAAAGTGGTTTTACAATGTTTTCACAGCGAGCGGAAGAGAGAGTATCAGTGAGGTAAGACAGTTCCCATTAAACTGTTCAATTAGCTTCATGCTGTGGCCCACTGGCATTATCTGGAGCCAGAACATTACTTTTCATAGCAAACCATTTAGCAGAGTTTCCATTTCTTTTATCTCTCTGTGCTTAGCCGAATTGGGCACGCTGAATCACAGGGATTCATTGTATGCAGCAGCTCAAGATGATCCACTGTGCACAGTTCTATTCTATAAAGTAAATCTGGAGTCATGCACTGAGGCAATAACTTTTTTGTTTTTGCTTTTGTATCTTCTACACACACTGGCAGTTACTCGGGCTGAGTTTAATACGGTGCCAGCATTTCTGGTGTCTAAATAAAGACATGGGGTCTCAGTTTGTCCAGTGATTCCTGGCATTTCTGACGTCCCATAGAACCAAACTGTTCAGGAAACCAGTGCTAAATATCAATGTAACTCCGCTGAGTTACAGTAAATGACCGGGAGGTAATTCGAGTAGCGGAACAAAGTTGGCCAGATGAGATTTATTAGGTAAAATGCTCCCTTCCTTTAACCCCCCACGTGTGTATGTGTGTGTATAAATATACTGCCTGCTGAGAGTTTCACCCACTACCACCACACAAGCATGAAGACACAGCTCTCTGTCTTTGTCCCACAAACACACACACACACACACACACACACACACACATATACACACACACATACACACAGGAAAAGTAAACTTCCCAAGGTGTTCTATGAAAGAGGCTTGTGTTTTGACTTTATTTTCCACCACACTCGGTGGACTCAGTGAACACAAGCCAGCACTCATGGAAACAAGTACGCCAGGAAGTTGAAGGGAAAACGTGCCCAAAAAAATGATTTTGCAATACTTCATTTATCCCTGTAGGGTGATTATCTTCTCTCTCTCTCTGTCATTTCTCTTGGACAGACATCAGTGGTCATTTACATAAAAGCATACCTGGATCTGGTGGGGATAAAGTGTCTTAGGGACAGACTTTCTGTCCACGCCAACCTCTGATGGCTTACGTTAAGCCACAATAAAGCAGAACTGTCAAAACTACATTGGCAACATCTTTTGGGGCTTCTCCTCTGCCAGTATATGGGGAGTTTATTTCAGGATTTGCATCAAATTTGGCTCAAAGAGATAGTTTAGATCTTTAAAAACGGGGTTGTATGAGGTACTATTACTACTATATGTATTACTCTTCCATAGTCAGTGTATAACATACAGTAGATGTCAATCAGCATGGCCCCAGTTTGGACAAGAAGGCTGGAGTCTGAGACTAAGATACGCAATGTGATGCTGTAGAGAGTTCTGAAACAAAATGTATTTTAGTCACCAAAAAAAGGCCCATCTAAAAATGAATAAATAAAAAATCTATATTGCATTAAGTACACACTATATTACGGAAAACTGCCGCAGATATTTCACTCTCTTCAAAGCCAGACTCCACTGTGAAAAGCAGTGATTTAACATCGCTGAACACAGGAGCTGCTGATCTACCGTTTCCTCAGTTAGTTATTTTGTTTCTGGAATTGTGCAACTTCGAGGTTTAAAGGAGTTAGTTTGGATTAGGACCAAAGTCACAAGATAAAAAAATTAAATCAGTGGTTTTGAACCTTTTTTTGTGTCAAGGATCCCTACATTGCAGCACATTAGGTCACAGACTCACCTTTGATAAGATTTTGCTTCAGGGATCTCTATCTGAAAAGATTTTGGTTTTTAGATGTAATTGAGAAAATAATTCTGTAGTTGTCAACTACAGTTGAGGAAGCGAAACCAGTGATCAGAATAGTCATTCTTATGACTCTTCAACACATTGGGCTCACGTCTTTAGTGAACTAAATAGGGCATAATTAAAGTGTGGTCCGGGTTGCCTATTTCTTTCTGAACCCGACCCAAGTCCAAGTGAGTAATTACCAAGCCCGACACGCATTTGTTTAATGCGTGTCGTTTTTGATGTTCGAACCTGACATAGTTAATGTAGTTAATTATTGAGTTTGTCTCTGTCACGTCACTTCATTTACACAACTCACATATGAAATGTTTATTTCAACAGCACAGTTGGAGTGTGTCATCAGACTCTGGCCTCATCACTCCCCGCACATATTTACATGAGATATCGGGGAGCGATGACTAAAGGTGGATGCTGAGGTGGAGCTGGCGCTGAAAGAGCAGGCAGCAGGGCAGCAGCAGCATTGAAAAGGCAGAGGGAGAACAGGTACATTTTTGCAGCTTAAATTGACTCCAAATTGGGAGAGTGTGTTTTGACAATGACATATGAAGACTGATATGTATGTATGAATCAGTGCAGCCTGAGTTGACTAAATGAACTAGATTGCAGGTGGCACCTTGTAAATGACCCTCAGAAGGCTTTGTTTTATGTGAGCTATGTGATAAGGAGCTATATGTGTTGCTATGCGTCAGACCAAGCTGTCCAAAACCTGTACATGGTATTTGTCCAAGCCCGGCTGGAACGATCTGGTTCTATCGGGTCCCATTTGTGCCATAAAGACAAAAGCAGTACTTGGAACCTGTAGATTCAGGGAGCAGATTTGGTAAAAAAAATTATGAATGTGTGTCAAAACGCTGTAAGCGTGTGTGATGTTACTTACAAAGCAGAAGGTGTGGGTGTTCTGATGCACTGTAAGCTCCGCTGCTTTGATAAGTGAATACCTTCATATAATATGAAAACGGGAGAATTTGGCAAATCACTTTCAGCGTCCAGCCACTGTTGCTGCACCAAAGAAGCTTAAGTTAGCTCACTTTGGACAAAGTAACGTTAGTTTAGTTAAACAGAAACATTCAAGTAACTGAAAAAGGGACTCTTATCTCAGTTTAGATTACACACAATGACCAGGATCTGTAAATTTGCCTCTCCTCACCCCCAACCCCAAATTTTAAAAAAAATCTTCAGAATTACACAAATCATGCAGGCCATAAAATATTGAATTTATTTATTTTTAAATGCTAAAAGGCATAGTTGCAACCATCATATGATGGATGAACACTGGAAAAACACTGCATATCCATAAAAGGGGAACGTGCGATTGCCCCAAAAAATCTATGTTCTACTTACAAGATAATTACTGAATTAATAATTTTCTTAGAGGGCTCTCTCGTGAATTGAATACTTCATAAGTCAAAAACTGTACTTACAGTGTATGATACATGACTGACACTTGGCCTAACACACGTTAGTCTGTGTTCCAACATGCCAGGCGAAACCAGATGATGAAAGCTATTATAGGTTTACTTAAAAGGCCTCCTGTTGCGTGTATGTGCGTGTGTGTGCTCCTGCATACTTGTGTGTTATTTGTGTGCGCTTACTTATGAACCATAAGTGTGTATGTTCCTGTTCAGTGTGAGCTTGATTTAAAAGCCTCCTGCCGGGTGCACGTGTGTTTGTATGTATGTGTGTGTGATTGAATGTGTGTCACACATCTCTCCATCTGCACAACAGCAGACGCAGCGCTAGCAAACAGCTTTTTTCCTCAACCCCTCGCTGTGAATTCCTTACATTCACAAGACCTGAGGGCAAGTTGGAATGAGAGCGCTCGGCACAAGTGTGTTATGTTTCCCCAGCTCTCCTTTTTTACAGCACTCTCCTGTGCCTTTCAAAAGTGTGTGTGTGTGTGTGCGTGCCTCTAAATTATGGCTTCTTTTCTTAAAGTGCTGTTAGAGTGAGTGTAAATAAGTATAATGTAGCCGCAGAGCTCCTATGTAGCCGTAAATAACGTGTGGTAAAAGGTGGCAAGGGTGGGAGGGCGGTGAATGTATTGCTTTTTATATAGCTCCCATGTGCAGGAATATGCCAAGCCACACACAAGCACACACGCATACACGTATCCTGTACACATACACATGATTACATAAGAGAGTGTGTGTGCGTTGAGGTTAGGGGTCCTCGCTCTCACTGCAGCTACTTGAGACACTGCAGGTACCATGCTGACAAAATTACCCCTCCCTGCACCCCCCACCCCCCCTCCGGATAACTCAAATTTCCTGGTTTTCCTAAACACAACTTCTTTTGTCTCTGTCTCTCTGGCCCCTGCTGTTCCCATAAACCTTATTTCCCTTCTTCATGTTCGCCTTCGCTTTGGTCCTTTCATGATAACACTCTATTGACATAGACTGACACTAACATGCACCCCATCTGTTCTGCGCATGTTCACACATAACAAGAGGTAGTTGACATCAATAGTTTGTGATTTGAATTTTGAACTAACTTTAAAGTTCCAAAAAATGAACTGTTTAATATCCATATCTTCATTTTTATTTGATTTGATTATTTTTCTAATAAAGTAAAATCTTGTGATCGTCTTTCACACGCAGATATTATACAAGACGATGATTCAATTAGATGTATTGCTTCAAATTCATTGCAGATGTGATTGACATTCAGACTTGTATTTTTGAGAACCGGTCGGTACAATTTGCACAAAAATGGGAATTTTCATCTGTTGGAATCTACACTGATTTGTTCATAAACCTCAGCAGTGCCACTTGCTGCATTGTCTACACTAATGCTAGTCATGCTGGTGCTGTGTTGAGGTCTGTTCCCTGTCAAATAGGGTTTCCCTGCTGTTAATATGTATAGCGCCAATGGATGTATTAAGAGACGTGGATATGCGGCTGGGCCCTTTTCATTCAAGAGAAATTGAGAGATGCTCAATTCCGACATCAGAAAGAAACATTAACGTATGGAGTGCTGAGGTCCCAAACTGGGCTATCAGATCTGACAAGTGATAGGTTCAGTACACTTTTAAGAGATTAGTTTGTCTGAAGTATCATCCAACGAGTCCAACCTAAGCACAAAAGTGTCCATAGCTGTTTTGAGTAACCGTATGCAAAAGCATCTAAAAAAACCTGGTGTCACAGAGAGGGGCAACATGTGATTAACCGTTCAACGGCATGTTCAGGTGACTTTCCAACAGTCTCCAATCAAAAGCATTAATGATACTGAACATGGTTATAAGTACAAAAGGTGACATAACTAGTTGTGTAAGACATATTAAATAAGAGTTTGCATGACGTTCAAATCCTGCCTATTTTGCTTCTGCATTCCAAACAAATCTCCGTGTAAGTGGTTGTGCTTGTTTCAGAAAGTTACATAAACTGATAGATGCTCAATGCTAATGTCAGAAAGATTTGAGGGGTGGGGTGCAATGCATAAATCCACTTTTTCAGAGGTCTGAGATAGCACTGCATAAGGGGAAAGTTTTAGTTTTATTAACTTAAACACAGAAACATATTTCTCTCTTCTCTCTTTTCGTGGAAATTAAAATGAAAATGCATGATCTCTGGCAACAGGACCAGGCCTAACTTTATAGCCAAAAGATTCCTTTTCATGCGTCATTGGTTTAATTATGCATCCATGTCAATGGCCCTCAGGCCAAACTCAGTTCTGCAAAACATTCCTGTTTGTTCCTCCAAAGGGCTCATGAAAGCAATAAGGCTTTTTCTTTGATCTGTTTTTGATACATTTACATATTATATATAATATCATAAAACATTTGTACTTGACATATAAATCCCTTATTAAAACTGCTGTGACAAATAAAAAGAAAGTCAGAAGTTGATTAGCAAGCTTACAAGCATGTTTTTATGCATTCTTTTCCTTTTTTACCCAAAATCTAACATACTGACACCGTGCATGTTATAGGTTGCAGGTCTGTAAAGAGTCTTCCTCACATTAAGGGCGCACTACTTGCATTGGCTCTTAACATTGTATTGTACTAATCAGACATTGGACTTATTATAAGATGCTGAATCATGCTTTATGGATGATATTCTTATGGATGCTGAGTTGGAACAACATTATTGGTCCAAGTACTATACCTCAAACCACCAGATTACTTCCAGTGGCTATGTATTTTAACATCCACTGACATATATTTTAAGATTATTTATTTCTGCACTGTTTGCACTTGGTAACTATGGTATGTTTGAGGTTAGACAACTTCGAGTAACCCGATCCTAGTCTTTTTAAACAAATTATATGGACATATCCACCACCCCAACCCTTACACATTGAGTTTTGCTTTCACCTCAGTAAATGAGGGCTGAGCAGGAAGGCTGAAAAATAAAGCCAACAGGAAAGTGTAAAAAACTGCAGTTCCTTGAATGGCCACTTGAGGCTGGCTGCTAAAGTGACTCAATCCCCATAGAAATCCATGTTAAAGTTTACAGCAGAGATTAACATGTTTACAGCCTGGTACAAAAAATGTTTTTTGTCTCTATAGCTGATTTCAACATTCAAGAAAACTGTATGGGGGTAAATAGTTATACAACTCACCTGTTAAAATTTCATTAGGCTAAACATCACACATAATTCTACCCCTTGCTCCTCCACAGCTCGACTCTCTTGTCCAAAAATGGTTACTTCTGTCGACAAAAATCCAAGATGGCAATGGCAAAAAATGCCGAGATCGAAGCTTCAGAATGGAAGTCCACAAACCAATAAGTGACATCGTGGTGGCTGTGTCCATTATTTTTAGTCTATAATACGGGCACATGTTGTATTGGAATTGAATGCCAAAATGTCCAAAATGACTATAATTCCTTCCTCCTGCTTTAAGGCTGTTAGCATCACTTTCTTCTCATCATTTTCCTCAATATTGCTATTCTTGCATCCCATAGTGACTATGAAATGTCAAAACGTTTGAAACTGCTGAACAAGAAACTACTTTTTTGCAAACCACTTTGCAAGATTTAATCATTTTAAAGAGGCGCTGCGTGAATAAGTGGAAAAGCAACAGAGAGAAACTAAATCACACACTGGATCAGAAACACATTAAAAGGTGTCAGTGTTAAAGTGCTATTTGAAGCTTAATTACGACAAACACATACGCAACGTTTTAACGGGGTTCACACTGGAGGTGAGGATTTTTGCTCTGCCAGTGACAGTGACATAAGAACGGATAATGTTATACAGACCTGCTGGCAAAAACACAGACATACACTTATAGACACACAAAGCCTTCACGGACTGAACCGACTCACTGCACACACAGAAACACAGACACACACTGCTTTCAGACTGCAGAACGTGTGTCTTTGCAGTTTCTGCAGAAGATCGATTTTGGTCATCATGGCCTTCCCTCAATGGGTATGACTCATTAGATAAACACATGATGAAGCCAGTGCTCACACTGACACTTCACATCACAACCTGTTAAGTGTTCGCCAGAAACACTAGACACTACTGTGTGCTGGAGAAACAGACAATGGTAAAAGTATTTCTGACTAATGAACCAAACTCTTCCAAAAGTCCTTTTAACGGCTCATTTACTCGCTCAGTGTCAAATTAACTTTGATGCCACACAATAAACAGAGTAGACACAAGGTTTTCACCTTTACAAAAGCCAAAAAAAGGAAATCAAGAATGTCTGATCATTTGAAGCTGCAATAAGAGTAAAATGTGTCTATTTAATCTTTCAAATAACAGTGTAATTTTCAAAAAGTAAGCTGACAAGAAAAAGTTTTTGACATTTCCGCAGCACAAGCCTATTAATCATTTCTGACAGATCACATTCCCTCAGAATACAGCAGATTTAGTGTACATCTCTCTTGATCTATTAAGCAGCTGTTAGTTCAATTCACAGCAGGAATGATGGATTTCAACTAGGGCAAACTTTAATGGCATAAAAACAGTATAAAAAGACAACAGGAACCCCTTAAGCCACTCCTGCAGCCTAAAGCCATGTTCACACTGGATGTGGAAGCAACGTGATATGACAAATATTGCTCTGACTACGGGTGTGTGTGTGTGTATGTGTGTGTTCATCTCTGCCACTTTTTTGTTTAGAAACAACAGATTTTTGGCATAAGTAAGCATGGGGTACATTTATAACCTATAACAATAAGATAATTTATACCGTACAGAATTTATTGTTCAGATTAGGTATTATATGAATGATTTCAGAATGCATCAATTAGCTGTAGCAAGCAAGCAAACGGTTAACTACAAAACACACTAGGCGAGTATATTGACAACGTTATTTTATAACACGAGTTGCCAACTTGACATCATAAATACATAAACATGGCGGGCACAGTCAATATTTGGTAAATGGTTAGAAACGTTTTTATTAATTCATGTATTAAATATCAAGTTTTGATAGTGAAATATGGTATAAATGTCAACTGCTGTCCATGTAGAGTGACCTAGAGTAGATATAAAAGTATGTAAAAAATAAAATATATATATAAATATATGGAAGCTAGAGAGACATATTTCTTTCAGGAGTCAGTGACGACCAAAACAGTTAAACAGAAACTGCGTCAAAAGGAATCTGACACTAAGATGCTAATGCTGCTGCTATCTGCTGGATGTGCAAATAGGCAAGTTTGTCTGCCCCCCAGTAGCCAACAAATCCCACTGCAGGTTTAAGTTAAAACATCTTAAATGATTTCACATCCACAGCTGCTACACAGGTAATTAATTAATTAACACTGAGCTAGCTTTCATTAGCTCAAAGCTAAACTGCAATTTATGCTCCCACGTGATGCCACCACAGTATGTCACACCAGTTAAAAATGCTTTGAAAGTCTTAAGTCTGGGTCTGGCGGTCACGCTCCAATCCCAACCTCATGAACGCCTGGCCTCTCTGGCCCTCTGCCCACTGACTCTAGACAGCTCGAGGTGATTTTAATGAAGCAGAACAAACTGGAAGAGAGAGAGCGAGCGAAATGGGAAAAGAAGGGAAGAAGAAAAATGATTGATTTTTCCTCTCTACTCTGCCTTTGTTGTAAGTCACAAGTCAAATGCCTAAAATGTAAAACATATGCTTTTGTGGATGGATAGGAAAATGAAGGAAAGAAGAATATAAAGAAAGAAGCGGAGACTAAAAATGGTGATAGCTGCTGTTACTGAAAATTGTATATTGCATAGAGTCAGTGATATATTCAACACACCTTTCCCACCAAAATTACAGCTTGCACGCAGGTTTCTCAAACACGGGTAAACCTGCTTAATATAGGAGATATACTGCACTCCCACTGCCTGGGAACACAGCGCTGCAGCAGATGATTCTGCCTTTTTGTCTGCTTATGTGTGTGTGTGTGTGCATGTGTTTGGTTTATCTGTGTGATGTCTCAGACAGGCTGGAGAACAGGTAAACATTAGACAGCAGTAGGAACAGAGGTCTGCGTAGACTTTACGATGGTTTATATATCCATTAATTATTCAGTCTCTCTTTCAAACTCGCTGCAGACTAACTTGGAATAATGTTTTAGCGCTACTTGGGTGTAGGTAATAAATTCCAGCACATCATTGCATGTCGCCGGTTAAATACCCGTGTCTGCTGCAGAGTCATTTGATGCAGGTGTAAATGCTGATCGTATGCATTCCCATTGCATCAAAAAGCCAGATGGCTCAAGACGTTAGCCTACCTTTCAGTTGGTGAATGTTTGTCTGTGGGGGGTCATCCTGCCATTAAGAGCTGCTTACTTTATCAGCCTGCATGGGTTTGTGTGACATAAAAAGGAGAGGCTTTAGATTATGAGAGAGGAGAGCTCGTCTACAAGGTGAGTTGAGGGCCCAGTATGTTGCCTGAGATTGATGAATGCTTAAAAATTGACAGTTCACTACTTTGCATACCTCACTCATTTTCTCCTCCTTTGAACTGCAGATTTCATTGACTTCTCTAACAGTGGGTGGGTGTCAATCACCTCAGTGACAGACTGTCAATGTACTCAGCTACTTCATGTGAAGGGAATATTTGATCAGAGTATAAAGCATGCTATAGTTTTTTTGTAGCCTAATGCAGAAGAAGAATTGTGGCATTGAAAATGAATGGACATGGATGAAAGGAGGAAAAAATGGAAAAGAGAGGGAAAAAAAATGCACAAAGCACCTTCCTTCCTCTCTACTTGCATTGGTAACTAACACAGTGGCATAATGCCTAATAATGCTTTACATAAGGCAGACTGTTTTTTGTGCTACTGACTAGGGAAGTCAACAGTTATGATAAAATGGTTTACCATTGAGGATATTTTTAAACCAATAACACATGTCAGTCTCTGGGTTAATTTCCATACATACAAATTTGCATACAATTAAGAGAGACCCACTGTCAGCAGCACCATAATGCAACATTTGGGAGGGGACTACAACAACCCAACACATCTCAGCCACTTGCCTAATACTCTACCGGTTGCAACAGACAAACAGTCAGAAACACTTCCACTGATCATTTGACAAGTCAGGAACACAGCCTATGATTTGTTCAACAAATGCATTATTGACGGCTTGTGGGGACGGCTATCAACAAAAATAACAGTTCACAACACAGAAAAATGGATAAATGATCACGGAATCCAAATAGTGCCAGATTTAGGATTTGTTTATACAAAATATCCAAAAATTCAAGGCTGGATTACAAAGCACCTGAAAGGTACACAATCACTCCAGAGCTCTTTTTGGAATAGTACAATAGTTAGCGTTAGTTTTTGGGCTAAAAAAAAGTAAGTCTCTCTCACATGCAGCGTCCCATATTGAGGATAAGCAACATTTTGTTTTGTATGACACTGTGTGCACTGTGTTTCCCATCAGTCCTGCTCAATGCTTAGCAGTGAGGCAGCTCAAATGGAAATGCTCTTCTTTGGCAAGACAGTACGCAATTTATTCTCACCTGTCCTGGCCATATAATACGCTGCTGGGATGTGTCAGGTTGAAACCCTAGATTGTAAATAAAGATGAACAACATGACAGTTCCCTCAGAGTGTAGCTTTTCAATCTCTATTGCCTCATGGCGTCTGACTGCAGTATGGGCCAAAAAGCCGTCCCCTCCATGTTAGTTAATGGGACATAGGCCAAACTAAAAAAATCATAGTACACACCAAATGAATTTCCATAGTTTCGTTAAGTCAAGCGGCGATACGTCACAACTTGGGATGAGAACTTGTTGGACTCACCCACCCTATGCAGACTTTCTCACTCTTTACTAGGGATGTAAATCACAGGTTTCATCTCAATACGATAATATACTGATACTTTGGACAACAATACGATATTTGCCGATATTACAAAGTCTACCACAATACGATTTTGATACAGTTCGATTGAGGGGCCTGCAATCGATATGGCCGGATAATATGTGCTAATTTAACAGGACAAGCGGCCTCCCCTTTTTTTGCTTTTGACCAGAAATGATAAAAACAACATATACATAATTGGAAACAATTAAAACTAGTTCATTCTGCTGGAAAACACTTTCTGGAAACAAAATGTTTTCATTTTAATTCAAGCAATAAGCTTTTTCCAAAAACTTCAGGGCTGTCTGACTTAAAAACAAACAAATACCAACATCCTCAAAACATGGATTGACAAAGACAGGTCACATTTCCCCCACATATACAATATGCTAATGATATTAGCATAAGCCTATGGCATTTTATACTGCAGAAATTAGCTTAGCGGCTAGCGGACTTTTCCTCTACTCTAAACTAAACCAGTTTACTACTATTTATGCTTTGTCTTACTCACCGCTGGTTTTAAGTCCCTGCGCCTCCCGACAGAACAGCACGGATGACTTTCAGTCTTACATGCACGTTTTTTCAGTCAACATTGCTGAAACAGAGCAGCTAATTTGACGTTAGCAAGAAGTCTATGAAGTGGCCGGGCTGGTACTTCCTGTTTCCTCAGTACGGCTTTTTATGACGTGCGCGGTCTATTGACTCGCAGTTTCTCCGAAAACAAAACATTCCCACACTGACGATTTATTCCCGAGAAAATAGCGTTGTCCTTGTGGATGTATTATAGTGAAGTCATGCTCATCATCTTTCTCGCAGCTGCTCACCATCATCCGCCGGAGCCTGTATGAAGACACACTTTCAAAATAAGAGCGCGCCGGAAAGAGGATGATATGGATCTATATTTACACTTTTCATAGATGTCACCTGATCATTGCTCTTTTAATGGATATATTGATGTAGATCGATGGATCGTTACACCCCTACTCTTTACACTATTGTTGTTTTCTGGAGCATAAAAAAAAATCCAAATGGTGTGTCACTGCTGCTAAAGGGTGCTTCAGTGTTTTTTTTAATTTTTATTTTTTAAATTGACACTGAGGGCCATTGACCAAGCGCTAACATTCGGCCAGATAGGAGTGAGACTGGGTTTTACAATACTACTTTAATTTTTAGTCAGAGCTTTTACTTATAATTAATATCTTTTAAATTACTGTATTACTATATTGTAAAGTATCTGGATAGTTGTTCAGCTCTGATCAAACACAGTGTCCTGTTATTAATCCACAGATGTTGCTGTCAACAGTTTTCATTCCTATTGAAGTATGATTGCTACGAGTGTCAATGGAAACTTTTTTGAACAAGCAGGCCAAAACTTTGACTGAGGGCTGATGGTTATGTGGCTCCTGATAATCACTTAAACACTCTCCCCTCAGGCAATTTTCCATGTCTTAACTACATGAATTGCGATGCTGTAACACAGAGAGTTTTTGATTGAGATCATTTTGTACATAAACAAGCACATCATTTGTGATAAACTGTGACCAGCTCGCTACTAAATTGGCTCTCTTGGGAACAGAGCCCAAATTGTGTGCAGTGAAGCTTCTCTTTGCTGCATACTAAGTGTCTTTTTTTACAGTGTTGGTTGCAGCTAATAAAGTCTTAAGAGACTGTGACATGAAAGACAATACACAGACCAAGCACAGTCGGACTATTCGGCATTTAAAAAAAGGGAGCTGTAGAGTTGAAGTCAGCGATGAAAATGCCACAGCAAGATTCTCGTGGTTCCATTCTCAGGAAGGTTTTTTTTTTTTTGTGTCCACCCATTGCGTAGCATCCTGTGGGAATTATGTAAGACATGTGGGCTCTTTGAAACACATGAATAGCCAAATTTCTGATGAGTGGACTCCATCTCCTCCTGCTGTCATAAAGTTGGCTCTCAGTTGGCTGGTTAGCTTCCCATTGTTGACATACAGGAGATTTTCTCCACGTGAGTGTGTGTGTGTGGTGTGTGTGTGTGTGTGTGTGTGTGTGTGTGTGTGTGTGTGTGTGTGTCTGTGTTCAGTTTGTATTACCAACCTGCACATTTTGTACGCCTGCTGTTCAACATGTGCAGCTTGTTTTGTTTCACTTGTGTGTGCCTTTTCAGATGTGTGTGTGTGTGTGTGTGAGAGAGAGTTTCTCATGCTTGTACCCGCAAGTGTAAATTAAGTACCAACCCCATTGTTGCAGTCTAATGAAATGAACTGTGCTGGCATTTCGCTGGACCTAAGAGACCCATATCAGCACGCTGTATGGTGATATGTGTGTGAGTACCAGCTGCAAACAGAGGAAAAGAACATTGTGTTCCGTAGATGTAGCCACCATATGTAAAACTTCTGCTTTGATTTTTATTATGATTAAACACACATATCAGACATGCTTTGGTTGAAAGTCTTTGTATAATAAAATCATTTATACAGATGTTACATTTCCATTGACGCGGACACTATTATGTTTCTAGGCTCCTTGTCATCTCCTTTATTTCATTTTATGAGCATTTTTCACTTACTATAATAGCTTATATATCTGTTACATGCTTTAAATCTAAAATAATAAATGTAAGGATGGCAACCTCAGTGAATTTATATGAGAATAAATGTAGGAGATGAAATTTAAATAGACAGAATAAAAGCCAAACTGTGCTTCAAGCTCAATGCTAACTTCAGTAATAGGTATGTAAAAATGCTCGCAATGACAATGCAACGTGCTAGTGTTATAAAGGTATAATGTGAGACATGTTCTCCATCTTAGTTTAGTGCGCACCCCTGGGAAGAGCATCAGCTGGAAGCCCAAGAAGATACCTTTTCCTATACAACTTACTTGGCAAAAAATCCCATCTGTAATTCAATGGGTTTTTTGGGTTTTTTTTGTCACAAATCCCACTAAAGATATCCAGTCAAAACAAATCCATTTCAGCTGAGAACATCTGGGAAGTCTAGAATAGTTGCATGATTAAATTTTTTTATCCCCATTCAAGTTAGCAGAGCACTAAGCAGAAGCGGCCACATTGGCTGGTGAATGTCTCTAGTGTGCTTGCTCTATGAGCCACACAGTGTGGAAGCAGCGCCGATTATCAAGGTAACTGTATACAAGGCAGGTGAACTTCATGCGTCACTGAGCTAGTTTAATAGGAATGAATGGGGCCCCACCCCCATTGCTGTATCCAACTCTCATTATACATCCATGTTTTAGTTTGTAAGCATGCTAACATATACTTATTATGCTGAACACAAAACAGAAACTACACAAAGTAAAGCTAAGGCTTTCTAGTTCTATTTGTGGGACTTAATAATAATAATAATAATGTGCCAACTTTAATCACATCGTGATAACACATGAATACTGACAGCCCTAGTTGAATTATTTCACAAGATAAGTCAAAATTTTGACAAAGTACAGCTGAGGTCGATGGGAAGAACCACATTTTTAATTCATGGAATCAATAAAGGTTTTTTTAATCATACTGTCATTAATGTTGCAGGTATTTAATCAGAACCCACCTGGAAGGATTGACAAACCTGATAATGACGCTAAGAATCGTGGGATCACTAAAGTCAGCAAAATTCATTCTAAAATGCAAAATAGAGAATCCATTCAACAGTTGTGATTTTGTAATCTGGATTATAGCTATAAAACAACCAACTAACTTAATAAATAGCCATCTGTAAATCAATACTGCTAAAAAACAGAATGTATTTAAACACATTTGATAGACCACTACCATGCAATTTTAATTTTATGCAAGTTGTCAAAAAACTATGAATAATGGTGAGGGTACTGGGAAAAAAAAACTATACCAAAAATGAATTAAAGGAAAATGAACTAATTGACAACTAACCTGTTTACAACCACCTAATGTGTACAACAAAGCAGCAGGATCCAGTAAGTAACAAACAAACAAACAAACAAACAAACAAACAAAAAAAGTTTTCCGAGGCTTTTATGTAACACATACATCTAACTGCCTTTTGCTTTCAAATGCTAACAATAGTGCAGACAGCTCATGCAACACAGTTACAACTGTCTCCAAGAAAGAGCTCAAGTGTTTCCATGTGAGAAAGTACGGGCAGGCTGTGAAGGTAACACACACAAAATTTTCTCTCTTGCGCTGACAGAGTCTGACGGTCTGATTTCACCGTTGTTGCAGTGTTCTTGATACACGTGTTGCCTTTTGTTCTTTCATGAGCATGTTACTCCTTTCTCTCTCTTGAACACACACCCGAGCATTCATTCACACACTGGGTCTGAACTTGGCTGAGAGTTGCAAGCAGTTACATAACAGTTATCATCAGATCCCACATGTCAAATCAGCACATGGGCTGCTGTAATTTGCTGCAGGGTAACTGACGTCTGACCTTCAGAATTGTGTACAGTGTCTGTTTCTCCTGCTCCCTCAAACACATTGACACACAGCGTGAAGAGCACACACAGCTGTTGGTCACTCAGCAGCTTTTAAGGACTCTGTTTACTTATGTAGAAATAATGGATGAAGAAATATTTAAAGAAATGTGTCTATTCATAGTCAGTCCTAAGATAAATCACCAAGCTAGCATTTAGTTTAAAACTGGAAATGCTGCCACGCTGTTGTATGCCTCCGAGCACCAGTGAAGTTGCACTTAATATAGATTACATGATCCTGTGAAAGCATAGATGCTTCACACACACATCTTTCCCCAACAGCACAGAAGCTCTATATAATCAGCACAGTTTCAAGTTGGGCACCCAAGGTTAATGTCACCAATTCAGTATCTGATCAAATGTGTCACCCCTTATGTCCCTTAATTTTTAAAGTTCAGTAATGACAGAAAAATGTTTAAGCAGTACATTATGAGGTCACAGTTGACCTTTGACCGCTTGGATATAAAATGTCAGAACTGCATCCTTATATCATATTAGACATTTGTGTGAAATCTGAGGGTATAAATTCTTGATCAATGGCCAAAAACATGTTTTATGAGGTCATCGTGACCTTGACCTTTGATGTTCGATTACCAGATACAAATCAGTTGATTCCTAAGTCTGTAAGTGGACATCTGCGCCAAATTTGCGGAAACTCCTTCCAAGCCATTTTCAGAAATTGCCTATACAACAACTAGATGAATGCAAGGTCACAGTGACCTTGACCTTTGACCACCAAACTCTAATTAACTCACCATTGAGTCCAAGTGAATATTTGTGTCAAATTTGAGAAAAAATCCCTTAATGTGTTTCCCGAGATACCACTTTTACAAGAATTAGACTAATGCAAGGTCACCATGACCTTTGACCACCAAAATCTGATCATCTCATCCTTTAGAACACTCAAACATTTGGGCCAAATTTGAGGGATTCCTTCAAGATGTTCTTGAGATATTGCAATCATAAGAATGAGACAGGCAAGGTCACAGGGACCTTGACCTTTGACCTTTGATCACCAAAATCTAACCAGTCCAAGTGGATGTCTGTGCTGAATTTAAGAAAAGTCCTCAAAGCATTCTCTAGGTTTCGCATTCAAAAGAATGAGCCAAATAGACGTACATGCAGAAGTACAAGCTGAAAACATAATGCATTAATCAATATTTGGCCAGCAGGAGGCAGAATAGCACAAGGTCAAGCTGAATCATACAAAATCATTACTGCACTCCAAGCTGATACACTTCATATGGCAAACACTTACTTGTGCCATGGTCCTGGAGAGTAGGTAGCAAGCATGGGCACAGTTACAGGTAAAAAAAAACCAGGTAGCTTAATAAAGTCGCTGACTCATTAAAAAGTAACAAAAAAACAGGGCAGTCCCAAAATCAGGGTGAAAGCAGGCAAGCACAGCAAAGCAGGTAAAAGAAATCTAAACCAAAAATTAAGCTGAACTGATGAAGAACAAAGGGACTGGGCAGGTGAAAGTAGGGAGACAGGTGTGTAGACTGCAGGACCAGTGAGGGACAGGTGAACTTAATCAGGGCAGAGCAGACAATCAGTAAGGCAGGAAGTCTGATCAAACACAGTGTCCTGAAACCAGACATGGCATACAAGGAGTAAACCTACAAAATAAAACAGGAAACATCATTAACTAACTAAACAAAACAAACACTAAAAACCCCAAACCAAGAAACAAACCTTAAGCAGGGGAGCTGAATACTTCTTTCACCACTGATTACTGTATGGTCCTTAAACCCTTGACATATTGATATGATCAGATATGATCACTGGCTATTTTGTTCTCTTTTCAAGCATACGATAGGTTAATCCTTTGGTCAACTAAAGCATATCTTTAAATCTGTTTTGAACAATATGCATCGGTAATGAATTCCAGCTGTCAGTGGCTCTGTACACTATTGTTTTCTATATCATCTTTCTGTTTCTTGTTGTGTTTGATAATTGTGTTGGGCAAAGTGAGAGTACAATCTTTCTCATGATATCTTTGATGATTGTGTCACCAATGCATTTCTGATTAAATTAAACAATGCATTAACAATGTGAATGTGATATCTTTATTATGTTATTTCGTTTAGCAATGTGCATCAAAAATCACATTGTGTCTATGTTACTAAAACAGACAGATGTCACAAAGCTACTGTAGAACAACACGGCAGACCTCGAAAAAAAAAGAGGACCTGCTTTATGTGTAGCTATAACCAGCTTATTGTAGGGAAACAAAAAATGCTTACACAATGATCCTTAATTTCAGGTAATTATGCACTAATGAAAACATTAACACCATGTCTAGATGGGAAGCAAACACTGGACTTCTACATGAAAGTCTGTTGTTTTTGGGATGTATCCACAACCCTCCCACCCACCCCATATGCACCCTCGTGCTCCTTATATTTCATTGTTATCAGCAGTGTTTTAACCTGACGCTGTCCTGCTGTGTTTCATGAGCATGTGAAGGGTGCCTTTTGCTGCTGCGCACTTACACCAAAACCACTGAGAGGGCGGCACTATTTTACAAGTTCTGAATGACATGAGCTGGTCTGACTTATCTAATCAGTTCAAATATACTCCAAGTCTCATTTATCCAGGCATATGATTAAGTGTTCTAAATAGCAAAGTTAAAGTGGCAATACATTTGCTTTGGAAGCAGGGAAGGTGATACTGCACAACTTTTGTAAGTTTGTAAATTGATGTTTTGTTTTGCTAATGTGCAATGCGGGCCCCTATTTACTTTCAATCATCATGAATTTTCTCACTTTATGGATTCTGCTGAAGAATTTGAAAGAAATGGTTTTCCTCTAGAATTCAACATAAGACAGGGTGAGTAATTGATATACTAACGGTCATTGGAGAGGGGTATTCCTTTAAGTTACCAGTCTGGTACTAGACTGTCATTTCATTCTGCTGTTGTATGTTCATGCATAGTATGACAGAGTTTATGTACAGTATGCCTACTGTCAGTAATTGGTGTCTAGATTATTTTTTTTTTTGGTCTTTCATAAAATGTTAGCCCCACAGACATCAATACAAAAAGGAAGCATCAATGTTAAACCTGAGACGAGTAGCTAACAGAGTGCAGTTCAGATCCAGATGTGTTACATTAAATCCTCCTGTTGCGTCCAAGAATGCCTCTGAGGCTGCACTCGCTCATAAATCATCATGATCTACAGCCAGAACAGACATCGCACAGAAACACACAGCTTGCTGTTAGCTGCTACCTCTTTCTTAGCCGCTACCACTCTTGCTTATTACACAATGACTCAGCAAACATGCTCAGAGGCAAAACATTCTTCAAAATGTTTCCAGCGAGGGGGAGCAAGTGGTGGGAAGAAAAAGAAAGAATCTGGATGAGGGGAGAGCAAAGAATGGGGGTATAATTTCCATGCAAATTTACCATGTGGTACAAATCTTACATCGACATTTCTCACGTTTCCCAGCTTTATGTTCCTTATGCAGCCTTACGGGAAACAGTTCTTCTCTCTCTGACATATATGTGAATCAAAAGCACAAGGAGAATGTTTTGAATGAGTCCCTTAACCTTGCCTTTATACATTGGATTTTATGACCTTTAAAATTCATACTGGAACACATCTGAGAGGAGAAAAAAAATATAAGACATCTCTACTTTTATGAGTAAGTGACGAACGGTAAGATATCAAAAGCTAAGTGCAGGTAACATCTCAGTTTCATAGAGACTAAAAACTGTGAGTGTTTTGCGTCGTTACTGGCAGGTGTAAAGTTACTCGACATCAATTATTCTTGCATCTATAAAATGCAACACATAGCATTATAGGACTGTTAGCAGAGAGTGGTGGACATGCAATGGAAACTTTTTTTGCACTTCCTTGCACTATAGAGTGCATTAACACTGAAATAAAATAAAAGAGGATAAATACAGCACACTTGTACAAAATAAGCAGTGATGTCAGACACTTCATTAGAACATTATAAAGTCGATTTGGCTCAAATTTAAGCAAACAGTAGCTTATTTACACAGGAGATAGACCCAGAATGTCTAGAGCCAGATGTGTTACAACACTGGGATTTACTAAATGTTCAGGGCTGTTCTCTCACCAGTACTGTTGCATAAAATGTATGCTTCTGAGTGATGCATTGTAATATCAGTGATGTATTCTAAACATGCATGAAACATTTTATTGAACAATTCCAAAAGTGTTTAGGTCCCCCTTACAGTCAGTATTCATAATAGGTTCCATAGACTGTATAGATAGAGGACGTGGCTACACTTATGTCACCCATTGGTTTGTAGACCCCTGTTTTGAAGCCTCACATTTGGCTTTTCAGCCCTAGCCATCTTGGAGCCAGAAGTGACCATATTTTGATGAGAGGATGGAGATGAGGAGGAGCGAAGCGTGGATCTGACTCGAAGCCAAGGACACTACTGGCAGACATCCCCGCCCTTAAATATGCATAATTTTGGGCCGTAATAAAATGTAAATGAGTCGGGTTGACCCCTAGCTCACATTGTAAAGTGTACGCCCCACATGGCTGAGGCTGTGGTGTGTCATTCCCCCTCTTTTCCTGTCTTGCTTAAGCTGCAATTGAGGAAAAATGCCACAAAAGAATCTTTGAAAAATAAATACATATAATACAATAAAAAGATAAATCAATACATAAAGCTATGAAGAGCAAAAGCATTTTTTGTGCCATGCTCTAAACCTTTTTTCTCTGCTGTAAAGTTGGACATTTTAACATGGGGGTCAATGGGGATTTTTAGTGGCTATTCAACAAACTTCAGTTTTTGGCACTTTTACGTTGGCTTCCAGTCTTCCAGCCCAATTTGTAGGCAACATTGATGAAAGAGTCAAATTGCATCTGCTTCCATGTATATGAGGCAGTAAATCTACACTGATTCTCACAGTGGTGTTATGGTTTAGTTGCGTAAGTGTCAGACAGGAGATTATGGTTTTAAATCCCTGTGATTTCTGTTGATCCTTTAATGAGACTGTTTAATGTCTCTATTGTGAAATCTTGATCACATTTGTAGCACTAAGTGTAGGTCACAGTGGTACAACAGATCTTTTGTGTTATGCACTTTCATTTGGGGTTAACTGAAAGGTAAAATATGTTCACATTAAAGTAAGTCACATTCATTCTCCTTTACTCAGTTCAATGCACTCAACTTAATTGGTCTGGTAGGACACAGCCCAGTCGCCAGAAGAAAAAGTAGGTTTCTGGAAACCACAAATGTTATATTTGCGCATTTCATATGCATCAAGGTTTCTGAAGTGACGTAGTTTTAATTACATGTACATGAGCCGACTTTGTCTTTGGGAGGTGGAGGGGATGTTGGATGGACATCTAGGCAGACCACTGTTCAAGACCAACAAACAACAAGGCTGGTTGTGTTTTTGCAACCTGTCACTGTGTTTCCAGTGGCTTTTTAAAGAGCAAATGTGGGTGTTTTTTGGTGACCTATCTGTTTTTCCACCAGGTATAGTGCCACAACATACATTTGTATTTTTACAAAATCATTACTTTGTTTCATGCTTAAATTGTGCCACCCCAAACTGGGAACTTTAAGCCCGACATGTTTTTTTTTTGCAACCAGTGGTTTCTCTGCTTAACAGTGAACTAATGACTCCAAGAGCACACAAGGCAGTAAAAGATCCTGCAATTAGTCCTTTTAATGAAAGCTCAGTGGATACACAGAAGATCAGTCAGCAAGACAGAGGTACTGGACAAAAAGCACGACTCATGGAAAAACTGCCACAAAGTGAATGCCAGGACGCTGTCACAGGGAAATGGAACAAACTGGCAGAGAGGGAAGAGAAGAACACCGAGACTAAATACTCTGAGGGAGTCAATGACACACAGGTGCGACACATTAGGGCGGGGCAGGTAATCACACAAGCAGGAAACACACAAGGGCAGGAAATGGAGGACCTGAAATAAGACAAGAGGTGAGTCTCAAAATAAAACAGGAAGTACATGACAATGAAGCATGAGGAGAGCAAAAAATGGGAAACTTCAATAACTATTTCACCAACATAAAGAGGGTCCTCACATAAAACAAGGCCATCTCTGCAAGGAAAAGATGCAGATACTTTCCAAATTAGCCAGAGAAAAAAGAGAAAAAGCACCGTGACTTTGGCTTTTACTCAAAAGTTAGAAAACCTACAATCACCATGATGCACTGCGCTGTACCAGACCAATAAGTGCTCCAGCTGGTGGTTGATGTTATGCAACCTCTACCGTTTGACACAGTGGCAAACGGGCAGATCTGGTGTTACAGCTGAATGGCAAGCTAAAACGTGTTTCTAAAAAATGAGGCAAGAAATGTGCAACACAGTAAAAGAATCTTGGCTCATATTTAATCAGAAATGCCTTGTTTTACAGTTTGATCTAAATTTTTCTAGCCTCCATTTTCACCATTTTTGTTCACTTCGTATTTAAATATAAACGGCTTGTTCTGTGTTAATGTAAACACAATAATTCTCTTTTTCAGATTTTTATAAACTTATGAAAGCCAAGTTTGGAATGTTATGTTCTGTTATTGCCATAATATCCCCTTAAATCCTACACACAAGTTTCTACCACAGATGTTGACATTTTGAAAAGTACAATAACGACAAAAGAAAATCTTATTTCAAGAATATCTTTGGTTTTGGGATTTTTATTGTAAATGTGTTTTACGTAAGAACAAAAGCAAAAATATAACATTTTAAGCAACTCTTTCTTTGGAACATATTTACACAGCATACAATATACTCATCAAATGTTTCATAATAGTTTATGCTGTATTGCAGTTTGCACCTGACAAAGTGGCTGTGCAAATCAAGAAAATATCTAAGAAATACATTATATCTGATCTATGGATGTATTATGAAACATTTCATGAGCTGTTTGATTATGTATTGTGTAAAAACCTGACAAAAAAAGTAAGTTACCACATTTTTCACTATATATTTGAATTATCACGTTATGTACTCTTTCTTTACATATTTTTAAAAAAATCTTTCACAATCACAGAAATCACTAGAAGAATATTTTTTTTTCTCCTCTCAGATGCATATACAGTATTTACATACATTCATGGGCTCACATGACACCCAATCAGAATAGCGTTTCTTCTGATTGTATGGAAGGAATGCCTGACATCAATGATACACTTCCTCCATACGACGTCTCGTTTAGCTATTGTGTACCGAAGACTTGGCTACTTACTTTTTCAGCAAATCAAACACTTCCAAAAAACAATTCAATTCCAGTTCAAACTTTCAATTCTTCAACCATTTTCAATACTGAATGTTGTTTACTGAACTGTTTGGCACAGGGGATGAGGTCTGAACTCTGTGCCGCCGGCATTTGCATCCCTTCCATCATACATTTGGTTTAATTTAACTGAGATGCAGAATGACACACACTAAAGCAGTCTATACAGGTAAATGCGATATGACAAAAAAAGCAAAACAGTCACTGTTCCCTTACAGTACAAGACAAAGGCATCTCATTTTATGGCAAGAGATTTGATATGTTCGAGACCAGGGACAGATAATTTTGTTCCTTAAATACTTGATTTACCATTGACGAATATGCTGTAACAAGTAATGAGACCAGACTGAATGAAAGGGAGTCATGGAGATCCCCTTTGATTTGTGATGCTGTAATGGCTCATAATTCCAGTCTCAACAAATGGGCAACAACAACAAAAATTTCCAGTTACATTTAATATGCAAATTATTTCATTTTTCATTTTATGAAATTAATTTTTGGAAGGGAGAGGAGAAAAACCTGCTTTGGCAAGAGAAGAGGCTTTAATGGGAGATAAGTCAGAGCCATAGACATAGCACATTCATTCTTTTACTAGTGAAAAGTTTAATTTTATAAGCAATAAAACTCTCCCTTTACACCCAATACACTTATTACACTTATTACTTACACTTATTTGTTAAGCTGCTGCTACACTTTTACTTGGTCTGGTATGACCAGTAGCTTAAGGTGGCTAATTTTCAACACAATCTCACAGAAATCTGTGAAATGGACAAGATCTATTGACAACCCGTCTCATGGTTGTGGGCATGAAATATGTTAAAATTACAGGCTGGCAACACGAAAACAATGTCAATGCAAAGTCTACGAATGGTCACATTTTGGTTAAGGTTAGAGGAAAGAAAAAAACAACTAAAAATTTAAGTTAAGGAAATAAAGGTTTCTGTTAAAATAACTACGTATGTGATACACACGTGCACGACATCAAGTTTTGTACTTGCATAGTCTTGTGAAGTTCCACCATAAAATACTTTGCATAGTTATGTGAAGTCCATAAAGTCACATAACTATGTTTACTTCTGTTTTCACACGGGACACAAACAGCGGTCTCCTGGGTAAAAGTCTGTTTGTTAGACCCATCTTCCTTACATAGACTTTACAGCCCTTTATACTTATTTCATGTGTCCACTATGACAAAATACCTTCATCGATTTTGCTTTGGAATTGTTTTTGTGTTACCAGCACATCATTTTAACGTATTTTGTATCCACCACAACGTAATGCATTGTTGTGACTTTGTGTCCATTTCACATATTGCCATTAAACTGGGCATGTAATGCTAGCTTACACTTTTTTTTTCTTACACTTTTTCTGTACTTGTGTTATTGTTATGCCTAGTTGCACCATTATCTTATTATGATACTAATAGAAACAGCAGACGCTTTTCAAGCTAAAGTTACAGACCTGCTTTGATAAATTTCTTCTGGTGGTCTGGTGTTTTAACGGCTCATTGATTAAGTCTCACCATATGTAAATCATTTCATCATTTTTATATGTAAAATTAATCCATATTGAAATTAATCTATGACGAAGAGGGCATAAGAAACTTGATTTGGCAAGAAAGGAGGCAAAAGATTTGATTTGTTCAAGGCCAGCTGAATCGGTGTCCAGCTGATTGGAACTGACACCAGCTTCTTAGCAATGTGAATTTACCATCTTGAATTATTTCACATATTTTCTGTCAGCAGTGACATGAAATTAATTAAGTGACATAAAGTAATGATATGGTAAAAAAAGAAAAGAAAAGTGATACATCATAAATTGAAGACAGAACGACAGACAGCATTCTGTAAATACTTATTTTAAACCTCAGATTGTCATATTTTAAGGATAATCTTAGCTGCAACCCAATTTCTTTTGATCCAAACAGGCCATAAAACATTCTGATAAACTGTCTCTTGACCTCATGAGAACAAAGAGTTTTACATAGCAGTGAGTCAAGCCAGACCACAACACAAAATACTTGTGTTGTGTGGGCAGACAACTGTAAATTTCATGTGTGCCAGTGCAAATTACATAATGACATGATGTTCGTTGGTAAGCAGTAATTCAACATGAACATGAACATTGTTCATGTTTTTTTTCCATTTCCTTCTTCCTGTAACTGGGCTCAAAGGCAAAAAAGACAACTATTGAAAGCTACAGGAATGTTGATGCATCATTTGCTCTGCTGTCTATCAAGGAAGAATTAAACCAAGGCCCTGATAGTTTACTATGTCCAGTAAGCTCTTGTTGTTGGGCAACAAATTCAATTCAAGCCATTAAATAATGAGATTTTGCTAGTACCTTAAAACATTTGGCTCCTGGAAGATAAAAAAAAAACTGGGGTTTTTAAATAGTAGCAGACCCCTTAGTAATGCATTCCTGTTTATATAAGGCTTTTGACTCCAGCAACAACAATAACACCCACCTCAAAGTGTAAAAATACTCTGAGTCGCAAATCTTTTTTCAAATTAGATTAGCTAAAAGATTTGATTGAGAAAAAAAAGTTGTAATATACAAGAAGCTTATTCCACCTGTGAGGGTGTGTCAAGTAACAGTTTTCTGTTTTAGTTTTACAGTCTTCTCCTCGCCACCCAATAAATTATAACAGTACCATGAACGTACGTCACGCGTACATATTTGAACATAAACACAAACGAGCTCAAGGGTCCTGCACAGACTCCTTTAAAAGGTGTTTGGACTTTCACCCCCCTCTTCTCTGTCTTCAGTCACACACAAATACACACACATACACGGATGCAGCCCCCCCCCCAATCCCCCCTCTCTCTCCGCTGAGCGTCAGTCTGTCAGAGTGGGGTCAGCAGAGTCAGTTTGCAGAGCGTCCTGTCCTGCTGCTTCGTGGAAAGCGGTGGACTTTGAGGTGTTTCGACAGGTGATCGCTGCGGGCAAACTTCTTTTCGCAGACGATGCACTGGTATGGTTTCACTCCCGAGTGGGAGCGCCGGTGTCGGGACAGCTCATCGGACCGGGAGAACCTGCCAAAAGGAAACCCAGGATGTCATTTATCAAATTATGATGATGATTTTTTTCAAAACATTAAGCAAATTTTTAACAATACTTTCCCATCATATCTTCCAATTTTGTGTCACTCAGTATATTTCACTGAGGAAAATTAACAGTTTTCAGCCCTTTTTAAGTACTTCCTCTTCCGTATGTAAATTAACCTGTTTGTATATAGTGCTTCCTATATAAAAATAATGGAAGCAGTCATGCTTCAAACAGCCAAATAACATAAAAGCCAAGTCAAGCTGTTTAATATGAGGGTATCTGAGAGGTGTGATGCTATACTGTACATGTGCATTGCTGTGCGTCTGCTGTGGAGTTAAAGAGCCGACCCATATTTAGCTCAACACATGAGCAGTGCAAATCTATGCCCAGTCTATTTCTGGCCTGCTCTGCTCTCCGGTCTCTATGGGCTCAGACTAGCTTAGACAGTAAAGGGTTAATTGGATGATAGAGTAGTGCCTGTTGTACACGAGTGTGCATATATCATCGTGTGCATCTGTATATATTTTATTAGTAAAGCTGTTAAGATCAGATTAATCTGTAACGGGGATTTATTTCATGGTGCATTTCCAGTAGCAGCAGCAGCGGCGGCAGGCTAAAGGCATGAAGGTGATAATTCACAGAGATATAAAGACGTCACTCACAGTTACTTCAAACCATTTCCACTCTACACATGGATTACACAACTAGCCTATTCATCATTTTAATGGCCCGATAAAAGGGAGATAACTGACAAAGCTTAAAAAGGTTAACTATGGAATCTTAAAGGTAAGAACTTCAAAACAAACACTTCAACTTGACTCGTGTGGTTAATGTTCGGTATTGAAATCTTTTTAATCTGCAGGTTGACTTTGTCCACAGTCCTATAAATACTATAAACAGACTAAGGAATTCTTCACTCGCAAAATGTTCCATTTGTATAAAACTGTGTGTTACATTGAATTCACGAAGAAAACTTTGTCTTGCATTCTGTCACAGTGAATGGAAAACCCCACACTTCTGCCTACACTAATTGTAGTGAAATGCGAACTCCGTTTACTTAAAAAATTAATTAAAATTATTTGTTCACTGTAGAGGCATTTGACAAAACAAAGCTTTCTTCACAAATTCAAGGTACAAAATTGAAATATACTTTGAATCTATATCTAAGCCTACTTTATTGTTGCAAGTCCTTTATCTATTTCCCTTTTACACTCTTAGCTGGTGTTCATCACGCAAGCTCATACTAATAATTATTCACCACTGAAACAAGACTTTTTGTCCTTAGCCATGCTAGCAGGACTTAAGCATGCTAACGAGCTCACAATACCAATGCTAGCAGTGTGTTCTTTTTGTTTTTTTGTGTGAGAATGCTAAAATATGATAATTAGGGTCAAACTAACTATTTTATTTTTATCAAACTAGCCTACATCTGCCAACTGCATTGTGCTTGTGATAGTGCAAGATGTAAACATAAATGGCATCCTACTTGACTGAGCTGTAATTTTAGCTAGCTCAGTGGTACTAAATGAGCAAGCAGCAGATGAGAATGTTCATACATGAAATTGCTCACAACAAGGATTATCTTGAGCAATTAGGTCATGATTTCTGGAAAGAGACATTGCTGTTGAGTTTTTTTTTTCCTACTTTGAGTACCACAAGCTGAGTGCCATATAGTTCCATTAAATTGGAGAGAGGGCAGACATCTCCATGGCCGATAACTCCAAAACTAAGCTACTCACACCAAAACAATCGACATTGATAAATAGCATGACAGGTAAGGGGAAAAATATGTCATTAGGATTTTGGAGTGCGCTGTGGCTTTAACGCTCCATAGACCTGAGTGGAACTGCAGTCAATTCTCTTTGGGTTTATCACTTCAAGCGCCCATACACACAGGCATTTGATCAATTCTAAATATAAATATAAATAGATTAGTGCAGCTTTAACAAAAACAAATGCTTTCTACAACAGGCGCTAAAAGCCTGCAGGCAAAATGACTTTGTGCTGACTTGCCTGTCATGAGAGTTTTTACCGATGTTAAAGGGATTAGCTGGGTTTCTTAATCTACACCAAGAGGCATGCTGTTGTTAAGATACAAATCTGAAACCACATCAATCTCTTTATGCTCTGTACTTTATGTGACTGCACATTTGTTCCTTATGGTAATCAGCGTGTGACGCGCATGCACACATTACACCCTGAAGCTGTACTATATCAGCTTCAAGCTGGGGCATGATAGAAACCATGTACAGCGTTTCTAGTGACTCAAACTGGGCTGGAGCCCAACTATAACATACTACACCAGTGGGGGATCTTTCAACACAACATGCATTTAAAGAACAATCAGGCTGTCTTTTTGTCTTTTTTCATGAGCCAGCTCTCTCTCACAACCTCAATACCTGTCTTTGTCATACTTTTTCTTCCTATAACTCTTCCTTTATTTCTTAATCCCTCCCCCTTATGTAACTTAAGGTTTCCCTGCTTCATACATGTTGGTCAAGGTCACTGAGTTCCCATGGTTGAAGGGCACTGCTGCTGATCACTTGAGTGTGTTTTTCACAAGCAATTTTAAGTCCTCGGGGCGGCTTGGTGTGGCTGCAGCACGACACATAGTATACATATTAGTGTGGGCGCTGTGGGAAACACATACATAGGCGTTGTTCTGGCTTGTCCCTAAGAAAGGTGTAGTGAAAACAGCCACGCAAGGTGGGGCTGTCAGGTTGGTTACACACCTGGAAACTTACAGTAACAGAGATATTGGCAAGCACATGTACTGTACAGCTTTATCTGTCATCTTTGTGTCTTTTTGTTTAGTTTATCCTGTCAGCTCAAAGCCCTTTGTGTCCTTTGGGTTTATGAGCGACTCACTTTCAACTCTCTGTAAGCTGAAATCACATTAATGCATGACAGCGCTAATCAATGACACACGTTTGCAAAACTATATACAAGCAGCCATAAAACCTCTTTTGACTGATTTTTCAAAATAGATGTTTTTCTTTTAAGCTAAAGAGCTGGATTCAATTCCAAAATTTGTTCTCTAGCAAGACATGAGATCCTTTTTAGCTCCACAGAAACTGTTTTCTCAAAGCCCCCAGTCTCGCTGTTTCCCAGGAGGATCAATATCAAATCATAATTGACTGATAGTAACTTCTCAAATGAGCCCAAATCACATGCTAAATCAAACTGTTGCAGCTCCATCACCACCCAACAATAGTGTTTTGTTGTAACGATGAATGTGTCAGCTGACAAGGACAACAAGCCAGTGCCCTGATGACAACTGCCGAGTACACACACGTCACGGTGTTATTACAGCAAACTGTTTGGGTTTGAGCCCAGCCGTCCAAATCTCACAAGCTCCATGCAGGTCTGAGCTGAAAATACAGCGTGCTCCCGTGTGTGTTGCCTGCATGTGTTTCTATAAATGTTTACATGTGACTTTGTCCGTGCATCCAGAACTGTAAGCGTAACCATAAACTACAGCCAAAGAAAGAGAGGGATACACGGCCAGAAAAGCTTTAAACCTTTGAAACCTGAGCAAATAGGCTTTATTTCTTTCTAAAACACTGGGAGAACACAGTGAGCAACTTCTGAAGAAATTACCCCAAAAGTTAGCAATAATAATAATTCTGTAAAATATTTTAAATACATAATTATGATAATTTTAAAACATATATTTTAGGAATTTTTTCTCTAGCTTTAATTTTCAAAGCTAGAAAAAATCTACATTTTTTTCCAAATCTACATCAATCTACATTTTGCACTATTTGTGTACCATTTCTTGCCAAGTTGCTCTTTGCCTTTTTTTTTTTTTGCCAGTGTTTTTTTGCTCAGGGTTAGAGGGTTTACTTGTAAAGGCGTCTGAATGCAGCACAAAAAAAGTTATGTCAATTCAGGTTTCAAAGGGTTAAAAAAGAAAAGGAAAGAAATGTAACTTCCACCGAGTTATATAAAGGAGTTGAGCCAATGAAATACCACTCCTCTCTACTTCAGAGGGGCAAACACATGGATCTGGTCTAAGGTTACGAAGGGTAAGAGGTGCCTGACTTCCTGGCCCAGAGGGAGAGGAGCAAGGAAAGGGCACATGCTACATGGTATATTTCTGCTGTCATGTAAACACTGTAGAGGTGGATTCGGGAAGGACTGGGGTATTATGTTTTAGTTTATGTAAAAACTGCATGGCCCCAAGTTCATAAAGGCATCCTATATATCCATGTGTCACCCACAACAACAAAGTGGTGCTGCATTAAAAGTAATCCCCCACTCTGACTGACTAGAATACTAAAGATTCAAAATGTTTAACAAATGTAGCTCTGGTGTTGGACAGTTCCTCCTGACTTGGACGGTTCCTCCTGATGTAACGTTACATAACATCTGTGTATGAACTTACATAAGTTATAACATTTTTTGTACATTTAATTTTTTCACATGCGGAGAAAGGGGATCACGAAAAGTCTAAATCACTATTTACGCGCACAAACACACAATGTGAGATGTTCGAGAGAGCCGTGGTGATATAAGATGTCGGACCCTCCACAACAACCACAACTCTCTCGCCACTGTTCCATCATATACACGAATCCTAATTATTGCATATTATAATGCCTACGGGTTTCGAACCATGTAGTGGTTCATTGTAAAGGAGCACTAGGCTTTATGTGCATTTTAGCCCAACAGTCTGTAAATAGCTATTAATATTTATAGCTATAACACATATTCCCCACTGATCAGAACATCTGTAATTAAAAATCCTGAGATTTATCAACACATGCCACAAAAATGGTTAATGAATAATTTACTAGAAAGAGAAATGCACTCTTACTCAGCAAAAATAAACAAGGGTATTTAAAGGAACACTTAATCCACAAAATGCCCATCTTTATATCAGTTGATCATTATACATTTACTTGAATCTGTGAAGAAAACATTGTTTTTCTTGTATGTCTCACACACTAAAACCTTACAATTTAAAACTGAACTGAAGGTGAAACTCTTCAAAGCCAGACTCTGATATTCAGGGTTTTTTTTTTAAAAAAGTGAAACTGCATATGGGAAATATTGAGCATACAACTGGATCAATGAGACTTGAATAATACTGCATGAGTTGTGTGAGAGTTTGTAAACAGGTGTGTTTGCTGTTGTTAAACAAGGTCCAATAAATCAATATGTTTCCCGTAGAGGCATGCAAGAAAAACTTGCAATGGCCATTATGTTGAAGTATTCATTTAGACGAACATGTTTTTAATTTCATGTCTAATCTAGCCTCTTTTTAAACGAACCTATGCCAAAAATAACCCTAATAAAGATCATTCATATGTTCTTTAATCAAGCCCACAAACGTCTGTGTGGCATATATAGAAAATGCGAAACGTTTCAAGACCTGTTAATGATTACTGTGCAGTCGTCAAGTTGATGCCAGATGCTAAAAACATAGCCTAGCTAGCTGTGGGCTCCAAGCCAAATGGAACTGTATGACGGATGTGAACCAACCACGACAAACGAGTCACACACTAGCACAGAAAGCACATGCAATTGAACTCTGCTGGTGAATCACATTGAAAGCTTGTTGATTTGTCAGGAGTTCTGCTGTCACACATCCACGCCTGTCACTTCCAGGATAATGAACAAGTTGGAAGGTGGGATTTCAGTGGAATGCCCAAGCAGACTTCAAATGCACGTTTGCCAAGGTGTGCTATTCGTCAGTTCGTGAGACTTTTATTTAATTACTTCAATTCATTAAGAGAATTTGGATTCTTCGTAAGAAAAACAAAGTTTTCAGCATGAATTCAACATTACACAGGGTCTGTGACTGATATGAAAATGATCATTTTTGGGATTAAGTATTCCTTTAAACAAAACACGTAAACAAAGAAGTGTCTAGTAGTGACAGTAAAAAAATATTATTTTTTTTGTCTTCAATAACTTTTTTTTATTATAAATACTTGGATGTAAGCCCAGACATAATGCACTTTCTGAAAAAAAAAGTGTCAGATATGGAACATTTTTAGTGGCTGCAGGTGCCGTACAGCAACCTCACAGTGTGTGGTCCTGCAGGAAGTATAATAGAGTGAATCAGCAGACAGTTTACTTTCAGTTTACCATGCTTTTCCTCATACACACTGGCAAAATTTGCATTACTTTCCTTACAGAGAGATATTACACATTCTACCCTCACCCTTTAACTCAAACTTTCATCATAATTTAACCTTAACCATAATGCTTGCCCTAAATTAACCCTGCCTCCATCCAAGTGTGGAAACACACATGCCTTGGGCAATAACTCCATGTATAGAAGCATTTGTACTTTGGACAGAAGTTTAAATCAGGATTTTCTTACTTAGATGACAGTAATGATAAAAGGACAGAGAAGCAATTATGCCAGTTTGCAGCCAGGAAGTCTTTAAAAATGTATCATGATTTGAAAACTAATTCTGTGCGTAGAGAGAGCATGTCTGAAGTGAAAAGTTGGAGCTTGATTCTGCAATTATTTCTGCTGCGTGAATGTTCGTGTGTGTGAAGTGGTTGCAGACAGTAAGCAAACAAGTGGAATAACTGGCAGGGACAAAGTCTGCCTGCAGAAAACTTCAAAAGGCGTTCTATCTAATCTACAACTTGAACCACGGTACAAAAACACACAGATAGTGGAGACACAGCCAGCATGTACAAAGTGTAACTATCTTGAATTGACTTGAGTGTAGTTTTCCTCAAGATGACCCCTTTCCCCTCACATCCATTAAATTACTGTCTGTTGGAGTCTCATTAAATATGACACATATTTATGATCTGGTCTCACTAGCACAAATCCAAAACCTTTTTCTCTCCTGTTAAAACAATATAATGGCTCTCTTAAACAAAGTGGTGACATCAAAGGGACTTTCTGTCATAATGTGAAGGACTTCTGACCATTTTTTGCTTCTCTGAAAAGGATGAAAACCTGCCAACACGTTTCAACCCTTAGAAAGTTCTGTCCAGTAGAACTTGTTGGATTAAGATTTGTCCTGTCCTAAAATGTATCACTGGCTCTTATATGTAATAGCCAATTGCTAAAGAGCACTTTTATCTCTGTTCTTGCAAGGTAATTTCATTCTGTACACCTCTTCAAAGTCAATACACACAGGAAGGGTCAATTATCAACAGCTATCTTCAAGTTACGAGCTCACAGCGGAAGTTGATAACCCTGGTTACTATCATCTCTGAGTAGATAAACATATCCTTCAGAAAAGTGCCTACATCACTTATACATTTAGCTGTACTGTGTATTTCATCTGCCTATCAATGTATCCATTCATTTCTATTTACTCGGCCAACTTTTGATCAGCTCCAGGTTGCAATGTGTGTGAGTTTAAAGGTGGAAAGATTGTTCTAATATAGCTCAAACTCATCTCTATCTCTTCAGTCAATGACTACCCTCTCCGGCACATTCATTTTTCAAATATGATTTCATGAAAAGGACATTTGTTTCTGCTCACCTCCATCCACAGCCGGGCCACGTGCAGGCAAAGGGCTTCTCTCCTGTGTGCCTCCTCAGATGGGCTTTAAGGTGGCTGCTCTTGGTGTACATCTTATTACACCCAGGAAAAGAGCACTTGTGCATTTTAATGAGGTCTGCTACAGCACTCTTCTGGTACCTCTGGCCTCCAGCGAGGACCACTGCAGTCGAACCTGTGCCTAAACCCCCTTCCCCAAGCCCGGAGGGTTTGGCGGCAATGGGCACCGGTGCGATCCGGACAAATTTGGGTGAACCGGTGCTTCCATTTTTGCTCGAGCCAGAAATGTTTGTTGTGGAAAGTAGCTGCGGCACCAAGGCAAAGGTCTGCCCCTGGATGTTGACCAGGAGCTGAGCGATTTTGATATCCGACGGAGCCTGTGTTGGCTGAGACTGGGCTTTGGGGAGTTGGGTTTGCTGGGTGACTGTGTCTGATATGGCACTAGGGCTGGGCTCTTGTTTGATCTGTATGGGCTGGATTTGTAAGATGACAGGCACACTGGAGGTACTGGTACCTTCTGATGAGGCTGGCGGCGAGCCGCAATCCTCCTGTTTGATCCCATCAACACTACTCATTGAACTAGAACTAGATGTACAACTGACATCCACTGCTGATGGTGAGCTGTCCATGTCAGATGCACATGGTGTATGTTTGGTCTCTGTGCAGGAGGAGGGTGGAGAATGAGCCACAGGTACAGTCTGATCTGAATTCTGTGAAACTAATTCGAGTTCCCCTGCTAATGTCCTTGAACCTTTTGCTTCGGCATCCTCTGACATTGGTGACATTGCCTCATCACTCCCCTCCTCTTCTTTCTCCACTGCCACCGTCATGTTCTCCTCCAAGAACTCCTCAATCTCTTCCAGGGTGGGCTGAAAAAGGAGCGCTGCAGGATCCTGCAGTTCATCCAAGAAGACAGGGAACTCGTAACAGTCCTCCCTGGCGTGCTGCTGGAGGAGGCTTAGCCGCTGCTCCCTCTTGGACTCCCAGGCCAGGCCCATGGGTAAAAGAGGGGCAGATGAGGATGAAGAAGTTGGGGAGGACAAGGATAGAGAGGAAGATAGAGGACAAGAATGAGAGCCGCTGCTGCCATTAGAGCCTAATGAGTTGGTGAGGGAGGCCTGTGAGAGGAGGAGGTCCAGCAAGCTGTCTTGACTCTCTCCCCCCGATGAACTACAGCTCCCACTGCTGCTCCTGCTGCTCCTGCTTTCGTAGCTGGAGCCGAGAACGTGCCGCAGCATTGGCGATGAGGCCTCGGGGCTGGAACAGAGGGAGGAACGTGGACTGGAGGAATCGCTGAGGTCATCCTCAGAGAGGCGAGGGGATGAGGAGAGCGTCACCCCTTGGTAGGGGTGGTGATGATCGTAGATGCATGCGTCAGTTACCATGACTCCTTGCAACGTGCCACCATTGACGTGGTGACAGAGGGAGCTGTATTCAGAACCCGGGGAGCCGGTATAGTACAGGAAGGTCTCCTCACCAAGCGGCAAGTGATCCACCATTCCTGTGCGGATGAATGGCAGCTGTGCCCAGAAGATCAATCGGTTCCGCTGAATGAAAAACTTAGGTCTTCTTCCTGCAAAAACACAAATGAGCGTGTTCATCAGTCATGACAATGAAAGGAATTTGTCTTTGATTTGGATGGCTTACTAGCCAAAACCACATTGTTTTTGTATATGAAGAAATATTGCAGGCTGTTCTCATTAACTCTTTGTCTATTTCCTATGAAAATTAATGCACCAAAATTTGTACACTTCCCACGTAATCATGAGCCAATAATTTGTGCATAACCCACATATTTTGAAAGACCAATGCGCTTGTGGAATTACAGGAGGAAGTGAGGAAGGTCCAGAGCAATCCAGTTAGAGGCCGGTTGGTGATGGGTCATAAGACACAGGACCTGCCTTCAGGACTTCCCCCAAGAGACCAATGTTTTAAGGTACACCCTCACAATGTCTCTTTTCCTACAGTTTACAGTTTACGTTGTGTGTGCATTTTTGTAAGATATCCCAGCACCGTCATATAAGGATACTTTGAATACTGACCACATGCTCGGACTGTTTATTCTAATTACTTTTTCACTGAATCAAACTTTACAGTAAACAAGTTTATGCAGTAAAGTGATCATCAATTCTAAAACACCAGCATGACAACTCAGTACCACTCAGTCAGGCCAGTCTGACCTGGGGTTAATGTTTTACATGACATACCTCAAGTTTATACTGTGTCAGAATAAGTAAACCACCAGAAAGACTGAAATTTATGATTATGATGTGGTCTCTACGCACTACCTGCTGCTGGCTCAAGAGGTCTGCAGCTGATGGCACTTCAAAAGGAAAATCAACCACGTGTGAAGGAAGTGGAATTTGAAGACTCTGTGTGTGCATGCGTGTGTGCGTGTGTGTGTGTGTGTGTGTGTGTGTGTGTGTGTGTGTGTGTAGACGCTGCAGCTGCTGGCTCAGACTTCAAACTGACCATGTGGAATCATAGGTTCCCATTTATCACCACTTCTAACATTAAAGCCACATGGTTCTGCTGTCACTTAATGATTTGCTTCCATTTCCCCCCTAGTGGTCCTTCCTACAGCTTAACCTGCAATGTTACATTACTTTTTGAGACACTGTGATATACTCTCAGAAATTTGAATACAATTACAATGTCCTACCAGGGTGCAGTTTGAACAGAAAGGTAAATGCAGAGGTGATATTCATCACAGTCATTCAGTCCTAGACCAACAGATTTCAATGGGATGATGAGTGAAGGATTTAGTGTCTATTTTTATCTAGCCCAGAGACAATGCACCACATCTACATTTAGATGGATTAAAAATCAAATGGCCTTGGATGCAACGTGTGGTTTATGATGATTAAACATGACGATAAAATCCCTTTTAAAACCTCAGAAGGCTGAATGTGGATTGCATGAAAAACAAAAAAAAAAAAAAAAAAAAAATGCCCCCAAAATCAAAAATGATTGTGCGCCCTCTTCTGTGAAAATGAAAAGCTGCCGTTTCCAAAGTGAAGTCCAGAGACCTCCAGAGGTCCTCACAGAGATTTCAGGTGAGAAAGTTAGCACATGTATTTGATTAATACTGCTATTATTACCTCAGTTAGGCTAATTAGGCTGTCACAACCACAGTGCGTTAAAATCAACTGTTATTGTGAGACCTCACCGACGTTGTTCTCCACCTTCAGTAAGTTATGTAATGTGATCTTACACCAAAATTCGACAGGTTTGGGTGCTTTTGTGACTCTGTCCTGTGGCATCGGGGGTCTGGGGTTGACTGCTGCTGTGCCTCGGCGATATCTCATGAGGAAAAAAGTTTGGAAAGAGAGTTTGGCAACACCTTGGCTTCAAATCCAATTCTTGAGTCACTTGCCCTAGGGTAACCCTGCCGCCGTCAAACATCAAAGAGGCTTTGACAGCCCGATGCGCTCCTGGTCTTCACCGCGCTGCATTAATAATTAGTCATGGAGGTTAACACTGTGACTGCTAATCAGATCACAGAAAAAATGAGTCCTGATATTAGTTTTACATGATATAGATAGTGAACGGGCAGCACCATTATACATACAATGTCGCCACATGCGCGCAATGGTTAAGATCCTAATTTCCTCTCCATTCACGCAGCTGCATGCTTTCATCTGCACTCCACAATGACAGACAGAAAACACGCTGGCACAATTGAACAGACACTATTGAATTACAGCAGCCGCACTACTTTTACTCACTTGTGTATGCGAGAAATCCAAAATTCCGCTCCTCTGCGACGTGCGCTCTTCTCTTGAAAGTAGCTGTCAGTGCGTAATGGTGCGTAATGGCAATATAAGTCCACGACACGCTCTTTGCATAGCTGTACGCCTCCACATTCTCTCTCTCTGTCTGTCTCTCGCTCTCTCTTACGCACATCCACGCGCACACACACTATCACTCTCTCTCCAGAGGGCTGGTAGTTCGCTTAGGCGTCACATGATCGGAGCTAGGTATGTTATACCAGTCAAATTAGGGGGGTCGGCTCATGAAGGCTCGCCTGCTCGGCGCGCCGCAATTGGCTCTCGGTGGAGAGAGGCCGGATCAGGGTTTGGCGTCAATGGAGGAAGGGAGGGAGCGAGAGAGGATGTGTGTGTGTGTGTGTGTGTGTGTGTGTGTGTGTGTGTGTGTGTGTGTGTGTGTGTGTGTGTGTGTGTGTGTGTGTGTGTGTCATAAAATCACTTTCATCATACTCTTATAATAACTATAGGGGACTTGGATAGGTCATGCTATTCTGTGTTACATGTGACATAATGTGGTATAATGTTTCTATAATTTAATGGTGCTTTTCTGGTGTGGTATCTTTCAGTCATGTCATATAGGAATACATTATTTTCATATAATCTTACCTTAAAGGAGCAGTGTGTAATAATTACAGGGGATGTAGTGGCATCTAGCAATAAGGATCGCAGAATGCAACCAGCTGAAATATTATCCAAAGAGAATTCATACAGGAGGTTTTAACTGAGAGACGAAATATTCATAGTGGTCTCTTCCTCTCCAAAACAAATGGATCTGGGGATTTAAAGTAGAAAAACACAGAATAAAGTAAATAGTAGTAGTAGTAGTTTAAAAAATTGTGTTTTTATGATGCTGTTTGGCATAGCAGAGAGAGGCTGCTAGCCCAGCACCTGATCTGTGCTCACCCTTTTTCTCCAATTACTTAAGATCCAGACAATCAGGAGGTTCTCACCAGAAGCTGAATTATCCACAGAGGTGTCTTCCTATCCAAAACAAACAGACTAGATGATTAAAAGTTAAAATAACAAATAAAACAGTTTCAAACCACAAATCAATGTTTCTCCAATGCTATTTAGCATGTTGGAGAGAGGTTGCTATCCTCGCCCTTATCTGTGCTAAAATTTTTAACTTAAGATCTGGAGGTTTAGGAGGTTCTTAACCGAAGCTGAATTATCTGCAGAGGTCTCTGCTTCTCTACAACAAACAGACACAGTAATTTAAAGTGGAAAAAACACTGAATAAAGCAGTTTCACGTTACAAAACAGTGTTTCTCAAATGCTTTTTGGCATGTTGGAGATTGGCCACTAGCCTAGCACCTAATCTATGCTCACCTCTTTTCTCTGATAAATTAAGCTCCAGATGTTCAAGAGCTTTTAACCGGGAGAAGAATTATCCAGAGAAGTCTCTTTCTCTCCTGAACAAACAGACCCAGTGATTTAAACTGTTAAAAATACTGAATAAAGCAGTTTCATGATTAAAATAAATGTTTTTCTAATGCTATTCAGCTCAAGACAGAGAGGTGACTTATGCAAGAACGTGAAGCCCCTTTCTACAGCCAGTATTTTGTCAATCTGTCCTGGGCTACTAACATAGTTAGTAGCTGTATGTTAATTCATATGGACTAATATACCTGATGATATTTAAACTGACAAGAAAGGTGTAACCTTGAGAGAAAAGTAACAGTACAAATCTCACCTTTTTAGCTCCTAATAGTCGTCTGCTGCCTGGACAGCACACTGAGCTCTTAGCCTGTTTTAGATGCCCGTGGCTAAATAGGTGGCTGAGTGACTGAATGAATGAGGGAGCCATTGAGTAGGTAAGTGAGTGTGTTTACATGCTGCCTAATAACATCAGTAATAGAAGTTTTGCTTTCACTCCAGCTGAGCAGACCTCATATAAACACCTCCGCCGGGCTGAAGTAACTTTGCTGGCTCCAACCTAATTAGATTTGCCTGCGTAGGTTAGATTACCTTTCAGTGTGTTTGGATAAATGATCCACTCTCAGCCTGCTTGTAAACATTAGGAGTGTTTCAGTGTGTACTTGTATACAGTAAAGAGTCAGCGGCTATTATGCTGTGTAAAAGGATACACAATGTCACACAGTGAGGAGGTTTGCTTTGCATAGGACTCTGCTTCTTCTGCTATTACCATTGTTACTGCCACTACTACTACTGTTACTGCTACTTCTGCTGCTACTTGTGGTACTGCTAATGACACTTGTTCCATTTACCTTGGAAGTCAGAGCTGGGAATGACATCCCACCTGCGTTTACCATGTTGCAGTACAAGTCAGAAACCAAGCTTTTGTGGGCAACACCAGTCCTAGCTGAGATAGCTATTGTTTGCAATACCAACCAAACTCAATAAGCACACAGTGAAGCCGGTAGCAGTCGCATGCTGCTAAAGATGGCATCTGTGTAGTAGGTTAAAAAACAAGGTGCAATACCTCTTTATATCACTGTCTTAATGGCAATATTTTAACCATAGCATTCCTCTATGCAATTATTCAAATGTGCAATATTTTTCTAATTCTTGAATGTAGGCCATATTTCACATGCAACACATATTGTATATATTCTTTTTGTTATTCTTACTCGTGCATATTTCTGCTGTTCATTGCACGCATATTTGTATTTTTATATTTCTAACTTTCACACTAGTTTTATACATTGCATTGTAGCATAAGGCACAGTTTTATATTTCACAGACTTCACACACTCAACACATTATCCATATTATCATTTAAATATTCATTGTGTCCTCGTAAGGGTCGCGGAGCCAATCCCAGCGGTCATTGGGCGGAAGGTGGGGTACACCCTGGACAGGTCGCCAGACTATCGCAGGGCCGACATATATAGACAGTCTGGAACTCACAGTCACACCTAAGGGAAATTTAGAGTCACCAGTCAACCTGAGCTGCATGTCTTTGGACTGTGGGAGGAAGCCGGAGACCCCGGAGAGAACCCACGCAGACACGGGGAGAACATGCAAACTCCGCACAGAGGGCCCCCGCCCATGGACTGAACCCTGTTCCAACCGGGTTTCGATCCAAGGACCCCCACCGTGCCACCCTCATCTAAATGTTCACATACTAATTGCCAATTGTTTATTACTGTATTTCTTTACACTCAGAATATTATACATATTTTTATTTTAAATATTTACATACTGGTGCTAATTGTTCACCATTATTGTTATTCTATTTTATTTTTTTATATACTTGTGTTGGTATTCTACTTGCTATAACTCTATGCTTGCATCAGAGTAACTGTAATACACAATTTCCCCCTTGGGGATCAATAACAGTATATTTGATTCTGATATCAAAGGCAAGGAAAATAAGACCAATGTCATTATATGGGTTTGAGGTCTTGTTCGAATTAGTTGTGCAACAAATAGAAAAGCGGAGACAAGTTAAAACCCATCTTACTTTCTTACCTCATTGTTGGTTTCAAACAAAGCCCTTCCAATATGATGTCAAAAACGTAGGAGATTGGGGTTTCCAAAGTTTTTCGACTGTCAGACAAGTAGTGATTACTCTGGCATGACTTGGGCAGGGGCTCCTGAATACAACAAAGCCATCGTTAATGTTATTAGTAACACCTGTGCTTTTGTCAAAATGTCTGCAGTGAAAAAGGCCATCTATAATCCCTACCACTTACTGCTACATACAGAAAACCCCTACTGTGATTTTGCCTGTGATAACATTTTATGTTGTTTGTTTAATGTTTTTCCATCTTAGTACTTTTGCTTTCCCACAAAATAAATGGACCATGGCCCATTAACCAAAGTTTCTGCCTCTCTCAGTTGATACTGACCTGGAATCAGAAAGAAGTCCTTCCTGTAAGGTTGTTAGTTGCAAAGTGCTTGAAGAGAAGCAGCGCGGTATCTATTCACTGCATCCAGTCAACACTTCTCTGTTTTCCCACACAGATTGCATCTTTGCTCACATCAGTAGTCAGCTTGTTAAATATATTAGGAAGTCCTGTTTTCTGGTTTGGCTCTACAGAAGTTATCTCTGTGACCAATTTTGGGTCCCAAGATATATATTCTAAGTCTAATTTGATCTTTTATTTGAGGAAATGCTGGGCTCGTAGGACTTCTGACCAAGAGAGTCTAATGAAGTCCACAGAGGTTCTTTTCTCTGCCCCACATACTAATTGGTTTCGGCTGCTCTATTCAAACTCACAAACACCAACACGTATGCACATTACGCAAGCACCAGATGGACCTAATGAGTCAAATTGATTTATTTCCTCTGGTAAGGCTTGCAATGTGCCAAAAGTGAAATGGGGAAAATGTGTGCATCTTGGGCGCATTTTTCAAGGTTGTAATGATTACAGAAGATATCCCTAACTAAGCTGGCACTCTGACCAAGAAGCACTTGAAAGGAGGTTCTGGTGAATACCTTTTAGCCTGTATCAGTTTCTTATCCATTTTGGACAAGATGGTTAACATGGAACCCCAAATGCAGTGTTAGGGAGAGTACTGAAAGTGAATGTGAAAAATATAATTTGTTTTTAAGTTAAAAGTACCTGCTTCATAAATTATTTAAAGAACAAGTTACTTTCCAGTTTAACAGTTTTTAGGGTGTGCAAACCAATGTGAAATAATAAAGAAAACAACACTTGTTAATAAAGCTTTTTCAATGACAGTACAATCATTAATGCCATTATTGTAACAAAAAAAAGTTACACATGAAATATTAACATAGCTAACTTTAGCTAGCTAACAACATTTTCACCTGTGGTATGTGCAACTCAACGTATCCACATACAACGGTTCGTATAATATCTTACGTATTAGCACCCTGCAATGATGTTACATACTTAACGTAAAGATACATACACACTTAACGTACAGTAACATATAAGGTTAAGTTACATACTTAATGTTAAGTTACTGTGGTTAGGTTTAGGAAATGAAACATGGTGAAAACATACTTTAAAATGAGGTTCACTCAGAGTTCACACTGTTCTAAACTCCCATCTCCTGGGGAAAGTTGTTCCTGTCAATGCAGTGGTCATGTGACTGCAGCCTGCACAAATTACTGGCACATGATTGCATACGACATGTACAAATTGGTGCAATAAGTTTCGAAGGAAAATGTACAAACAGTGCACAAGAATGGCCTGGTGCAACTTGCTTAAGTGTGCTTGCAGAGGTTAGAAGAGAAGTTTTTCAAAGTGTAGATTTCATTTTTTTCAGAAGGCAAGGCAAGTACTTCATCATGTAACTGTTGTCTGGTTTAGATTTGGTATAAATACTGTGGCCAGATGTGGCCTGGGATTGTCGCTGGAAGCTGCCGCTTGTTCTGGGTTTTGCTCCGTCATCATCGCATTGTGGTCAAAAGACAGGTGGTGCTTCTTTTTCCTCCAGGCAGCTGGAAACTTGGCATCCACACGAGATGTTCCTTACTTGCTCTCCTCCCTACACTCAATCCTTTCATTTAGTTAGACTGGTTGTGTAAAAGCTATAAACGGCAAATGTAGGGAAGTAAAAATTTGATTATTGGATCAAAAATATAATATTCGTAAAATATACTGGAAGAATATAAATACAGTTAACAAAAAGGAACATGAAAAGCCCCTTTGACCCAAAGTTTAAGGGAGCCCCCTGGCATTCACTTGCAAAATGTTACTCAAATTAACAAGTACTAGCAAGAAAAAAAGAAAGAATGAAAGACTCAAAATGACCCCAAAAAGACACAAAAACAGAAGAGAGATGCAAAGGAACTTCAAAGAAGACACAACATAACAAACAAAAAAAAAATGAGCAAAACAACCTCAAAGAGACATGAAGCAACTACAGGGAGACACAAAACAAATACAAGGTGGCATAAAATGGCAACAAAGCAACACAAAAAAGCCACAAAAGACAAAAACAAAATGACTTCAAAGAGAGACAAAATGCCCTCAATAAGACACCAAATTACCTCAAATAGACCTCAAAGACTACAAAAAGAAACAAAACAACCACATGGAGACACAATGTGACAAAAAGAGATTCAAAATGATCCAAAAGAGACATAAAATAATCACAAGGAAACACATAATAATCACAAAGATACACAAAATAACCAACAAAGAATGTATAATAACTGCAACGAGATGCAAAAACATCACAAAGTCTGTGTGTCTCGCACCTATATGAGGGGTGGTGGGGCCCTTTGCATGTCTGTGCCCAGGGGCTCATTGCCTTGTAATCATGGTTACACCATCCCCGCCCAAATACATTAAAATAATGTATAAATATAATTGTAGAATGTTATGATTTTGGTAGTACTGGCACTTGGGTCTTTGTTGGAATCCCTGAGTAGAGACTTGAGATTATACACAGTTGTATTTACCCCTTCTAAACTGTAACCAGCTTTAGCTTCAACAGCCAGCTGACCCAGACCCGTTTAAACCCTGCCATGTAAACAGGAAGCTGTAGCGGTTCACTGGGTGATTGGAGCAGGCTTGTGGCTGAATTTACACTACCTTGTCAGAAGTGATTATTTTCCCCTCACCTGACAACATGCAAATCTGATTCAGGCTTTTTCGAGTGTTGATGGATGTGATCTCTGCTACATCAGTGAAAAAAAAAACATTAATAAACACTAATCTAACTGTGACCTCTTCTGTTTTTTTCTGTTTTCTGTTTTCTCTGAGATGTTCAAAATATATTTCTAGGAAAAGTGTTACAGAGGCTACATTTATTACATGACGCTTCACCCTTTGCCTAAAGTTTCTGTATTTCCTCAAGTAACCAACACATGCACAAACACACACACACACACACAGACATCTATTTTCAGACAGTCCCCTGAGACACTCACAGTACTAACAGCAACATCAAATATTTGTAAAAACCCATCTTGTTGTTGGGAACAAAGATTCCCTCCGAGAATTATGCAACAAGTTTTTCTTTTAATAAAGCTGCAAAGAACCTCAACCTTTCCACCCCCAACCATCACTACCACTGCCACCAACACAAACACTGTTCCTGTGTCTAATGCACTACTTAGACGGCTTAGTTGTCTTTTAGTTACACCGACAAGTCTCATCCTATTTAATGGATTAAGTGTCCTTGCCTTTTACCTACAAACTGAGTCTCATTCAAGGGTATGGAGTCTTTCATACAGAGCTGCAGTGCAGCAAATAACCATTGTAGAATCTTATTGACTCTGAATTGTACATGATGATGTTTGTGGGTGTTTAAACTTTGCAAGGCATAAATCTGCTTACTTCAAATTAAAGTCTGATAGGCTAGCTACAGATACATGATTATTGGCCAATAAGTCTGAAGAATTGCAGTGCTATTTTCTGCAACTGTAACTGCTGCAACTGCTTATCCAGTTTCTGAGTTGCAGGTTAATCGAGGTAGTGCAGACATTCTTCTCCATCCTCCAGCTCCCCCTGGGGGATCTTGAATTGTTCCCAGGCCAGATGGGATTTCCAGCCAGAGTGTTATGCCATGCCGTCTGCTCCAAAAATGGCTGCCTGTGCTTGGAGGAGTCTAGGGGGCATCACAATTAGATGCTGAGCCATCTAAACTAACCCAGTGAAACTTTCCATTCTAGCGTAGAGAGTGTGCGATGATTATAGTGGCAGATTTACTGTTCAAAATTCCTAGTAGTTTTTGGTGCAACGGGTCAAAGAGCAGACTTAACATCTCCCAGCATATTATCACTCCCAACTTGCCCCCACCGTAACTTTGTGGGGATGACATAAGTCACATAAATCACGTGACATATGGCACTAGCACACTAAATTGTTAATTAAAATAACTTGGTTACCTCTTGGTTTCACACAGAAAACAAACACCGGGCTCCCGAGTGAAAGTCCAAAATTTCTTTGGCCCATACACCTCAATATGCAGCACCCCCCCCCAGAGCTTTTTGCTTTTTATATTAAGTTATTTGCTCTGAGTGTTAAAAAAGGCTGCCGGTAAAGGGTGCCTCAGTGCGTCGATATCTGATGCTGAGGTCCACTGAACAAGTGTTGGTATTTGACAAATTGGGAGTGAGACTGGGTTGTAATTCCATTTGGTGAGTGGCAGGCTAAAATAAAAGATTTTATCAGTTCTTTTTAGCTAGCTTATTAACTTGTGGGTTGGTTTAAAAGTCTTTCAAGATTTAATCAAGAGGGTGTGAGATCAAAACAAATTTATTATGTAAGGTAACACTGTTTTTCTTCAACCATGGAGCTTTTTAGCAGAAACATTTCCTGATGGTTTGTGTTATTTTTCACTGGTGTAAGTATGCTTTGTTCTTTCTGACATGAGATTACACAACAGGCTCGTCATTGTGAGTTCTCTGATAAGTGTTTGGTGTTTCTGAGCCTTCAGGAAAAACATCTCATTGCTATTCCATTGTAAAACAATCCTTCTGCATAGGTATCAGATTAAAAAATCAAGCATCCATTGAGCTTTTTTTTTTTTTTTACACCACAACCTCACTCTCTAATTTCTTTCCATGATACCAGACTTTGTCAAATGGAATGGAAATATGAGTGTTATTATGTGTGAGTGGTGCAGTGATGTGTGGCTCTTGGTGCGAGATTGCAGTGAAGCCAAACATGACACTTTGGTCAGAAGTCCAGATATGATTCAAGGTTAAAGAGTGGGAGAGAAAGAGAGAGAGACAGGTTAATGAACCGAGACTTCAGACATAATGACGCACATGATGTGTGACAGAGTTCACTGTTCCACACCACATTCATTTTGCATTTTTAACTGTTTTTGTCAGCGCTGGTGCTTCCGCTCTGTTACTCTATGTCCATACATCCTGCTCATATTTACTCTTCTTCCCTTTTCATTTGCTAAACCTATAAAAACACGGCCAGGCCAGAGTTCACCGCCTGCCTTTCAAGGTCATGAACCAATTTTGTTGTCAACAAACCTAAGGGGTTACTTTTTTACTGCTGCCTGCCTACGTATGCTTACACACACACTTGTTTGTGGGATGCAATTTTCCCTAACATTACTGATATTGTCTTTTTTTTTTTTTTTTACATCTCTTAATGATCTTACCTCTTCCACAGAAGAATTCTCTCTCACTGTGGATTTTTTGTGTGAATATTTAACAACATGGGGCCTGTGCAAATAGGTTAGTCACTATTCAACTTGATATGTGAAACCAGATATTCCATTTAAATAAACAAATGCAGCAGTGTTGTCCCTCTCTCTGTAAGTGGGTGTTTGATAAATACCTGATGTTAATGTGGAAGAAAGGCAGTTTACTCAGACCCAAACCCCACGGATGGCACCAAAATAAGCAAAATCCCCATATTGCCTGCTGTGAGATTAATGTCCCTGCTTTGTTGTCTCTGCTAATGCTCTCTACTGGCTGGTGGCCAAGTGGATCAGGTGCATAAAAGATGGTCTTGTTTGCCTTTCATTTGACTGAATTTCTCAGTCAACGGTTTATTAATGGAGAAAAATACTTTAGAGTACCAAACAGGTAGTTTAGTATACTTGTTTGTTTCAGCTATAATAAGTCAAATGTTGCATTCGATAAAACCAAACCCAATTGCTAAAACAAAGGCTGACATTGTTAATTTCTGCAGACCATGAATATGTTACATTTGCACATTATTATGTAGCTGTTATCTAGCTGTTTCAACAACAGTGTGGTAAATTTGTCCTTAGGTTTAAAGACAAAAACCTCTTTGTTACGGTAAGGAAAAGATAATGTTTTGACTCAAAATAGCCACTTTTTGTGGCACTATCCCCAGCATTGCGTTGCTAAAAAACAACCATTTTGTTGTGTGTTGGTCTTCAACAGTGGTTCCTAGTTTGGTATGCATCCTGCCTAGATGCCAAGCAATTTACCATGTCCTACCCCTCCCACTGACAAAGTCAGCTCATATATGACATCACATATGAAATGCTGCACATATGCACACATGATTGCACATATGATTGGTATGGAACAAACATATGTGCAGAAATGTAAAATACCAACATTTGCTTCTGGCAACTGGGCTGAAAAACCAACATAATAATCGTGTTTTTATCATGTTAACAACTACCTTGTGAACCTCTTGGAGCATTTAGGAGCTAAAAAGACAGAAATTTCCTTCAGGCTCTCACCACATTCTGAAAAAATTGACATGCCCCTTGGCGTCTCATGGCAACACGCGCTTGAATGTATGTATATGATCCATAGCTGAAAAAAATTGGGTGTTTAGTGAAAAAAAGTAAGTAAGTGTTGTAAAATCGTTCCGTTAGGTTTGGGCAACAAATCTAAAAGGTTAGATTTAGGAAAAAAGAACATGATTCGGGGTAATATAGGTTCACTTGCTCCATGAGGTAACATGATGTAAAAATACTGTCTGTTTAACCCCTACTGTCCGCAGATGACACAGCTTTCATTTGCCTCATTGAGGTTTTAGTTTACCTGCCATCATGAGGACACTTCATTATTCAGGCCTCCGTTGCTGTTGAACTGTTACAGTTGTGATCCTTAAAATTCCAGTTTAGTTCATACTGCGACACCTTTGGTAAAGGTAGATTCAACAGCAGAGCAAATTGTACATATTGTTGACAGCCCTCCTTGAGAGGCAGTGGGCTGAGAGGATTCATAATGTTGCTTTGTTTTAAACTTTAAGGATTGTACCTTTAAAGGTGTGACCTTTTGCTGCTGGGATCTGCTACACTGTGAAAAAGTAATAATACATTCAGTATTCACACCATTGTTTTCCAAAACTATCCAGATCCCAGATACTGCTGTTTCAGGACAGAGGCTGCAGTGTTTAGCATTACTGTCATGGCTATTGCCATGCTCCGCAGAGAATATTATGCCTCCAAGTCCTGGATCTGTAGTCCTAATCCAAACCGTTTACAGACACAGAGAACAAAGCTTTGCCTTTATTCAAACTCCAAAACAGGGGTATTATATATCCCCTTCCTCCTGTCTGTTCTGAGCTAAAAATGGTTTGCTTCAGTATGTACATGATGGTGGCCAACTTGTGATTTAATGACATTAAGTTATGTCTCTGCCTATTCACAGATCCCAGTGATGGGAAGAGACAGAGATTATGTGATGAGGGAGAAATGTATTGTCAAACACTGGGCTGCCTGCTCACATTCAAATAATCAAAATAGATTTAAAGGGAATTAACAGAAATGAGAAAAGTACAATATGTAAGATACAATGTCATCCAAGTATGCTGTTAGCATAATTGCAGCTGGTGGCTTAGCATACCAGCCATTTAGTGGATGATCTTATCCAGACTAACAGCTCACATAACAGTAAGTTAATACCTTTATAGCGAGAAGGTGCAGTGGGAGCTTAATTTGTCATGCTGTGTCATAGTCCTACCAAAAACTATAAACCAGTGCATTGTCTTCAGTGGTAAACAATTCATGATGTTTGTATAAAATGTAGACAGTAAAAAGATTAGTTCCACTTTTTAGGATGTGCATTTATTGTTTTTTTGACAAAAGTTAGAGAAGATGACTGATAACCTATTCTTCGTACAAACAGCCCTTTGGAGCAATGCAGGTTTGTTTTTTGGAATACTGGTTTGTCTTTCCAAGGAGGCAGTTTTTGGACTATTGGGGCTTCGGAATTTTGAGCCGTCCAGAACTGTGCAAAAGTCATTGTAGAGGCAAGCAGACATTTTCCAAAGGGCAGTTTCTTGGTGAGGCTCAGGGACTACCTTTTTTTTTGTCTCGGTTTTTGCGCGAATTGAAGGGGCTTTATGCTAAATGCAGATTGTGTGAGTTATCTGGACAGCTAATGGCCCAATACTTCTTTGAATTTGCAGTCAAAAGTGGCAACAATGAGCTTGTCAGTGGGACATATATTACGCTAACATGAACATGCAGACAGACCAGCTTTACCACAACAAACAACAGAGAAGCTGGGATTAAAACACACACAGGGGCCACAACAAACCACAGAGGAGCTCGGAATTCAGCACACACAGGGGAAGCATTACTTCATTCTGTGCTCAGGATGCCATTACTCCACTATATCTTTACATAGCAAATGGTGGTTTGGTGCTATATTAATGCTCAGAATGTTGCACACAGAACTTTTGAGTTTAGAGATGCTGGTGGATCTTTCTTTCTTCAGACAGAGCCAGGCTCGCCGTTTCCCCTGCTGCCAGTCTATGCTCAGATAAGCTAACAGGCTGCTAACTATAGCTTCATATACTGTAGGCTATATAAATAAAATAAGTGAACTGTATTTTATAAAATTTCAAAACTACTCCTTTAAAAGGAATTGACTCAGCCCCTCAAGAGAGACATTACATGGATTAACACAGCCCATGATTGTGCAGACTTTGGCTATGTTTCTCTTTGGTTTAACTCCGTCCACAGCACCTCGCAGCTGTGACAGCATAACAACAACAAAAAGCTGTTTTATAAAGCAGCTCAGTGGTGAGGTAAGTGGAAAAACAGAAAGGCTACATTGTTGTTATTGGTAATACTACTGGTACTTTTATTGAGTCTTTTAAAATTTGACACAGTTACGTCTCCTCGATTATTTACTCAGCATTAATTTGCAGCGTGTACAGCGGAATCTGTCACTTTGAATTAGGCACCGTCATTCTATACGCTCGTAACTGATCACATAGCTTTGCTGAGCTAAATTTAGACTTGGTTCCAGTAAATGTTTGAGGAAATCACTTTGAAACTTGCACAAAAATCTTAATATACTTTGTTTGAGTTGAAGGAGTTTTAATGAAAAGTGTTGTGTCCAGTCTTACTGTAGCCTGTCCAACTTCAGTAGCCCTCAAGCAACTCCCTGCAAACTTCAAGTGTGCCTCTTTTTTCTTCCTTTTTTTTCAAGTGCTCATTTCTGTTTGCCCAAAGTTTCCCTGAGCTAAGCCTCCCTGACCTATTACCCAAAGTCCCACAAAACTGGGTTTGTTCAAGTACCTTTAAAAAACACACGTTTTTGCCAGATGTTGTTCCTTGTTTCTTTCCACACACTCATAAAAAATTATGTTTAGAAAGAAAAAAAGGAACGTTGTGATGACATCAGGATCTGCTTGTTGTTGTCCAGAGCTGAGAGAGAGTGATGTGATTTAGTGGGTATACGAAAATGAAATAATTTGTGGTGAGTGCACCTCAGTGAAAAGCAGATCAGTCTTTCTGCGGTCTCATTCCACCTTGTTTAAAGTTTCTACAATGCGGCCGTTCCCTTCCTGCTTCTCTCTGAATGAACTGTCCTCCTGTCTGTCCTTGACTCCTGCTTCCTTCAAAACACCTCATTTAATAGCGTGTTTACATCCAGGCAGAGCTACTCCTCTGCCTCTTAAAGTCATTATGTTTAATGGGTCGTTCAGCACCAACTGTTCCTCTGAGCATTTGCAGGAATCTGTTTAGTCACTTTTTCTCCCCTTTGCTAGCGTCTACATAACAGCATACTAAGACAATAATAAACACCCTGTTCAAAGATTCTCTGTGCATGGATCTTGAGCAGAAATTAAAACACATATATATATTGTATTACTTATAATTTCCAATTTAAATAGACATTCTTTGATTAGTTTCCTACCCTCCAGACAGCCTTAGCTTTTAATATAATTCAGTATTGGCAGAAAATCAATTTGCAAAACTGTCTAATTTGGCTGGTAATCCATCACTGATAATGTCATTATCATGTCATTATCACAGCAATGTGAGTAAGGATTATTATGAAAATTGTCCTTGTTGGAGCATCTAAGGGCAGAGTGACTTCATGGTCACAGCAACATCTGTGGATTATCCAGGAACTAAATTAACCAGAACATTATGCTGGTTAGATTAATCACTGTCGAGTGTCACAATAGAATTCCTCAACCTTTTGAGCACCAAACCAAAACTATACCACATGTAAACAGTATATGTTTTTTTGTGATTTGGCTGAGATGACTCTGATCAATATTTTTATCTAATGCTAAGTATGACAAAATTTCACACAAATGTCTAACAGGTGAAATGAATCAAGTATTAGTAGTATTAGAAGTATTAACACTTTATGTCCAAATGGTTAAGGGTCAGCTTCACAATGACATGGTAATATTCTTCACACTTTTCTAGACATTATTCAACATCACTCAGGGACAAAAGGGGAGACATTTGGTCAAATACTGAATTCATGACTATAATCTCGGGTGCCCACCTTGAAACTGTGCTGATTGTTTAGATCTGTGGTTCATTCAACTAGTAGAATAATGTTGGTGACTTGGTAAGTTTTGACCTGACATTATAACAGCCCCTAACAAATACAGAATAACTCACAACACTCAGGAACTTGGAAATGTCCGAGACTTGTGATGAGGCACATTGCAAAACCCTGTAAAACTATCTTTTACTTTGATAGCTTCGATGACATCTACCTCATTTTAACCCTCATTGAGCTTTCCCACTATAAATCCATAGCAAACATAAAAAAAATGTTATGAAGGTTTCCACTACATTGCTGCTTATATCAGTCCTGCTGGCACAGACAGATAATGCCACTATTACAACTTCAGACTTGGTATTACATTTACATTTATATCACAACTCTGTCAGGTTTTCTATTTATTTTCAACACAAGATGTAAACAGATACAGGGGACAGTGGTTAATCCAGGTATGAGGCAAACATTATGTATAGTTCTGTGTGTTCAAGTACTTTAATCTGTTTACTAAATCAACCATTTGAAGGCAGAACTCATTTTCATGGGAGGAGGCTCAGCACTCTGTGTAGTCTTATGAGTTACTACCAGGAATAGAATTAATCGGCCACCTTAAATCGTCATTCTGCAGACAAACAACAACATACAATAATCAGATTGTGTCGCTTTATGTTTGGTATTACTGTGATGCAGTTCATCAACCTCAGAAGATATGGGTGAACACAAACATAGTCAAACCTCATATCAAAATTTGTCAAAACAGTAAAGGATTTCTAGCTCTTCTACATTCTTCTTATTGGACATTCATAAAAACATCAACATACAATATAGATTTATTATTAGAGACACAAATGTAAAAGGCTTTTTTAGCTCTAATGTAAGCAAACGAGTGGGGAACATACACCGATCAGCCAAAACATTATAACAACCGGCAGATAAAGTGAATGACATTGATCACCTTGTTGCAATGCCATGTTCTGCTGTGAAACCTTTGCTCCTGGCATTCATGTAGATGCCACTTGACACGCAGCACCCACCCAAAAACTGTTACAGACCAAGTGCACCCCCTCATGGCAACGGCACCTCCTGATGGCAGCGGCCCCCCAGCAGGACAGTGCACTATGCCACACATCAAAAACTTTGAAGGAATGGCCGAAGAGATGTGACATAGAGCTAAAGGTGTTGACTTGACCACACACCCCAGATCACAACTGATCAAGCATTCGTAGGATGTGCCGGTACCCTAAAGGTACCCACAATGCCCTCTTGGTAACGGCACTCCGTGATGGCAGTGGCCCCCCTGGCAGCACAGTGCACCATAGCACATGTCAAAAACTGTTCAGGAATGGTCGAAGGAATGTGACAAAGAGCTCAGGGTACTTAATTAATAAAGTACCTCTTATTGCCAGTAGCCCAGAGGCTCCTCAGGTGATTCTTGACAGTTTTTTGAGTGTGGAATGGTTTGTGGTCCTCCTGAGGGGTGCTGTTGCCATGTTGGAAGTGGAAGGGCACATGGTTTGCAACACTGTTTGGGTGGAAGGAGAATGGCAAGTGGCTTTCACATGAATACCAGGTTTTCACGGCAAAACATTGCATTGTAACAAGGTGGTCAATGTTATTCACTTCAGTTGTCAGAGGTTTTAATGTTGTGGCTAATCGGGGTATTTCATCATACTGTATATACAATGTTAATTATCATTTTGTAAACACTATGATCAGTGGGCTGAATATACACAAATTCATACAGCCATAAGACAAAGATAAGAGACAGACAAAAATGCTCTTGTTGTACAAAAATCTCACTACAGGCTTTCAGTGCCATCAGAATACTTTTTTTGTCATCATCTTGTTGACACCTTACATGTCTATTTTTATGATCCAGCGAGCATTCCATATCATTGCAAAATATCAAAAATACATGTCTCGATGCGAAAATTCACAAGTTTCACTCAGTGATTAAACCAGGTTTCTGCAAGACACTGCACACAGCAAGTCAGTTCTGAAATCTACAAATGAAAATATACAGTGACACAATAAAAATGCATATTACTTTGAGATACACCTCTTTTTTTGTTGTTGCAATGACAACGACCACTTGAACACTGGAAGGCAATTATTCCTCAACATGCAAAAACTCAACAATTAAACTAATTATTGTAAAAGTTTATGAAAATCAATATACTTACACAACACATAGAACAGCGTAAACACCCCTCTAAGCCACCATCGTCACATTGACATTAACGAATCATCAAAAAGTGACATTTCACATGAGAACATACAGGTGTTGGGAGTTTGCAGTTCTTTATAATACCCAAATTCACTGCGCCTACACTCAGTGAAGGTAATAAGGGCAGTTGCATCTGGTCATGCACTGTGTGAGTGAGTATAGGAATGTACAGTAATCATGCATAATAAAGATACCCTGCTATACAGGCAATGAACACTCGGTGGCAGACTTTGCCCACTTTGTACACAGCTCCAGTCTGCCTCGGAATAAAATGTCAAGTCATGGCGAGGAGAGGGAGGGACATGCATAGGGGAAACATTACACTGGGAGTCAGGTATATTGCTTTTCGGAAAATGTGCATTTGTGATTCATCAAGAATTTTTTCCTAAAAAATGTGCACACGAAGACTTGACAAAAACTTGAAGACTGAGCTATAGTCCTCTCAGTTACTATCTCCAACTCAGCTTCCTATCTGCTTTCTTCCATTTTTCTCTCACTGCTGCCATCAAACAAACCAATCTCTGGATCGTCCTTCTCTCTTGTGACCTTGTCTTTAATTTCTTTCCATTTCTTTGTCACTATCCTACACCTTCTCAAGGATCTCTATTCCCTCTACTCCCACCTCCTCCCTCTATCTCTCTTCCTTCCTTCCGTCCTTCCTCCTCCTCTCTGCAGGGCAGCCGGAGAGACTGGCATTTCTCTAACAGCAGGAGAGGAATCTGCACCCAGCCCCAGCACACGCTGTGCAAAGAGAGAGTGGGTGTGGCATGGCAGACAGAGGTGTCTGTGTGTGTGTGTGTGTGTGTGTGTGTGTGTGTGTGTGTGTGTGTGTGTGTGTGTGTATGAACCTATGTGTTGGTCTTTGACTGGCAATAATGAACATGTGACCAGAACCCCCACACTCCAACGACCAACATTTGTCTGCTACCACTCTGTATGACGTCCACATCAGAGGCTCAGAGGGTCTTTATGAATGCTCCTCTCGTCACTAATTCATCTGGTTGGATTAAACTAGGGGTTTACACTGCAGCGCCCTCCAAACCTGCCTGTAATTTAAAATAGTTTGAAGTTATGATATAAATTGATTTCGTCTCTCCTATTTTGAGTCTTTGTCCCACTTCCATTTAGGCCTTTAATTTTAAGGGATATTCAGGCTCTAATTTTTGGAACCTGATGGCTGTAAACCAGGGGCCTGTTTCCCAACTGCCTTTGGGGGGTGGGGGGTCCTATCTTATCTAAGGATAGGTCTTTAGATATTACATAACAGTCTTAACTTTAGTACTTCCTAAGTTAGGAACCCAAAGTAAGACCATGTCCTAAATTAAAAATATCTGCCAAAAAGGCAGCATATATATATATATATATATATATTTATATATATATATATATATATATATATATATATATATATATATATATATATATATATATATAGGAAAAAATGTTAACCAGTTTATATCAGCTGCCAAGAAGATTCATTTGCAGATGCATCCTTTATGTCGGCAGAGAAAGACAAGGTTTTCACACAGCAAACGAGGTGATGATGGAGGGTGTTGTAATAATGTACTTTTTAACAGAAGCAGCATTGTGGATGCAGTTATAGTTAGGATAACATCAGTCAAGATAGTTGAGATAAGACAGGAGGTCTGAGACAGACAGACCTGAGTTTTGGAATCGCCTCTAGATCAATAACTTCAGCTATGACAGGACAAAAAATTAGGATATTTTTCTGTAATGAGGTCCCAGAAGTATACTTATGTCACAGAGTCAGTGACACACATGCTTAGCTTTTAATATAATTAAACAACTTGAGCCCTATTATTTTGCCTATATTTGTTCACATTTTTACAAAGTCACACCGTTAAAAGTATGCCAAATCAGCTATTAACAGGTCTTGTTTGCAATTCACCCCTAGGTTTACAACTATACTATACTAAATACTAGGTGCAACTATTATTGCAGTACTTTGTTATTGAAGAAAACTTAAAAATGTGATCAATCTCAGGCAAGTTCTGCCGGAGTGCCTTTTTCTATGATTAAAGAGCAGTTTTCTTTTCCACGATGAACAAAAAGATAAAAACATCCCCAGAAAGTGTAAGCCACACTGAATTTAAATGTAGGTCTATTGTGTCTGTGTGTTTAGATTTGAGTCATGACTCAGAGGATTATAATGTTTGATGCAAATTAAAGCAATCAAATGTTTAAATGTCCCATATTATGCTTATTATCAGCTTCATACTTGTACTTTGGATTTATACTAGGACATTTTTACATGTTTTAATGTCCAAACTACACTTTTTTGTCATACTGCCTGCTTGAATATATCTGTATCCACCCTCTGTCTTAAACACTCTGCTCTACTGCCTGTCTCTTTAAGCCCACCTCCAGGAAGAGCCCAGCCTGCTGTGATTGGTCAGTGTTTCCTGGTCTTCCACATCTCTCCTCATGGCACTTCAACAGTGTAACACTGTGCTGGCACTTGCTAGCTTTATAGACCAAATCACCATGATGTCGCTCTGGCAACTGTTTTGAATTGCAGAGATGAGAAATTGTCAAATTCCTTTATTTCTGTTGTCATTTTTAGCTGTAACCGTAGTGTTTGAAGATTTATAGTTAAACACAATTGTCAGACCTATCTGAAGTTCCTGCTGAGTCTATTTTATGTAATGTGTTGCTTTGCTAGTGACTTTGATAAACCAAATCTGCTTAAGCTTAGCAATGTAATGCTGTGGATAGGGCCACAACAAAACGTATCTAGCCACCTAAAAAACAGAACAACCCCCCCAAAACCCCAATATCACTGTCAGTGTATGCTATCTGGAATATTTCTCCACTTTTCCAAACACAATAGCTGATAGAGGCAGTGATGGGCCGAAAACATCGTCATTCCGTACCGTATAAAAAAATTGTTTTAGGTTGGCCCTTTTAGGTGGCTAAAAAACAAAAAATTAAGGCAACTTTTCTTAGCGCCATTTGATTGAATGTCTGTGATGTGAGGGCTTTCTTCCAGGAAGTTATTGTAAAAAAAACATTGTAATTTAGTCTATAGACAGTTTCATTACTATTATGTTGCAAGGGCAACAGCTTTGGTCCCTGTGTACATCCTGTCAGCTATTACATTAACAAATTTTCCAACAAGAAATACACTTGGTCTCATTTAAATTGTTTATGCTGTTAAGTCTGAAAAGGTCTATAAAGTGTGATTGTGACATCACAAATTTGCAGAAGTTTTAACAGCTCGTAAAAGCCATAGTTTCTGAATACAGACGGTGTGCATCCCCCTATGTTATTTCAAAGTATTTACTTACTTTATGCCTGCTTTTAAATAAAAAAAAAAGATTAGAAATCAGATTTTTTTTTTTTTTTACAATATAGGACCATTAAGGAAACGTAATTGCCTACATGAGCCATGTGTTACAGTCACTGTGGCAGCTGACTGCGGACTGTGATGATAACCAGACCATATCAACAAGCCGACGACAAAAACTTTAAACATCGCTTTTAGAACATCAACATGCACCTGTCTCATTGCCCCATGTCCTCGCCCCCTTCAACTCCCCTGCACCCCATGGGGAGGAAAGCCTTGCAGTTTGAGAAATCCTTGGATTGAACTAATTGTTAGCAGCCTCTATTTCAGCTTCAAGAGATTAGTCACAGCTAGATGATAATGATGATGGTTAAGTATAAATCACTAACACCTGTCCTCACGGTGACCAATTACTCCAATGGATTACAGTCGAGGCTTTGCCAAAAATATCCTCAAAGCACCTGATACAAGCTGGCATCTATTGCTCATCAAGAACTCTGCTTTCATTCGGGGACTAGCTTCAATTTAATTTAGTGTCTTGCACTTCCTTGGACTCATGCCAAATGTTAACAGTGTCAACACATGCTGAGGACAAGGGCAAAAGTAAAAACTTTTAACGCAAAAATGTGTCTGGTGATGGGAGTAAACAGAGAAATTTAAAAAGTTGAGCTTGGAATGATAGTCAGTGGGGAGGGGAGGGACGGCCATCGCTCACTCGGCAGCTCTGTCATACTCTAAATGAAAAGTAAAGCTATATAACAGGGTGAGTTAGAGAAAAGATGAAGAACAGCAGCAGGTCAGTCAGGGATGAGTGCCCACTGTGTCGGTGTGATGTGCGTGTTTGGCTTCACCGGTGATAAGAGAGGAAGAGGGCAAGTCACGGGTCGATCCTTCTGCTCCTTTTAAAGTGACAAATGACTGTACGGGAGGTGAACGTAGATAAGCGGGGGCGGGGGATGAGTCATGGCGGAAAGGCAGAGAAGAGTGGCTGTGGCAGTGTCGGGGGTCAGACATGCCGGTGTAGCTCCGGTAGCGGGGAGGAAGAGAGGGCCGGTCGCGGTTCAATTCCTCGGCTCTTCATAAAAGACAGCAGCTGGTCGGGGATCTCAGCGAGGACATCCTTAGCCAGCCGGGCCATGCTGAGGACCTGGTTACCAGATCTGTCGATGTAGTCTCTGAATGGAACAAACTGGAAGCAGTGGTAAATAATAGTTAAGATTCTAAAACATTTAACATTACTTTGGAGGCATAAAATCTAGACTTTGCTCTCATAATGTTAAAATTCAAAAAGCCCTTTTCAGACACGAAATACATAAAATTATCGTCTGTCGGTTAATGGACCTGTAAATGACATTCAGAGTAAGCAACAAGCAAGGCTTTATTTATATAGCACATATCATTCCAGGTGGAAGCACAATGTGCTGCACAAAGTGTGAAGTACAAGTTGCATACACAAAACAAAGCCATAAAAGCGTATGAAATCCATTAAAAATAAAATTAAAAACTTACAAAGTAATAATTAAGATGAAGAATAAAGCAGTAAAAGATAAAAAAGGCATGCGAGTCAGAAAAGATTAAAAAAAAAGTTAGAATAAATAAATATTTCTAAAAGTAGACTATTAAAAGAGGATAATACATACAAATTCAAACGAATAAAAGAACTAAAAATACAATGAAATAAGACAGACCAATAAAAGATAACACACAAGTCAAACAAAGAAGAAAAAAAGATAGATAAACCAATAAGCCAATAAAAGTGAAAACATACCTAAGTTAAAACCAATAAAAGAAATAAAATAAAGTAATAGTTAAAATAGTCCAACCAGACTTCTGAAATGCATGGCATGCAATGAATGTCTTCAACTTAACTTAAAAAGATCATACTGTTGGGACACTTTTAATATCATCAGAGTTGGAACATAACAGCAAAACACACTGTCACTCATATTCGTGGTGACCTGGGGACTAAGCGGTCGAGCTGGCTCATAGCTCACAAGCACATCAGAGAAATAATGGAAGGCCTGACCATGTAAATCCTTAAAAACAAGCAATAAAAATTTAAAATCAATTCTAAAAATGACTGGAAGCCAGTCTTGTGACTTCAGCACAGGTGTTGTCAGATTTCTTTGTTGTGCATTATGGAGGAACTGCAGTCAGTTAATTAGTTTTTTAGGTATTCCTGTAAGCAGCTCATTATAGTAGTCCATCTGACTACAAATAAAAGCATGAACGAGTTTTTCAGTGTCATCCTGAGATAAAAAGCTCTGTACCTCAGCGATATTTCTCAGATGATTAAACCCAGCTTTGATTACGTATTTATATTATGGTCAGTATTAATATAGCAGCGAACCAATATTTGCTGTGTAAAGATAATATAGATTAATCATGTCCTGAGCAGAGAATGAAGTCATGCTATGTGTGTTATAATTTGAGCTTCTCTGTTTTTTGTTGTGGTAGACGGCCTGGCAGGGTGTGCATGTTAGTGCATGCATGCATAGATTTCAGGGGGGACATGTCCTCCTCAATATTTAGAACATGTGAATTTGTCCTCTGTTTGCTCAAAATTTCCTGCAAGAGGATGTCAAACCTCAAAATTTTATATTAGCTGACCCAGTGTTGAATGAAGTTAACACCCATATACGCATTCAAGTCCGTATGTATGTGCATATCTAACTGGCTAGCCATTCACCACAGTTCTGTACTGCTCTCCTTAGGTGGTTACCACTGATAACACCACCACTGTCTTGACCCTATGCTTTATTGAGGAAGCCTCCCGTTTCTCCCCAGGTTATGAATTTAACACCATTAGCTGCTAGCTGGTGGCGTATAATAGCAGCACCACCGATTCTGTCCAAGCACGTTCTCATTTGACACTAAAGCACTGACAGAGTTGACGTATTTGACAGGTTCAAAGTGAGAACGGGCTGCAAAATAGATAGCACAATGCTCAAATGGTAATTGGCGCCTGGTGTTCGAGAGGCAGAGTTAGAAAGTAATGACCTCAAGGAAGAAAAGTGTTTCATGATCTCTCAGCGGCTGCACCAGTGATGGATTTAAAACTTATCTCAACGTTGAAGCTTTAATTTATGACCATCATGAGCATGAGGGACGCTTGCATCCCTCCTCTCACACTGAACCCCCTCAATCATTTTCCCATCAATTTCATCTTTTAGTGGTGGCACTTTGAGCTGTCTACTGTACAATGTCAAACAGTGCACAACCAGAGAATGACAGGACATTGCGTTGTCACTCATTTGTTACTTGCTTACATGCTGTATAAAAAAAAGTTATTCTGGATATTCCCAGCTCATCCATGCAGCTGAAACCGCATTGCACCAAAAATGGGACAAGATTTCTTTTACAGACTGACCTGTTACATGGCAAAGCTCTTTAACAACTTGGCAGATTTTTGTATGTATTAAACATGAGTCATAATTGTTAAATCATAAATTCAAGGGCTGCTACCAACTATTTTATTTTATTTTCTTAAGTCTATAACCTTTTCAGAATGGCCATCCACATTTCCCTGGGAACAAGCTGACATATTAAAATTAGTTGTTTTGTCTGACATTCAGATATCCAGATATAATAATTCAATTTACCACAGAAAACAGGAAATATTCATGTTTGACAAGCTGTAATTTGTACAGTCTTGGGATTTTTTGCTGAAAAAGTAACATTGTTTTATTTTTTTTCCAATGCATTCTTCTTAAATGTCAAAAACCAGTGCCTCATTTCTACAACTGCCAGCAGTTCAGTTGAAGATACAGAGTTATTATTCAAGTAATGGCCAATAAAGTAAATGTCTCTGACTAAAATGGCATTGCTTGAGGCAATTTATCAGACATTATGCAGCTTCCTCTAAAGCTACAAAAGGCTTTATATAGCTTTTTTCTTTTTTACATGACGTAGTAATCAAATACATTTTTCCTTAGCTTTTATCTGATTTTCCTAGACATTTTCCTTACCTTTTGAAAAATTAATTTTCTAAATCTAGTAATTCCTTGCAATTTGTGAAAACAAAAAGACACCAAGTCGCTTCAGGTTTTAAAGTGTCAAACAGAATTTGATGTGTAAAATCAGTGAAGTTCTCTCTCTTAAAAACGCAAATCTTAAAATTGTCTCAGTTGCAGAACAAGACCTTTATTTAAAGATCCAGTGTGTGGCATCTAGCGATGAGTTTACTGACTTGATACGTGCCAAGCGTGTGGGAGAACTATGGTGGTCGATACAAAAATGAAAAAGAAAGAAAAAAAAGAGCAAAAAATAAAAATAAAAATGAAATAAAATAAATAAAAGAAAACTCATATTGTCTTATCTAGAGCCACTGTTTAATTATAGATTCTGGGCTACTGCAAAACCATGTGGATAACTCCATGCAGACCTGCTCCATATATAGAAATTAAAAGCTCATTCTGAGGTAAGGAAAACACAAACTACTTTTACTTTCAGGTGGTTCTGACCATTTCTGCCATGAAGAGGACCCTAAATCCTATGGACCTTGATCTGTCTCTAGTGCAACACACTCACAAAAGGAGGACTATTAAAACTCTGTACATGTAAATTTAGATACTTCAACTGCAATCAAGACATAGTTCTCAGTAATAATATATATGTATTTTGGTGCTAACTGCATTGCAAGAACCCTATAATTAACACACCTCTGTACTCAGACATAAGTCTCCCCCTGCACAAACAGCTCACAGGTGAATGAAGTGTACACTGAATACATACAAAGCTTTTTAACTGGTACCAGGCAGGTAGATACTGAATACAAGGAAATATATTAAGACAACTGTACATCAGTTCACAGTACATACGTGGAGGTTAAAGTCATTTTTCTCTCCTTAGACCTCCACGTATGTACTGTGAAGGTAGACCTTCACAGTACATACGTGGGGGTCTAAGGAGAGAAAAATGACTTTAATTTACACCAAGTATAAAAAAATTAATATCACTGCAATGTAGACAGCCTTCATGTTGAATCAATAATGACAAGACTGCACTGAAATGTAAAGTGAATGACCTTCGTTCTCTCAGCTAGAAGTGCAAACATCCTGTTGAATTATTGTCATAATAATAAGGTTAAAAAGGATTACTGTGAGCACGAAAATATAATTATTGCTGTTAGTGAAACTAAGTGGAGGGACAGGACTGTGAAAATATGATAGCAATATAGTATGAAAAACAGTTATTAACCTTGTGTGGGGTCAGAATATTTCACGTCTTATTTTTATCATTGTCATGCATAATGTTTTACAAACTGTTTCTGTGTTCACTGATAGCAGCACAACAAGGCAATTAAGTCAAACCTTTTAAATATGCCAGAATATATTTGCGAAAATTACTGCGACCACTTTAGCTCATACAATATCATACTAATGTTAAAATTAAAGCTAGATGCATCTTTTACATTAAATAGCCAATGCTATGAAGGAAGACACTTGCAGAACAGGTTGTTTGTATGCACTGTTTGTATGTTGAGATCCAAAAGGGAACTTGATTGGCATGTAAATTAGAAATAAATTTCAGAGTTTTTTTTTCTCAGTGATCAAATCCAAGTAAGTGTCAACTTTGTTTTATCTGTTCTAAAAAAAAACGCTACAACAATGCATTGAGGCATAGAAAAGAACAAGAAAAAAACTAAACAGTTGTTGCATTGAAGATCATTCTGTTATACTGTTATATCGACACGTTGAGGACCATTATCATGGCCAACCAATATTGTATTAAACAATAATCTCATCATATAACCCAAACCTACACTAATGTGACTTCCTCCTCCTCATCCAGTAAATAGCCACTTCCACTTTGCTACACTTACATTTTTGCTATCTTATCTAATATACTCAAATGCCTCCTTTTAACATCTAGGCACTATACTGTACATTTATCATTGTGGGTGCTCATTTATCACTCCAGCCTTTACTGACTTCCAGCTGACTGACCAGTCTTCTTCTCTATTACACCAAATTTCTACAGTACATTGTTATCTGAGGCCATTGTATTTTCTTCCTATTTGTGTTCTCATATCGGTCTCTCTAAAATCACTATTTACTGTTGCCAGATCCTGTTTTATCAGTCCCTGGTGGGGTTACTGCTCACTGCTCTTTATAAAACTCACTGCAAAACAGTTTAAAGGAGGAGGTGCTCTCTCTTGTTGGCTATGAGAGTAATGATGGATGAAGGGTCTTTCAGGGCAGAGTCAGTAAGGAAATGTGTTGCCATTTTTAATAGCGACCAATAAAACCTTTTTTTTGTCAAGCTCTGAATGCATATTTTAGCTTTACTGAGTACAATGTATAATTAGTATTAGCTTATGTTGAAGAGAGTGTCAACTATTTAGCAAAAATTAATACATGACCACAGGTATTAACATCTTGGGTTCACTTTGATGAGAGGATGGAGTCATTAAAGGTCACAGCAGAAGAATTCCAGCCTACAGGATGCTATTAGTTAGATGCAATGTTTTTACAAGGGTTTGTTAATCTTCTTCTCTGGTGCATTAGTCAGGGAAAAGGGATAGTAAAGCAAGGGAGGACCTGCACACAGAGAATAAAAGAAATAAAAGTTCGTATTTTTAAATGCTACTATTATAATGCTGAGGCTGTACAGACAGTAAAAATCTTTGTAAAAGTGCAAACGCTTCAGCACATGTTGGATGCTCCTCAGTGCAAAATGAGGCGTGCATGATGAGTCACCCGTTAAGTAGGTTCTTCTCCAGGTGCACCTGGTCAGTCATCAGGACTTGATTGAGCACACATGAAGCCAATCAAGTCAGCACAAACTTAACAAAGACTCACCAGCTTTTATGCACAAGGCGAAAAGCAGAGTAAAACCAGAAAACTTGCAGAAGTTGTTTGTTTTTATGTCAGAGGATGAGGACCACAGAAGGAAATGTAATTTTTAACACCAGTTTGCACAGACTAAATTAAAGCAGATGTGTATTTCTGTGGTCGATGTCAAACTGTGGCATTCTTTACCAAATGATTTTGAGTGTTGTAAAAATATTTTTCAGTTTAAGAAGATGTATGAATACAAAATAATTAGACTATATGACGCTATTGGGCAAAATCTGTCGCCTTGTTGAAGGTGACTTGGTGTACGGCTCTGGGTTTTTATATGTATTTTTTTTCTCTCTGATTTACTGTAAGTATTGTTTGTAAAGTAACAGTAATTGACTGACCATCTAATTATTTTGTTGTTTTTTTTCTTTCTTCGTGCTCTTTTTTGGTCATGTGTGGAATGTGTATTAGAGTGGTTTTTAATCTAAATCTGATTGTTGTGCATTTACATGACCAGAACAAATACAAATGAAATTAAATATAAATCCATAGCATTGACATATTCTCATGTGCGTACTGATAGATAGGAGAGAGGATATATCTGAATTCACATTGGATAGCCTTTGATCTGCATTTCCACTATTATGATTTGGAATAATCATGTCAATGCTACAGAATGCAAGATTTGATATAAAGCGACTGCCATCTATAATATATCTTGCAACAGCTGATTTGGGTTACAAAGCTGGTAAAAGTGTTGAGCTTTTAAGCATTTTAACTTTGATCTATTTCATCTTTTTCTGGCAGATACAATTTTGAATGGAATTGATTAATCATTTTCACATAATAAAATGTGGTCCATGTTGTGCATCACATGAAGTACAATATAGGCATCCTAAGGGAAAATAAATCCATTTACCTATCCCATAAATGATTTCTCGCCAATCATTTAGATTGCCTGTAAAGCCAGTTCCTTGGCTTTTATCTTGGCACTGTGGCATTATGGGTCACTCTTCTGAGATTGTATGGTGGTGTAACACATTGGTTGCTTTTTAAAATACTGTCAGAAGCAAAAGCTGAGGTGGCATACAACAAAAGACACATTTACATCAATACATTCTTGTTTTAAACAGTATTTTAAAATAAAAATGATATCCATACGCAAGAGTTTTAGCGCTGTTTCAGCAAAAAGGCTGCAATTCATTGTACTCAGAAATCAGAAAAATGCAATTGAACAGTCATTCAAGTTGGAATTCCAAGTCGGAAACTCTGGTAAGATTCATCTTGCTAAAGTTTGTTGACGTAAACATATCTTACGTCACAGCAACATGGCAAGGCTAAACTAAGAAGAATAGCATTTTCACACTAAAATGCAACCCTGGACTTTTCAAACTAAAATGGGATTGGCAGTTTGTGACTTTGCACTGGAGACCACTGCAGGCGTGGGAGGAAAACTAAGATTCAAATAAGAATCACAAATCTTATTTTCAACAAATCTTTATCAATTCAAAAGTAAAAAAAAATACATTGTTAATGACAATGGTAAAGTACCTTATCAAAAGTTAACATGCCTTCACCAGGGACTAATGTTAACTCCAGCATTAACAAACAAGCTGACCACCAACACCAAATGCAACACTTTCAGTCAACTCTGGTCAGTTAAAGACAATATCTCAATCCCACTTGTCTAGTATGTTTAATTAGAAAGATCAGCATTGGTACAGAGTTGTGGATAACGGAAAATATTTGCAACACATTTGTATTTTTTTACATTTTTTGGTTAAGGCACTCTAACAGCCTTTTCCATGAACTTTCCTGTTAAATTAAAGGTCCAGTGTGAAATATAAGGGAGTGTATTGGTCGAAATGGAATATGATATTCATAAGCTGTTGTTATCTTAGAATGAGCTGTTAATATCTACATGTGGAGCAGGTCATCATCTACGGAGTACACCGTGTTATTTCTGCAGTAGCCCAGAATGAACAAACCAGACTCTGGCTCAAGTAAGGTTATTCACATTTTCAGGTTGGCCACTGCAGTTCTCAGTAGTTTCAGTTTGTTGCAATCTGCAACCTCACCACTTGATGCCACTAAGTCCAAACAACATGTTCTCATCCTAAGTCATCACATATTGCTGCTTTGCAGTTGACTTGGGCATCTACATATTAAGCTGTAGGTATCAAGGCATCTGCTATTTACGTTCTGGGATGCCACTACTGTGATGTCAGCACAAGTAATTACACTGCACAAGGTTATGTTTAGGCAACCAATGCTGGGACATCAACAAAAGCATGTGTTGGCATGGATGGTCTGGTTAAGGCAAAAGAGGCACAAAGTGAAGTGTGGGAAAAAACATCACATTCAGAAAGGAGGCTTGTTGGATCCATTCATCAGCCCTCCCGCATGTCCTACCTTTGTGCTCCTTATATTTCATTGTGGCTGGCCGCATTCTTATCTGATGCTGGCCGTCCGAGTATCATGCTGCCATGGCAGGTGCTGTCCGGCAGCAAATAATACCAGCCCATTCTCAATATTCTCAACCTGACGTGTGCGCATGAAATGCTGAAGGACGGCATCAGGTAATAACGCTGCCGGTAACCATGTAATATGTGGAGTGTAAATGTCCTTATTGGGCAGTTGGGTTGGGAGGTGGATGGGTCCTACAAACAATTGACTTTTGTGCAGGTGTTTAGAGTTCGCTTCCAATGTCGATACATGTACCTAATCCCAACCATCGTGACAATCCACGCTGTTGTGTAAACATATGGACCATGCTGCTTCATTCCACCTTGTACATTTGTTAACATCACGGTAACAGGCTGCGTCATCCCACTGTGACTTCATTCCACCATGCGCATTTTGTTGATATCACTAAAACGGCATCCCGGAGCGTAAACAGCTGATGCTGGAGGATACCTAAAACGTCATAAGTAGATGCAGAAGGTCACTGACAGCAGCGACACTTGATGAGTTGGGATGAGAACGTGTTGATAATACTACTGCAAATAGTTCTGTCCAACCATGAATCATGGTATTGTACCCTTGAGCAAGACATTGAGCTTGTTCAGTGGCCCATCATAGAGAGGTATTGTTTATTGCATGAGGCAGATCCCAGTGTGTGTTTGAGTGTGTGTTATAAATGTAAAACATCCTCCTTTGGGGAAAAAAAACTCCCCCATGCAGCTGCTATTGACAGAAACAAGTTCAACTTGCAACATTAACCAGAATTACGATGAGTACCTGTACAATGTCTCTCTCAGCAAGACGTCCTCTGGAGGACACTCTCACCTCATCTCCATCCAGCTCCTCCATCGCTAAAAGGAGAGAAAGCAACAGAGAGAACATGACTCAATACTGAAACCACCGAGGGAGAAGTAAAAAAGGGACAGGATGCTCTTTTGTATTTTCATAACATAATTGCTGAGGTGGAACACAGCATGGGGAGTAAGAGTAGGTATTCAGCGGAGAATGGTTGGAACAATTTGTGCACCAAGAATGCCATTTCTTAAGAAAAAATGACGTGCAATTACACTACAGGTCAGAAAATGAAAATAACTCAGGCAGCTTATGATGAAAGCTCAAAGGCATATATGTGTAGCTACAGGGGCACTTTTATACAGCCATTTCAACTATGGCCCAAAATACAAAGAGGTGCTTGCTCTGATTGCGCTCTGATGGAGATGTCATTATGAGAGGCCTTCAAAAACAGCAACTGCACAAATGCGTACACCCTGCATCTGGAGTTGCTCTGGCAGAGATACAAAACAGCCTGGATGTGCAGCACTGCTACAGAAAGGTGGCTGAGCACGATGTGAGGTCAAATCAGCAAATGGACACACATGGAACCATAAAGTATGAGTGACTTTAGATCTGACAGCATCAAACTGAAAGAGACATAGTAAGAGATTAGAAAAATAAATACTCATGTTCAGAAATGAAGTACACAGACTGAGGCAACATCCAAACTCTTGAAATTAAGCCTTGTAGCTATTATGACCCCTAGAGACATAACATGGCACAGCTTCAGAGTTAGTCTTTGTACATGCTAACATGCCTGAAAATGTATATAGTATAGCCATTCAAGTACAATGGGCATCCACATGCAAATATGAAGCAGATGGTCTGCTCTGCAGTTGCTCGCTTAATTACAGAAAATACCATGGAGATAATGAGAAGACAGATCAAAGATTTCTTTGGTTGGACTGACGATGAAGTTTGACTATTGATGAAAGTAACCAGGGTATGACATTCAAAACTGCAGAAAACATATTGGGAGTCATATATCAGAGCGATGCCAGGAGTATTATCCAGAAAGAAAGCCATTGTAATTGGAAAGGAGTACTCACAATAGAGGGATACAATCATAATAGTATGTAGGCTAATGTTTTGGCTTAACACATTGTGATAAGATAAACTTGGGAAGCAAACATAGCCATCTGAGCAGAGCTTTCAGAGGTCTGCTATTCAGGGGTTTCAAAATGCAGGATTAGTGTGGATGCAAGGCGTAAATGCAGTAATAGTTATAATGCATTCTAAAACAAAATTGTATCCCTGTGGGTGTAACTTTAAGCCTCTTTTCCACTGCATGAAACCTCCACAACCTCCACCTAAATTAAAAAAGCTAAGAAATACAAAACCCAGGTAAATGTTGGCCCCTTTACTGGTAAGATGCAATTAAGTGCCACCACAAAATAATGTTTGTCTCCGCCCCAAACATCAAAAATCATTCCAAATTAGTCTACATCGAGATTGAAAGAGAGGCTGAAGAAGTAAAAGGTATGAAAACCAAGTAACCACTGTAATGTCTTCACTGGCCTCCATGCTGCTTTCTACCGTTTATTAACGTGTTCACAATGCCACATGTCACCCATGAGTAAAAACAAGCAGAAAGGCATGCTAGTCTGCTGAACTGTGTACACAGCTCTGATCTACTGGCAATGGGAAAGGAGTCTGTCACCTATCTCTGGTGGCTTTTCCTGTGTTTAAAAGATCAACGTACACTTGCTAATTTGGGTGGCAATTAGGCCTGGTAACAAAGTGTTGACACACACAGAAACAGTGCTATTAAACCAGTTTGACCTTGTGACCCTCAAACATGACTGTTGTTGTTTCCTAAAAACAGGTAGAAAATGATGGGCCATCCAACACAATGATGAGGTGTTAAGTGGTCACACCCTGCTGAGCACAGACTGCATGCACACACACACACACACACACACACACACACACACACACACACACAAACACCCACTCATCCCCACACGCACACACACGCACACACACACACACACAGTCCCCACTGAAAAGTCATTGATCTGTGGACTGTGAAATGCCTGCACACTTGACTCCATTGACTTTTGGCCCAACTCCCCCAGGAAGTATAGCAGTGTACTGGGGGAAGAAGAACCAATTACGACACAGCTGCTATAGTGGCTTCCTGTTTGCTCAAAAGAGTGCTATCAAGTCAGGTAAAAGCCAAGGTCTAGGTCGAATGCTGCTGTTCAAAAAACACTTCACACATTTGTGTCTTCCCAATATCAAGGTTGGTGTATTTAATTAAGTTTACATTTCAAATGTATTCAGTGCACGAGGACTTTGCTTCCAGTTGTGATTAAATAATGCTCACCTATATGCCTTATTAAAAAGTGCACAATGGGGAATTTGACCACTAGTGGCACTTAATATTATATGATAGAAAAAAAAAAACATTTAGCATTTTTGTAAATATACATGCAATGTATACTGGTGAACAGGAAACCTGGAAACCTTTAATTAAATCATTATCCAGGCTCCTCTCAAAACAGTAACATCAAATCATAGCACATACCTTGATGTGTTAAGGTCCTTACATACATGCTTTATTTTATTTTTTTTAAATCACGTTAATCACCGGACGACATTCCTGTCTTTAAGAGGCTGTACCAGGCTGAGTTTTAAAACTAGTGATGGTACTGGTATCATATTAAACTAGAAGACCTGAGGAATCTAGTGGTTTCAATATGTCATGCTTGCTTCTCAGGAAGGAGGCTACATAACAATAAAAATTATGCTTAATTTTGGCAATGGGAAAACGGCATGGTCATTTCACAGGGGTCCCTTGACGTCTGAACTCATATCTAAATGAAAATGGGCTCTATGGGTACCCATGAGTCTCCCTTTTACAGACTGGCCCACTTTATGCTAGTCGAATGCAGTTTTTTGCTGTCATTAGATTCCTACAAAATCTTATAAGAATTGCTTTACCCTGTCAATAAGGACTTCAAAACTGTTCTGTATAGCAAAATAATGAAATTGAAAGCACGATTAAAAAATGTGATTAGTTTCAATTTATTACTGAGATTCTGTGAATGATCACAATTTAAAAAAAAATCATTCGATAGCTCTAATGAAAAACTTAACACCATAGGAGCCTGGATAAGGAATACAGTCCAGTGGTTCTTTCTGTAATTTTTGTCTTTGGACTTAAGTTGTTAACGGTGTCATGAATGCTTCCTTGCCTGGTGTCCACAGTGTATCCTTACACAAACTTGCATATATGGCACAAGTCCTTTCTTTTTTTATATCACAATGTAAAAACTTAATTAAACTTCTTTAACTGTTCAGTGTCTATTTATAGGAGTGTATACTACCATTTGATCTGAGAAAATCGTGACGTATTAGTAAGTCTAACATGCAGTGCTCACTCTGACTGTTATTCAAGAGGCCACTCTGCTGCATCACTGTGACACTGATTGAACATTTGATCTTCTAGTTGATGAAGTGACTTCTTGTCCTCTCCTCTGTCATGTTTACTCATGGTGACATGAAAAATTATCAACCTGTTTCTAAAATGGAGCACTCACCATCAAACTCAGCAGGTCCAACACCAACGATTATAATGGAGAGAGGGAGCGCTGCCGCCTGTACAGGAGAAAAAAGGAGAGACAATGAACGTTCAGGTCAGTTGATTCATTAGATCCTAAGAATGTTTTAAGGCATCTATAAGCTTTGGATGAACACCAGAGCTTCCCAAAGAGTTCAGTCATTTTAGTGTAGTGAGCATGGTCTTCCAAAAATGATTTATTCATTCTTTTAACATGAGAGGTGGGGTTATTAACCTGTTGCAATATTCTACTACATTCACAGCAGTTAACTTTATTTCCCAAACCTCAACTCTCCTTAATGCAAACTCAAAAATTGTGCACCGAGAGAAAACAAATATCTGAGACTTCACCTATTTTACACCTTTACACATGGAAGATAATTAGATAGGCGGAAAAATAAAATAATTTGCTTTCAATATTCTACACTGCCTGCCACGAGAGAAATCAATCAGAACCGACGTAATTGGATCAGACGCCTCTCAAACATGAATCTGACAGGTTACTGAAAGAACTATTGACCTCTCCATAAAAGTAAGAGTCAGCCACAATTAGAGGAAGAAAATAATTTTCCTCTCTTTGACTTGAAACTTGAAGTGAAAATTTGTGTTTGGTATTTCTGCTCTCTTTCTGAGGGGTTGCTTATCACAGAATGCTGAGACACGTCGAGCTGTTTTTATCCAAACATCATAGAACGCATTATTCTTGAGAAATATAATAGAGCTTTAGCCGCCTACACAAAAGAAAACATGAGGCTGAGATGAACACTGGTGACAGGAGAGTAACTGAGGGAACAGCACTGCTATTCAGCAGTCTCTCTGAGTGCTGGTTTATACATACATGCATGTGTCTGTGTGTGTGTGTGTGTGTGTGTGTGTGTGTCAGTGTGTGTCAGTGTGTGCGTGTGTGTTTGTTGACTCACATTGACCACAGCCTCTTTGGTTTGGACCATGTCAGATATCACTCCATCTGTGATCATCAGTAGGACAAAGTACTGAGAGCCATCTGTAATCTCTGCTGCACAGCTGGGGGATGTGCACATACACACACACACACACACACACACACACACACACACACACACACGCGCACACACACACACACACACACACACACACACACACACACACACACACACACACACACACACACACAAAGGTAGCTGGGTTAGAGCCAACATTCTGCCTAGTAATGAAAACACAAAGAGTACCTGCATGTTGGTCTCAAACATGATTCTATCTGTCTGTAGCTCAGGATTCCAACACAAGGTTGAGTCAAGTGTCCAATTTACAGAAACTTATTCTCTGACCTTCCTGAAGTGATGCTTACCATACTAAGTCACTTGCACGTTCTTTTCTTTTCTCTTTCCTACCCTTAAGATGCTGAATTATAAATGACTTTGGGAAAATAACATCAGCTGCTCTATCCTGCTATTTTTTTTTGATACAGGGATGTTCAAAGTCCAACAGCCTCAGCCAAACTTGTTACCTGAAGTAGCTTAAATTTCCTGTTAATGCTGTAAAATAGTACATTATTATTATTATTATTATCATCAACATCATCATCATTATCATCGTCATTATTATTATTATTATTATTATTATTGTTATACTGCCCCACAACAATAGGGTTAACAGGCTGTTCCACAATTCATATGCAAAAGCTCACAATTGAATTTACTGGCTATGCGACAACCATTTCCATCGTTGGAGTTATATCACCTTAGGGTTTTTTTTTGCTTCTGCTTTGCTTTATTGTCAAAACACTTTGTAAACTCTGCTTTTAGAGATGTTATATAAATAAAGTTATTATCATTACTTGCAAATGTGAAAAAAGCATATTCATGTTTCCAGTCATATATTCATAGGGAATCATAGTAAAATGTGGAAAAAGAATCATGTGACAAAAATTCTGATAACCAAATATGCACATTTCACTCAGGGATCTATTTGATTCATTTGATGTAAAATACAAACTCAATTAAAATGGATTTGGTCTCCTTGCGCACACCATGGCAACCCCTTTGTTCTAGAATGCTATTTTCATAGCAGACCACAGAGTTGTTTACTACCTAAAACCATAACCTTCAGCAACAGAGAGACCCTTCAAAAATAACAAGCAGCAAAAAACACGGCATGAAGAAAACCATGTGACCCTGCTTCTTATGCTTCCACTGCTCTCCATTCCCTTTGAAACACAGGGTTCGATGAGAAAAACAAATGAATATATCCACATCTCCAAACTCATCTGGCATTGCATCAAGCTGGAGCTGATATCTGGCGGAGTGTTTCAACACGTAGGTGTGTGTGCGTGTCTGTATGTGTGTGTCCTTCACCTGCTGTTTGTGTATTTATTGCAAGGAGACAGAATCCAATAGCAGCGACACAGCCGTTCCACCTGGCTGAACAGGTCATTGATTGCTGAGTCTATGTTTCCCTCTACGTGTGTATGTACAGTATGTGAATGAACTTTTAGCCTCATGCGAGGATGAGCCTCTGTGAGCAATAGCACCAATTCCTTCTTGTGTGAGTTATTTTTCAGTGGGGGGATTTATGTCACCTCTATGCCTCTTGCGGCTTGATACTTTGCTGTCAAACACGGTGGGATAAAAACCTGAGAACAGATTCAGTGCACTGACACGTAGGGTAAAATGTCCAACACAGTTCTAGTCTAACAGCCAGGTTAATCCATGCTTTTTCCACAACAATAGCGTGGACAACTTTTTATTAACCTTTTACTGAACATTTAACCCGTCACATATCATAGGTCTTAGCTTTTAAGGTGCAAAAAATAAGAGAGAGATCAGTCAGTGCATTCTATTAACTGGCCACTGGCTCCAATGCTGAGTGGCTAAAACAACCTCAACTGTTTAAACAGAACCTCTTGTAAAAGTGCTCAAATCAGTGGGGGAAAATCACCATCAAAAATTAGTGACCATTATACCATTAGAAAATGATCAGTTTTGACCAAAGTACTTGAATAATCATGTTTCTGACTGAAAACAATGCTCTCAATAATGCACAATTTTGTTTTAGGTCATGAAACAGTACAATAAAAGCAGCAGACTGAAGACAATGTGTCAGTGTTGATTATTGTACATCCCAGGTCGAAAAACAGATCACAAAAACTGTACAGCAATGCTCTATATTAGCACCTGCTCATCATGGATGTAATAGGAAAAGTCTGGATACAGCCATGGGGGCAGGGCCCCATTCATTTGTATGAGAGCTGCTCATTGGTGCATGAAGCAAAAACAAACAAAAAAAAAGGTTTTTTTTTCTGGATATTGAATACCTGGATCTACAGGCCCATGAGGCATGAGCACTAAAGACTTAAGGCAGCTGAGTACATTTCTGTGATCTACAGACGTAAATGAGTTACTGTGTAAATGTCCCATTTCAGCTGTTTCAGCCGTTTTTTGAACTAGTCTCTCAAAAAATTCAATTCAAAACTAAATGCATACACATTTCTGAACCATACAGGGAGCAGTTAACAGTCATTGATTGCAGTTGGATTTGGAGTTTCATACATCATAGATACATAAAATTATTTTCTTTTTTATGTGTGAAATTATGTATACAAATGAAACAAATCTTAAATCAAGCCCCTTTTCCCTTTTTTTCCTTATGCCACACTCTGAGGCATAAAAAAGTGATTATTAGCTGATGGGAAGCTGTAACGTCCTTAATCCAGCACATGTTGACTCAACCCCCCCAGTGTTCACGTTTATAAATAAAACAAAGTCTCTAATCTGGATGAAAAGCTTGTCGTGAGTCATGTCACTAATGAGCTCTGATCAAGGCTTTTAAATACAAAAATAAATAAGAACTCCTCAGATTTAGTTGAAAGAAAACAAAATGTCAGAATTACACCCCCTTAATTTAAAAGGTATAACCATGGCTTAAAGCTCTAACATATGCACGCTTTAAAAACTTACTTTGCCACTTTGTTGATGACAGGTGCAAAGTTGGTGGGTCCATACAGCTGCACTGTCCTCAGGCTCTGGAAATAGGCCTCCAGAACCCCCTCTATGCCCACACAGTTTGGATTCTCAGCGTCACCACTCTGCAACAGAGAGCACACTAATGAACGACACTGTGCGCCTCCACACACCCAGGGTACAACAGTATAATTAACACGGCAGTGCAATAAACAAGGAACATCTATCTATGCAGAGCACATAAAGATAAATACACATATCTTAAATATGCAGCCTTCAATTGTATATGCAATTAATTTACCACTATCTGATACAATCTGTATATGGAAATAGTACCCATGTGATACAACAGATGGTCACAACAAAAGAAATCCACAACATATCAGGCAAACTCAAGAGGCTACTCCCAATTAAATGTGTCTCTTCCAAGCGGCAACCTCTGAGGCAGAAAAATTAAGCCAAAGTGGAAGTGCCAAAAACTGCAATTCATCAATCTGACACTTGAGGTTGGTTACAAAACAGAGTCAGTCCTAAAAGAACTCCATGTTAAAATGTCCAGATTTACAACAGCAATACACGTTTTTACAGCCTGGAAAAAAAGATTTCGATCTCAATAACTAATTTCAATTTTACTGACAACTGGGATAGGGTGAATTTTTTATTTATTTATTTTAAATTTCTCATCCTATGTACATTTTATTACAGCCCAAAATTATGCTTGAAGGACGGGGCCACTTGAGTGACAGACTGTCTGCCAATAGTATCCTCAGCGTCCAGTCAAATCCACCCCTCGCTCCTCCACCGCATCAGCCTTTTGGTACAAATATGGTCACTTCTGCAATATGAAAACAACAATATGGCAAAGGCTGAAATGTTAAACTTGTGGTTTCAAAACTGTATTCCACCAATCAATGGGTGATATCACAGTAGCTATGTCCATTACTTGTACAGTCTATGGTCTCTTTGCTGGCTTATGATTACATGGTATGGGTATGAATTTTGGTGCACTATTTTTCATAAGAGAACGTATGAACAGTGCATGGAAAATGCCTGTGCAGAAATATCAGCCCATTCTCATTCTGAATTCATTCAATATTGTTGCTTTTGCAGTGCTTTTGGCATAAGATCCCAACACCAAAAGCCACCTATTGTGTTTCCATGATCCACCTGAGTGACTTGAGTGACTTCAGCTGAGAATGTGGCCTGAAAGAATTGGTTGTAGTGTTATTATACACTGGCCGACTGCTGGACTGCACTTGCTAAGTGCACATGATACATGGACAATAAACATCAGTTTAGAACGCGATTGGATGGAACCAGTCTAGTCTGCATGATACGCCACTGGAGGATGTCATGTTGACACATTGCCAAAAACAATGTAACATTAAGGTCCCTATGGGGAAGGTGGAAGGAGCAGTGGATGGGTCCAACAAAACCCTGACTTACACGCAGGAGTCCAGTGTTCACCTCCTGTCTGGATGTGATGTTTATTTTCTATACCTTACCATGTGCCCTTTTGCCTAATTATAACCATCCATGCCAGCATGTGCTTCTGTTGACTTCTCTGCAATGATTGCCATGTGCTTGTGCTGTGTAAACATACACACATCACCACATACAGCATCATCCCACCATGTGTATTTGTTGCCATTATTTTAACGCCATTCCGTGAAGTCAACAGCAGATGCAGAAGGATACCTAGAGTGTAATATGGTGATGCAGAGGTCCACTGCAAAGCGGAAATATGTGATGATTTGGGATGAGAACTGGTTAAAGTCTCAAGCTACTGGTAAGTTCACATAAGTACAGTAAGTTCATGTCAGTTCAAAGTCCCTCAAGTAGTAAAAAGCAGTGTAAACTCAAGGGGGTACTGACAGACATTTAAGACTCAATTACTAGATAATATTACAGTAATAAAGTTTAAAGGCGTTTTCAAAAAGACATTTGAGTGATTTAGTATTGCTGTTTCATACACAGACTCATGAGAGAAGTATCAAACAGGAGTGGTAAATATTAAAGCAGCAGAGGCCACATTTGTGACTCAAGGTCGGAGTCGGCTTTACTTCAGCTTAGCAACCAGTGGTTTCTAACTGCCCTGATCCCTCAGGAGGATGCAAGGAGGAATTGGAGGGGATGCTGGGAGATTCCTGCTGGCAGGCAGACTGAGCCAACTTCTCAATTTGTGTGACCAGCTGTTGCTGCAGTGACAGCTCCTAGTCCAAACCACACCCTGCTACGGGCAGACTGTGTGCCCCTTATATGTGTTAATTCATATGTTTTGTGTGTGCGTTTACATGTGTGTGACTTACCAGCGGGAAGCTGTGGGAGATTTTGCCATCAGGGGGCAGCTTAGCTCCGAAACCATAGGCAGGAAAGAGCTTGTCACTGTCGTAGTCCTGGATAATCTCGCCCACTGCTTTCAGGGCCATGGCATATGCATTCATCTGGTAGGGACTCATATAGTGGAGGGAAGTGGGCTGAGAGGGATTACCTTGGAGGATGACACACACACACACACACACACACACAAACAACACAAAGAAATGAACCATAATAAGTCTCCTTCCTTCTCTTTGTGTGGTTTGACCTGTGAAATATAAAGTGCAACGTGTCCCCAGCGGTGACAGGAGATGATTCATGCTGTGAAAATATTTATGTTTCATCTCCTTCTTTCAAACAGTTTAGACGAAAGTAGTGTCTAGCATTTCCATTTTGACCTTTTGAAACACGGATAAACATCAGTTTTCAGATGCCTTTTACAAGCTATATTACTCTTTGAAAGATGAGCTAATTGCTTTGATTTCTTTCAAAAACATGGGGTATAAAAGCAATGAGCGATGTCACACGGATGGCAAGAAATTAGTAAAAGGTGCCAAGAAAATGACCAGAAAATTTGTTTAAAAAGGGGGATTATGAGAAAATTATCGAGAAAATGAGGAAAAATCACAACAAAACTATATTCAGAATTATTTTCATTGTATATTTAGAATTTTCAGCACTTTTTTCAGGTCATTCTCTTTTTTTAAGCTTTTCCCAGATAATTTTCTTGTAACTAATACTAATTTATACTAATACTAATACTAATTTACTAATTTACGTATTTCTACTAATTTCTTCTGCCATTTTTTTGTTAAGTTGCTCATTTCCTTCTACCCAAGTTTTTGAAAGAAATCATACAAATTAATTTAGGTTTTTTAAAAAAATATATATTTAGGTTAATTACATTAGAGACAAGCTGTGGCTTTGATGTACTCTATTTGGAGACATGGCTTTAACAGTCAAATTTGATATTTGCAGAGAAGGACAAATCAAAATCAAAGAGTCATGTAAACAGGATTATTATGGAGAGTTATCAGTTAAGGCAATCATGCAAATGTCTTACACAATTAGAATTATTACACACATGTTAACAACAACTGAACGCCAGCTCTGACTTCTCTCCTTGGGATAAAAGCAGGTCTGGAGTGTCTCCTCTGTAATGAAACAAGTGGCCTGCTTTAAAGGGAATGAAAGGAGGGGGATGATTTGATTAGCCAGGATAGATGCCAGCTCCTAACACACCTACCGATAATGTATTCCTCCTAATCCCATCTAGCTTCCAACTGCGCTGCAGGTGTACCCCGCGCCTCTGGCCATGAAAATACCACACATTCACATTCACCACGCCCTGTGCACCTTGCATGGTCGACTGCACTTTCTATCATGCGAAAATAAGAGGCTAAATGTAACAATCTATGTAAGACAGTGGTGTGCTGATAGCCAGTGGTGTATCTCCCATGAAAAATGAAGAAAGGTCATGTTACATTACAAATGGGAAAAGGGACAAGTGCTTTTCAAACTGAAGTGTTGTATTTTAAAAATATACTCTGTACTGTGTGATAATTAAAAACACAAAACTCAAGTTGTGTCATTTTAACAATTTCAGACAGAGAAAAATACAGTTTTTTTTAAAGAGCAAATGATATAATTGGAAGGCACTCTAACAAAGTGGAGTAAGGGTGCATTACAGACTCTCTGGTAGTCATGTCAGAGGTTCTTATCTTTTGAAAAACAATTGGAAACAATATTAGATGAATTGCGTTCCTCTGTGCCACTGAATTGGACTGGCAACTAATAATTTCCCCAACATGAGACAATAGTACCTTATAGTCAGTCGAGTATTTTGAAAAATGCTACTGCTTAGCAAATCCACCAATGACTGTAAAATTGTTTAAGTGAATCATCTTTTCTTTCAACCTTTTTTTTAGCGTGTGGTATTTAGCATCATAGCTCTGGATTTGGATCTATCAGACTGGGGGGTGGGGGGTACTGTTAGGGTTGGGGTGGGGGCACTGTTAGGGTTAGTCAAACCAGGGGGGCTGGATTGGTCCCCCAGATACTAGGACCACCACTGACTGCAGCATATATAATGTTATATAATCTGCACATTGTAAATGATATATTGTCTCAATTTTTTGGGGGGATTTTTGAAAAAATAGAAAACTTAAGTGGGTCCAATTAGGTCCAATTAGTTACCCTGTGGCACACCACAATGTAGTCATCCACCACTCTCAGTGTCAAAAACATTTCTCATGAGCAAATAAGCTGTATAACTGAACTGACCAACATCAAATCTAAGTTTTTTTCATGTATGCTTGTTTTATAATGTGTCATAGCTATTGAGTGTATCATTTGATTATGTTATTACATTTGTGTAGGATCCTGCACAAAAAAGTGATTAATTTCAGATTTAGCTGTGCACTACATTACATCTGCAGTGTTTGGGCAGGTACACACTAGAATATTAAAAATCTGTATTTGGTGAAAAAGGAATAGTTCAAGATGTTGAGAAAAATGCTCATTTGCTTTCTTTCCTGGAGCTACAAGAATAGATAGATTGATACTAATATAAAGATGGAGCCAACAGGCGATTATTTTGGCTTAGCATAATGCTTGGAAGCGGGGGAAACTGCTATCCCTGTGGTGCCCAATAAAGCTCAAAAATATCCCTGTAAACACATCTAAAGCTTACTAATTAAGATGTCTTGTTTTTTTTAATCCACATACAAACAGATATGCAAAGCCGACAATTGCGACGCTGAGTTTTAATAATGACTAACCTTTATGCCGTATTGGATATATAAGACAACTCATTAATTACAGGAAGGTCATTTATGAAGACCCTTTTTTGAGTAAATCTGTAATAGTTGGGAGATCACATCTGGTCTAGTTGTATTTTGGATCCAAGTGCAGGGAGGCAGGAAGGAGTTATCAAACACATGAACACCACAATAAAACATACATGCAAGGCAAAGCCATGTTTCTAAAACACATTTGTCAGTGACTTACCATTGGATGCTGTGAAGTCAATTGCCACTGTAAAGTTCAGTTGTGTTCTGTTGCAAATAAAAAGGAATTAAAGAGGAAAAAAGGAAAACAACTTAATACACACTGCATCGCCAATGCATATACACACCAACACAAATAAGTGCAATCTAATCAGTTTACTGGTTCACTGGCTAATTAGTATGGCAGGCCAATATTCCTTCCACCATCTTGGAGGCCTAATTAGGTAAAACAAATGGAACCAGTAATTAAAAGTGAATGAACTGAATAAATTAGCTATTTACCAATGAGATTTAACAATGCAAACTTCCTCCTGAAAAACACTTTGTCCAATATGCATTCATTGTGATGCTCACAAAATTCAATCTAGTATCTTTGAATAACTTCTCACACACACACACACACACACACACACACACACACACAAACACACACACACACATACACACACACACACACACACACACACACACAGACACACGCACACAGGCACACACACGCACACACACACACAAAATGGTGGCTATTGACACTCACTGTGCGAGCAGGCTAATTATTATTCCACTCACCCTCCTCGGATGAAATCCACAAAGGTATGCTCGGACTCCACTTTGAAGGACAGCAGAGTTACCTGGCAAACACACAAACACATGCACACACACACGCGCACAGACACAGACATGCACGCACACATACAGACACACATACAGGGTGATAAACAGAGAAGGAGAGAGGAAGAGGGACCAGGGCCGGGTAGAAGGGAAGGAAAAAGACAAACAGGTGGCCAGTCTCAGTCAGTGAGACAGAAGCAGATGTAAGAGGTGATGATACCTACATAAATATATAAAACATAAAATACCAATACAGAGGACACAGGAGAGGTGGGTGTACTCACAGTTCCAGAATTGATGTATTTCTTCTTTTTGCCTTTCTTCTTGGGATTTAAAACCTGCCGGGGGATGGGGAAAAGCAAGTTAGGTATTGAGTAGGTACTTGTAAAACCACTTCATACCCTGGAATGATGTTTAATAATGAACATGAATAATTCAACAGATTCCTGATAGTGGTGGAAGGCAAAGAATTGAAACTGATATTGTGTTTAACTGTGCGTATATGCAGAGCAGGGCAGATAAAAATGAAGAGGTGAAGAGATTAATCCATTCATACAGCCATTCATCCACTTATCCATGGTCATTACAGATGAGTACAGATCATTATTATAGACTTTGATGATTTCTTTATTCATTATGCTTCAAGTTGATTATCAGTTAGTTTGCTTGGATCATAGTATTCCTCCATTGAGCACTTTTTTAATAAGATGTGCACATTAATGGGTTTCATTCACAGCACATCTGATAAAAATTTCTTGTCAATTAATGATTTTATCATGTATCCTGTATATATTCTTGTTTTTTATTGACTTGTGTACTTATCTGGTTAAAACTGTACAAAAAAAGACACTTAAGTTCTTTTTTTAAAAATCTTTCTCTGCAGTGATGAATGTTCAGTTTAGACAATGTTCAATAGGCAAATTTGACAGTAAATACCAGCCTGACCTTCTCCTCTCTAATGCTGGACAAACACAACACAAGTGTATGGGAACTGCTGTTTACATTGAGGGAAAAAAAAATTATCTGGGGAACCGCTAATGCTACAAAGCTTGGAAGCTTGGTAACTTAAGAGTGGGATGTGTCCTCCCTAATGCTGCATGTTGTGCTTGTTGGGCAGATTGTTCTAATGCACTGTTTGTACTTTTTTTTTATGAAAAGTAGTGCACCAAAATTTGTATGTACCCCTAGTAATGATAGGACATAAATTTGTGCATAACCCATATGTTTTGTAAGGTTGTAATCATGCGACTAATGCAGTCCAGATAGGAGTTTGGTTGGTGTGGTGGATGAGTCACAAAACAAAGGACTCTCCCCAGGAAACTGGTGTTCAGACACATATAAACTTTGAGTCAAATTTTGAATTTTGAGTCATTTGAACAAATGCTCTTTTCCTAAACTCAACCATAGTGACTTTGCTTCCCCAAACTAAAAGATGTAACTTTTTATCCTTAAACATAACTTTACGTTAAGGATGTAACGCCAATCATGGAGTTCTAATTCATAGGGTTTCATATAAAATGTTGTATATGTATGTTGAAAGCTTAAACTGGTAAGGGTTGCTAAGTAACTTTTTTCCATAAACATATTTTCTGTGGGATGTGCACAGGTGCTGCTCCCCTTAGTGAGCAACCCAGTGAGAAATAAAGTTTTTGTGTTTGCTGGTGACAGGGACCTGGATAGGTGGGGTGTATCCCAACAGATACATTCAAAACAAATTTATCACTCTTTTGACAAATGGAAAATATCTGCAGAAAAGCTGCAGTGTCATTTAAGTTTATGTTTCTTTTAACAAAAAGTAAAGACAGAAAATGACAGTTTGACTTTAAAGGATGATTGAGAGCCTTTCAAACAGGCAGGCCACAGGCTGACCTTATTACAAACCGTGACAATGCTGTGATGGCTCGTATTGTTTTCACATTGTGTGTGTGTGTGTGTGTGTGTGTGTCTGCTTCATCATGGCAAAATGTGGTCCTAGAGACACTTGTGGACAGAAGCTGTTTTGAGTATTTTGCTAGATATTTTCATGTCTGTCTGTCTGTGGACACATTTTATCAGTGCCACGGCGGCACAACTACGCCAGATATGGTACAAAACTTACAACATTTGTTTATAACCCTCCTGTTATGTTTAACTTTAAGGTACAGCAATAATGTTGCTGGATAAAACTGACTTATTGCATGTGTAACCATCCAAAAGTAGTATATAAATTTTCTCCATAAACACTATCTTGAGCTCAATTAACAGCAATTTTATTAATAATAAGTGTAATCAAGTTTTTCACCTCTTACAGATCCTGGTTTACCAATTATTAATCCACTCGTTTTCCATTAAAAATAATTTTCAAACTGTTTTTTTTTCTTCTTCAATAAAGAAAAGACATTCACCACATTTGCGTCAACACATTCTTTTGAACATTTTTGATGATTTGAGGTTATTTTATGGGACCGTGCTGATTAATTCAAACAACACATATCTTTTGTTAGGCATCAAATTCAAGTTCATATTTAAATCTTAAAACTACATTAAATCTTTTAACAGTGTTTATAGTTTTACAACAGGAAATCTGAAAAAAGGAGAAAACACTTTTGTTTGTGTATGTGTTAAACTTTCAAAGAGGTCAATTTGACCAGCAACATAACAGGAGGGTTAAGTCATGAATTGCCGTATCATGGCTGGGGTGATCCCACTGCAAAATGGTCTCTAGTTTTAGTCTTGAATTGTATTCAATCAAATTAAACTTTGAAATGATTTCATTCTTTATCATCATCAGAAAAAATAATAATCATTTAAAAATGTACGTTACATAATCTCTCATCTGTGTGTTTTTTGTATCCATCTGTGTAACTGTTAGTGAAACTATCAAGTCCTCTGAAAGTTGATTTTGGTGTCTGGGGAAAATAATTACATCTACAAAGTAATTTCATTCTTTTTACTTTGAGAGCATCTTTTGTATTGTCTACAATGAGTTTACCTTATAAAAGGTTGTTTTTGGTCTTTCAGAGAGTTGTAGAGGTTTTCAGGTGCTGGAGAGCCAAGCACCAAAGGTTAAAATATCAAAATCATCTACACTGGAGTTTCACGGTTTACATATAATGACAAAAGTGGTTAGAAACAAACAAACAAAAAAAAACTTCTCACCTCATAGACATTGAACTGGTTCTGTCCCCGAGACAGCTCTCTGTAGCTGGTGGTGAACTCTCCAATAAAGTCATGGCTGCGGACAAACACCAACAAAGACAGGCAAGCATGAACACCGATTTTAGAGAGAAATTGCCATGTCTTTGTCTCCATCCACATCTCTTTCTCCATCTTTGTTTCTGTCAGTCTCTCAGTATCTGTCCCATATCTCTCCCAGCACACACTCCAAAACCACAGAATGTAGACAAGGCATTTCATTTTCTTTTGACATTTGGTAGACATTATTGTAAATCACAAGGCCACAGTGTGTGGTTATTCACAGATGATTTTACCTTCCATCTCGATCCCAGTCGTAGACATCTACCTTCACAGTCCTGAAATAAACAGAGAATATCTCATTTATTAAGTCTCTTTACCAGATCATCTACCATCAATAAAATGAGAGACTCAAGTTCTACTGAATAAAAGAAAAACCCTTTTTTTACTCCATCATACTGGGAACACAGCAACTACACAATCCCTGATTCAATAATGTCGTGCTGAAGAGAATTAGTGGCGCAGCAAGCACAGGTCCTGATGTGAACTCTGAATTACAAGGCCACTCTATGTTTACCACTTCCAGACAGCAAACATCATCAATTCCACATCTAGGAGAGAAAATGTATTATAGCTTTGCAAGTTTGCATGCAGTACCATGTACATATAATTCCAACCATTGTGAAGAGTCTCCTTGTCTTTCTGCTATTTTCCTCCAATCTCTTCAATTTTTTGCTCAAAGTGAAACATTTCCATCTCACACAGGTGCTTCACTTTTCACAACACTGAGCGAGCTTTGGTTTATCTGCGCCCGCTCACATCTTTGTATTGATTTTGCATGCAAAGTTAAAATTTGCACACAAAATTCACCCCATGTTTTGTTACACTTCTACTGATGCAACATGCACTACCTGCCTCTGTAACCAACAATAAAGTCATCCTAATAACAAGTGTTATCTGTGTATGTAAAGCTTTAGTTGCAGTCATGTATTTCAATGTACAACACCATGACATATACATCAAATACTCACTAGTGCACCAAGAAGTTAATAACCTTCAGCTAAAAAAATAAATAATGAAATAATAATATAATAATGATACTGTATAATATTCTCTTTGAGTACAACCCATCCATACATAATAATAATAACAATAACAATAACAACAACAAAATTAATGATAATAATGATACAAAATAATGAAGAAATAATGATAATGAACTACTGAAAGCAGGTATAATGCAGTGTAGTTTTGGTCTTTTCATGGAATTTAAGCATAATAATACCAGCCTTATCCTTTAACAAGATAAGCAACTCTTTGGGGTCTTATATCACATTTGTATTCTTTTTTTGTGCGTGTGTGTGTCTTTTCGATCTCATAAGGAAAAATGACAAAAAAAGTGATTCTTTGTAAAGGCTCCTTATTCAGATAACCTAAGAGATGATAAGTCACAAAACCTTTTAAAATAGCATAAGGAGAAATGGAGGATTATTGGTTCTATTTTTGCAAAAGTGGCACTGTATGCACACATGCATGCATGCATACTGTATCCAGCAGCAAAGGGCTATCACAGCTGCTCAGCACAATCCAACCTGCCTCTGAGTGCTGTGTGAAAACTGAGTCAGTCTCAATAACACCAGTGCTGGTCCCTGGGACACCATGACCGACTGCTGGCATTATTCTGACCGCCCCAGCAACAGGCGATGTCATCCACATAAGAGTCTGCCTGTGCCGTAAGTGTTCCTGTTCGGTTGTTGTAGAAGTATTTCATACTTAAAATTGTATTAAAATGGAAAAAGTAAAAGTCCTGTATTCAAAATCTTACTTCAGTGAAAGTAGAAAAATAGTGGCATACAACATAGTTAAAGTACCAAAAATACAGATGCTCATTAAAGCAGAATGGCTCATTTCAAAATCCCATTCATCATATTATTGAATTATAATTATAAATGCATTCCTATGTATATCACTTTAATATTGCTTCTGGTAAAGGTGGGTCTAATTCTATAATAACCTATATCTAATCTATCAGTTTATTGAATAACCAATAATCTACATTTCCAAAGTAAACTGTAAATAAAGCTTTAAAATAAATGTAGTGCAGTAAAACTTTCAACATTTGCCACTGTAATGTAGTAGAGGTAGATAGCATAAAATGTAAATAGTCGAGTGAAGTATACATATGTCTCAAAAATTGTATGGTACCATGGTATTGTATAGTAAATGTACTTCTTTACATTTCACCACAGAACATATTTCCATCAGTCATAGACCAGAATTACTACCTCACCATTGTGTGCCTCCGCAAACCACCTAAGGTGCACTTTCAGTTCAAATCCATGTCTGCGAAAAACATGAATGCTTCACACACATTTTACCCCAGCAGCACAAAGATCGATACAATTAGCAAATTTTCAAGGTAAGTGCCCAAGTAAGTGTCACCACTTCAGTATCTGACCAGTTGTCTCCCCTTCTGTTTCTGACTTACAACGTTGAGTAATGGCCAGAAAAGTGGTTTTGCTGAAAATGATGATGTCACACTAAATCTGAGCTTAGACCTTTTGGATATAAAAAGTCACTTAATCATTTTACCCTTTTAGACACTTGTCATAATTAGCACTTGGATTCTTGAGTTATGGCCAAAACATGTTTTGTGAGGTCACAGTGACCTTGACTATTGACAAACAAAGTCTTATCAGGTCCATATTGACTCCGAGTGTGCGAAATTTAAAGAAATTCCCTCAAGGTGTTCTTGAGGTATTGGGTTCCAGAGAATACAATGGATGGGGGTTGCTGTGACCTTGACCTTTGACCACCAAATTCTTATCAGCTCATCTTTGAGCCACGGTGAGCGTTTACACCATATTTGAAGAAATTCCCTTAGGGTGCTCTTGAGATATTATGTTAATGAAAATGAGATGGACGCAAGGTTACAGTGATCTTGACCTTTGACTAACAAAGTGTAATCAGTTTATTATTCAGACAAAGTGGACATTTGTGCCAAATTTGAAGAAATTCCTTCAAGCTGTTCTTAAGATATCATGTTTACAAAAATGGGACAGACATACATACAGATGCATGGACAACCCGAAAACATATTGTCTCTGGCGATATAAAAATTGTGTGTCACTTTCCAGGACAAAGTCAACAGAAATGAACATCAGGTGGCCCATAATATCTCTGCTGTTTCACACACTACATCAACGTCTCAATAGTAATTAAATATCTCACAAGGATATTTGGACACATAATAGAATAGTACAAAATGTTTTCTGACCTGTCGTAGTCACCATTGCAGAGAGCTCTAACAGGGATGGTGAAGGACTGCCACACTGGATTCAGTGTGTTCTTGATCACCTCTGTCTTGTGGCAGATGGTAAACCTGCCAGATAAACAACAGACACATGGCCACTAAAGCGAAAGCACGTTGATATTGCTCACATTGTACCTGTGAAGATAAGCCCACATCACTTATCTGCAGCTTCATCTGCATCACCACAAAATGCTTTGCAGGTTGTTTTGTCATTTTTTTTTTATATCTGCTTAAGTATATCTGGGGGACATGGCAGGATTGCAGATTGAGTTTTTGAGAATTGCTACAAAATCTCTCCAAGGCAAAACAGTGGAAGAAGGTAATAATCTTAAAAGTTGAGAAAGCCTGGGTGGTGTCTTATGACTCAGGATTACACAAAAAGGTTGATTTGAAAAGAAATCAAGTGAGAACAAGATTATATGCATGCATATGTGGTTTTTTCTTCCAAAATGTTCATGAAACACTTTCCTTTCTTGATCCAATTCATTGTTTGCAGACTGTTTGGCAGCATCCCACTTTACACTCAA